>NC_056729.1:309798906-310048906 GCF_019279795.1 Protopterus annectens
TTTTTTTTTTTCCCAAATTTTTTGGTTTTTGTTTTAAGGCCCAGGGGCCAAAAATTTTTACGTTTCAGGTTTTCGGGCAAAAGGGGGGGCACACAGTTCCAGCGTGTTAAACCACTGCTCACCTACGGGTACTCATTTTACACCTGTTAAACCACTGCTCACCTACGGGCAGATGCACTCACCTTGTTAAACTGTAGCTCAGCTATAGGCACATCTCGCATTTTTTATTGTTTTGTTATCTCACATTTCTTCAAAATAAATGGACTATTTCATTACATTTTACATAAACTATGATTTTATATGTGTACATATTTTTCAGGGACTTGTTTAGTGCTTATTTTACTAAAAATAAAAATTGATGTTGTGGGGGCACGAACCATTAATGCCTGCTTTTTAGCCAACGTCTCTACTGCTATGCTATTGCTTCTTGGCTTACTTTGCATATTTAGTTCTTATATCCTGTTCCACTGACTGCTAACTGTGGCTAAGCTACGGGCACGCCCGCGCAAACGAGCGCACTCACGGGCAAACATCTTTACGATTTAAAATAAATATATAACATGTTCATTTATATATTTTATGTTCATAGTCTGTGGGGGCATGTGTTGTGTTGTGTTTATTCACATTTCCATGGCCTCTGTCGTGGGTGTTTACTTTGGGCAATTTTACTCTTCTGGGGGCGTGTCCGCTTACAGGGCTCAGCCTATGGACACGCCCCCTACTGTCTTCCACAGACCGTGTTAGCCTTAGGTGTGATTCAGCATGCCCTCATGCATATGCATGACATGCTGACGTCAGACCGTTTAACTGCAGCCTCTGTGTAAGCCATGTATCTCTTACACGGAGGCTTCGTGAATCCTGCCCTTGTGCCATTTTAATTCTACAATGCTTAAACTTCCCATTTTTGCTAAAGTTACATCTAATATCTTTTCTGTATTTTTGTAGGATATGGCTATTCCAAAACATCTCTTATTCCCAAATTCCAGATTAATATTCCTCCCATAGTTTCTCTGTTAATAGTCTTTCATCATTTGCTAAAATGTCAAATGAGTTGTCAGTCAAATGAAATTTAGTACAATTGGGTGCTGGGCAAATGGTCAGATGGGTGTCAGTCAAATGAGTTTTAGGTCAAGTGAAAAGTGAAGTAGACCCCTATATGTATATATATATATATATATATATATATATACAAAGAAACACACCCTGGAGCTAAGAAACAATATAATAACAACTAGTACGCTGTTGCGGAAGTCAAGAGGGTGCTGGGGTGCCGTGCACAGAACTATGGCACCAAACACGTAGCCGTAATGGTAGAAAACGTCTGTTGCAATTAATTCAGCACTGAAAAATAGTGCTGCGACTACAAAGAGCTCTTTCACTCACCAAACTGCTTCAGCGTAGCTTCGCCAGCTTCCAAAACAAGCTGACGGACGTTCCAGAGCCAAACAGTCTCAGCGTTATGTCGCCAACTCCCCCAAACAAGTTGACGGACATACAAAGATCTATTGTTCAAATTATGGTAGTTCAGCCAAATGCAGGCTCCAAGAGACTCCTGTAAATAATAATCAGCTACACACCTCCAGAGTTCCAAACGTTAGCAAAAACACAACCCTTCGGTCCAATTCTCGTATTCAGCATAAAATATTTGAGCCAAATCCAAAAGATGACAGTATGGTTAAATAAAACAAATTTATTTGTGAGCGCTTTCGCAGGCACTCCACCTGCTTCTTCAGACAAACAGATATCATTAATTTAAAACAGTTTAAATATATTTAGAATATTTTTAAAACGGACATTCATCCAATCCTAAAACTAATACTAACGCACATGACTTCCACGCAAGCTTATCAGCAGACTTGCTATTTGCGTTAAAGTGACAGCTTCAACATCAGCTGCTCGCCTCAAGAACATCGCATACATAAAGTAATATAACATAAATATCATAGTAAAACATATAAAAATATTAGCTAAAAAATGCATATATTCAGTACTTTCCATAAACATCACAAGCGCAGCAAAAATATTAGATGGAATTGAAGTGTGTATAAATGCAACACTTATAAAATCTCATAAATGCAACGCATGCTATGACAGTAATAAATATTTTAAAACAAAATAAAATATGACATGATGCAGGCAACACAATATAAATATAAATATAAATAATATAAATGGTAATGATGATGATAATAATAATGATAACAATAATAATAATGATAAGAATAATAATAATAATAACAAAAACACTCATGTGACTAACTTGCAGTAGAAATGTATCCCTAAGAGCTACGACCATCCAACCAGGTTCATCCAAACATATATGGCTACTAAAACTAACCCTAAATAATTGACATAACAGGACATAAGCATAGTAACGAACTGGTAAATGTTAGTAACTCACTGGGTACAAATAGTGCAAATAAATCAGTAATTAGTGGCTAAGTATAAATACATATCCAAAAGGACAAAATAATGTCACTAATACTATATATGGTCTATATATCAACCTCTAGCTCAGAGATTAAATCCCTGGTATAACAATATACATAGGTGACCAAACACAATGTATACTAAAATTGTCTATAGCTTTCAAATAATCATATATCTATACTAAACAAACTCATAAATGCGTCAATATATATCAATCAAAAAATATATACAAATAAACAACACAAGGAAAGTATATGTTATGATAAGACAATATCAGTTGAGATTAGACTAATGCATACTAATAAAAACAATTAAATGAAATAAGAGGTATTAAGTTGTAATTATAACCATTGCTTTAAAGGCAGATGAAAACATCTAACACCTAAGTGACCCATAAATTACTATACTATGACCACGAGACATTAATGGACGGACAGTCTATCTAATAGACCTGCCCTTAAGGTGTGGTTTGATGGACAATACTTCATTCAAACCTTTCTCTCTATGGGCAGCTAGCCTACATATCCACTTCAATTCAGCTTGTTCTGTTGTATTTACCATGTCCCCTAGTCTCTTTCCCACTGGGATCACTTGTAGTACCTGAAACAAGAAGGTATGTTCTCTACCTTCCCTTAAAGTGTGTTTCGCCAAAGCACTGTATTCCTGCTGTCTATTCAGACAATACCCATGGTCCCTGATTCTTTCCCTTAATGTTCTATTGGTTTTTCCTACATAGAACGAATAACAGTGCACACAGTGAGCTACATATATAACATTTTTAGTGTTGCAATCACTGTTGCAGTGTATTGTCCAGAGATGGTTCGTAATGGGATGTCTGAAATAATGTGATTCATCGATATGTCTACATTGCAGGCATCTACCACACTGACTAGTTCTCTCCAACCCTGTCTTAATTACAGGTGTTATCATTGGGTTACCACATAATATTCTCTTCAAGCTGTACATATTGCTATAAGTAAATGATGGAGTACTTCCTACTAAATCAGCTATTCGATTATCAACAGTTAGGATATTCCAATGTCTCTCAACTGATTGTTGGATCACATTGAGTCCCTTGCCAAAAGGTAAGATAATATCAAGTGTGCGTGCTTTGGTGGTATTGCTCAGAAATGTTCCTGGGCCAGTGTCCTGAGAAAAATATGGTCTAGCTCTATTCTCTCTCAATGTGCTCATCTGCCTATATACTCTATCTATCTCATCTAGTGTATAGCCCCTAGTGCTAAGTCCTTCTTTGAGTGTAGATAGTCCTGTATTATAATCCTCTGTCCTAGTAGAAAGCCTTGAGACACGCATAGCTTGTCCTTTGATAATGTTATCAAAGATATGTGGATGGTGCATGCTAGATCTATGAAGAAAAGATGGTTTGTAACAAGTTTTCCTATAAATTCTAGTGTTAATGCTTTCTCCTGACTTGAAGACTGTTACGTCTAAAAAGTCTATACTAGCTAAAGACCAATCCATGGTGAATTTCAAAAATGGATTTTTCAAATTAAGTTCACAATGAAAGTTTAGGAGCTCTTCATATGTTCCCTTCCAAAGAAAAAAGAGATCATCTACAAATCTCTTGTAAAAATGGATATGTGGATCTCTAATGATGTTGGTATCCTCAAAGGTCGCCATGACTAAATTAGCATAGCTGTTGGCACAGCTAGTGCCCATGGCGACCCCTTTTGTTTGTTTATAACAAATCCCATCATAAAGGAAAACATTGTTTTCAAGAACCAGCTCCATCAACAATAATATGAGATCAATCTTACTAGTGGAAAAATCAGAATTTCTTGTTAGATACAACTGCAAAAAATGTATACCTTCATTGTTCGGTATACACGTAAACAAAGACTTCACGTCCATTGTGACTAGGATGATACCACTTATCTCATTGGGTTCTAGGCCAATAGAAGCAATATACAGTTCCCTTAGGAACTGCTCAGTGTCCTGCAAGATACATCTAGATGACCTAACAACCTCTTTAAGTTCTTTATCTAGAAAGATGGAAATAGGCTCAGTGAGCCAACCTGAACCTGCAACTATAGGTCTAAATTCAGGTTCGAGGAAGTTCTTGTGTATCTTGGGCAACCCTGAAATGGTGGGAATTAACGGAAACTGTACTTGCATGTATGTGTATACTTCCTCCAAAAGACTTCCTGCCTGCTTACATTCAAACAGCGTCCTATCTATTGCCTCTTTCATGTCATAGACACAGTCAATAGTGATTTGCCTATATGCATCAGTATTAAGCATTTTGCTCATCTCTGAATGATAATATTGTGTATCTAATACCACAATGGGACCTCCTTTGTCAGCAGGCCTTATTGTGATACTGGAGTTGTTCCTTAAACTTTGTAATGCCTCTTTTTGTGGCTTGGTTAAATTGCTGTCCAAGTCGTTAAACTGTAAACCTGAAGAGTTGTATAAATCCTTCTCAACGGCTTTAATAAATATATCTACATTACTATTCATGGGTGGTATATAGGTACTCTTTTTCTTAACCGGCTGACTGACATTCTCATTACCATTATTAAAGAGCAGCTTCAAACAGATATTTCTGGCAAAAAGCCTCAAGGCTATAACAAGTTGGCTAATGTCAATCTTAGTAGTAGGGATGAAAGACATTCCTTTATTCAGTACTTCAATCTCTGATGTAGATAGTGAATAACTGGATATGTTATGCACTAAATGACTCAGTTCCAAAAATTCTGTAGTGTTTGTTGCTGCCCTAGAGGGGGATCTTTCCTCTTCGCCCCTCTGGTATTGTCGTTCTCTATCGACCTCTTCCTGTTCAATCTGATGGGAAAAGGAATGTCAGTAGGGTTATGTATCTCAACCCTATCAAGCTGGATTTTCCGTCTAACAGCTCCAGCTAGGGTATTGTTATTGGTCAATGTGTGTGTGTGTGTGTGTGTGTGTGCGTGTGTGTGTGATCGCTATTGTGCTATTCGCGGTTTTGGGTGTTCGGGTATGTGAGTGTTCAACTATTTAGTCTCGAAATACTGAAATTCGACATTTCAGTATTTCGAGATTGTCTAATATATATATATATATATATATATATATATATATATATATATATATATATATATGTATACACACACACACACACACACACACACACACACACACACACACACACACACATACACATACACACAGACACACACACACACACACACACACACAAATATATATATATATATATATATATATATATATATATATATATATATATATATGTATATATATATATATATATATATATATATAGGTTTACTATCAAAATTGTGATCTCAAATTCCCCAGCTGGAATATGTTCAATTGCTTGTTTGCAAAGGTTCATATAACTGAAAAAAAAAAACCTTGAATCTGTATATGCAAATGCAATACTGGGTTCTGCCTTATGAAAGTCAACGTTGTGTAATTCATAATTCTGATTTATTGCAGCAGTCTTGACACAAAAATGTATAATGCAGTGCAATAATATGTACTATGTTAGCAAAGTCTGAGTTCAATTGTCAGAAAAAACTGTAAAGTGAAAAGGGAGTTACCATTTACTTGGAGTAAGTACCACATACATTGAAATTAAATAATGCAGGTATGTGTTGCAATATAAACACAGCTGTAAAGAGTTTGGGTTTCATTAAATACCACTTTAAGTTGCCACAGATGACTAATTCACATTGGCGTGATTTAAATGGTTTCATCGGAAGTTATGAAATATATACAATGTATTAGATATACTATCAGTCTAGACTTTCAATTATAAATCCTACATATTTCCATATATTTGTGTGTATATGTATATATATATATATATATATATATATATATATATATATATATATATATATATATATATATATATATATATATATATATATATATATATATATATATATACATGACTTGTATATACATTTCTGGACTGTGAGTTGTGGTGAAATAATAACTGTATGAAAATACCAAATTTGTATTACCGTCATCCCGTTTTTGACATTTTTACTAAAAAAATGTTCCTTTTTGGTGTGTGTGTGTGTGTGTGTGTGTGTGTGTGTGTGTGTGTGTGTGTGTGTGTGTGTGTGTGTGTGTGTGTGTTTTTTGAAAGAGGCCAGTAAGCCCTTGATTAATTGACTGGAGCTCAAAACTTAAATTCTATCTAGCAGATTACACTACAGTTTCTATGGAATTTGCCAAATGAGACTTATATGATGTTATGAAATATAAGTTCATCTCAGACCACTGGGATTTATTTTACAGATATAATTTTTCTTTGATAGATATATGCAGCCCTTGCAAAATAGTTGAAAAGCACTGTAAAAATGCTTGATGGACTTTGAAGTTGGAAATAATCAAGAAAGAAAAGAAAAAAAAATGTGTCTGTTGCTAAAGAAGTTACCAAGTATGTATAACAGACCTTGTTACCAGAGGATATGCTTTGGTATCTGAGGAGGAATACAAGGACATTTTTGAGATAAATTTGTCTAATTATACTCTAGTCAAAAAAATGTAAACATCCTTGTAGCTATAGGAAGCTTTAGTAAATTTATATCAGGATGGTTAAGGATGATGTTTTGATAGTTATCCTAACCAACTAGCGACCTTATTTGCAGATACGTTTTCAACTTTGTCTAAATGTTTGCCTTCTGTGATTAAGAAAGAACTGAGAGCAGTTATGCTCACTACAGCTGCAGTCCTGATTACTAAAGTGTTTTTTTTTTCTTTCAAATACCTTTGAACCTTTGGTTCTTTGCAACCAGTGGCATTTTCAATTGTCCTTGTAGCCATGGTATGTGCCACAAATATGGAAGATTGCTGTTTTTCCCCATACACAAGGTGATAATGGTAATAATTTGGATAACTTTCATCCAGTCAGTTTGACATCTATCATTGATCCTTCATATGTTAGTATATGTGGAGGTGAGACTTGATATGGATACTTTTCACCTCACGAGAATCTGATTAACATTTATAGGAAGATTTGGGGAGCTGTAATTATGGATCTGTCAGTAGGTGTGGTGTACTTAGACCTCTACAAGGCTTTCAATTGGCTTGGGCTTCAGACCAATTATTTTACATTAAGAAGGTTTGTGGTCTACACTCTTGTGGGAGAAGAGGGTAGCCTCTGCCCTTCTGAGCTGGGAATTGCTGGTGAAGGCTTATTGTGGGTGCTATTCTAAGTGTCTTTGTTCTTGTTTAAGTACTTGGGCTCCAAACCAGTTACTTTACATTAGGAATGTTTGTGGTCTGCACAGTTTACCCGAGCTGCTGAGTTTGAGGTTCTTAGCCAGAGGTCTGGAATGCATCTGAAGAGAAATCCAATGTATCCACTGAAATCTTCTAAAAATAACTATGATTTAAGACTGTATTGCACTTTGTGAATTCTATTTTATTGAACTGCTGCTTCATTTTTGCTGTTTTTTGCTGCTGTGACTGCTTCATTCTGCACTTTGTATCATTGCTACTTTTGCCTTAAGTGGCATAGGCAGGATTTGGACTTGCTGAATCTAGACTGTTTGGTATCACTTGAGCACAAAAACCAGCCATCTTGCATTAAGAGGGCCTCCTGGCACCCTTGTCACACAAGTGTGTAGCTCAGGACCTATCTGAGTTGGGATTGCTGGAAATAGGCTCTGTGTTGGGCTTTCTTATTTGTAGTTTATGTTAAAACTTTTTAAATTCACTTGTATTTAAGCCTCAGATTTGTGCGTAGCTGCTCACCATGCAACGGGAGGTTAGCAGAACCCAGTGTAGAAGCAAATACCTAGATAGAACTTTTTCCCCTAGAGAACAATTAGTGGAACTCTCACAGGCTTCCCTGCTGCACCGTGTGCAACTCAGCTGAGCAAAGAGCAGCATTGCTATACTTTTTAATCTCTAATCCTCACTACAATAAGTCCACTTGCTAACCCTAGAGCAAAAGATCATCTAAGTTGCACACCCCCTAACAGTACTTATGATTAAACCTGCTAAAATGGACAGTCAGTTTCCCAACATATCTCTAACCAACCTGATTGACATGGGCATCCTGATGCAATGTAGCAATTGCCGCATGTATACTGACAATCATTTGCTCCTACAGCAAACAAATACAGTGTGTGAGAGATGTATATACTATGAAACTGGAATCAGTCCTTTCATGTAACAATAAACAAGACATTAAACAGGTCGTCTGCACACACATGCACCTCTTCTCTCACACAAGGTAAAGTCATGACACATAAGCCCACATACTCAGAGGTAATCACTAAGAACCTACAAAAAGACCAGAAGCATCCTAGGTGTGAACAACTCACACATACTAGAGCATGACCAAAATCTACTATACATGACACACATACCCAGTGCCTCAATGAATAAGACACTAAGGCAGAACACCTCAAATCCAAATGTCCTGGTCATAGGAGATTCCATAGTGAGACACACAGATTTTCCCTCACCAGGCTGGACAAGGAGAAGGTCACAGTCAGCTGCCTGTCAGGAGCCAGGCTCCATCAAATCATACACACACTCAAGTCACTCAACAACAATTACTGTTATGGGTCTGTAATAGTACATGCTAGGGTGAATGACTTGAGTCATACCTCTCTGGACTATATGAAGAGAGACATGATTTAACTTTCAGATCATGTGTCTCAGGCTGGTATGTCCCTAGTGCTAAGCACCATTCTACCTTCACCCAGGATGATGTCACAATAAAAACAAAAGATGATTGACTTCAACAATTGGCTTAGCTTCTGGTGTCAATCCCGGGGGATCCAGTATCTATCAGCCTGGGAAGACATAGTCGACAGACCAACATATGTTTTGCCAGAGATGGTCTTCACCTGTCCCCTCTAGGCTTTTGAATACTGGCAAAGCCACTTGCCTCCCCCATAATGCCTTTTTTAGGCAATACCAAAAAACACAACTTTCGATGTAAAACATATCCACTACAAACAAACTCAAGGTTATGCTGCTTTATGCTAGGAGTCTAAACAGAAAACTGCACTCCCTGGAAGCTCTCTTCATCTTGGAAGATGCTGATGTCTGTACAGTCACAGAGACTTGGTTCAAGGCCACAGAGAGCACCCCAGCCATATGAGACTACAATGGCTTCCACACATTCAGAACTCAAAATGAGCATGAAAGAACCAAATGTGAAGGTGTACCCATCTTCATTAAATCCAAATACACCCTGAAACTGGTTAAACAGTACAACTCTGTTGTGCAACTCCAGGTCCAAATAACTATAGGTAAATCACCCTACCACATCAATGCTAGCTAAGCTGCAGATTCCCCACCATGAACCATGAGAAGCACACTGCCTACCTGGATTTGCTTGAGTCACTCACTATACAGCCAAATACCTTGGTCATTGGAGATTTCAATTATCCTTTTATCGAGTGGGTGACATACATGAGCACAAGCTCAATAGCCCTGAGGTTCCTGGACTTTGTTAATACAAATATGCTGGAACAGTTAGTCTGCATCCCTACAAGGAGGTCAAATGTTCTGGGCTTAGTATTCACCAATGTGGGGTGTCACTGCACTATCCTCTGTGTTCAGATCATAAATCTGTCTCATTTGAAGTAAAGATCAGACCTGACACCTCCACAGAAGTAATATAAATGTGTAACTTCTCCAGCAACAAACTATAGCCTTTAAGTGAGGGTTTGAAAAGTTTCAGCCCCCCTGCAAACATGGCCAACAATGATTCCTATGCAGAGGAGTACACAAATGCCCTATATAACCACTTAAACAACTGCATTGACTCTGCTGTACCTAACAGGATCAAAACCAAGTCCTCCTGTAAAATCAAGCCAGTCTGCTGGACCTCAAGTATGAACAGGTTATATGACAAAAGGAAGAAACTGATATCTAAGAACAAGAGGGGACATAGTCAGAAGAGAAAGAATACCTTCCAGATCTTGAAGAAGCAAATCAGATATTTGGTAAAGTCCACTAAAGCTAGTTATGAGACTAAATTAGCTTCCCTAGTTAAAGGCAATCATAAGGGATTGTTTAGCTATGTCTGAAATCTAAAAGGGAATACCCAGCTATGTGCCAAACTCATGGTGGATGGTACCAGTTACACTGATTCCAAAGAAATTACTAACCTGTTAGCTGACAGATTTGGCAGAAACTTCAGTCCCCTGTCCCCACCAGCCATTCCCCAAAGAATACATGACACCAGTCCCCTCCCAAGTATCATCAATAAGCAGGTGATATCCATGTCTCCTAGGCCAAAAACATGACCTTTATGGGACCAGATAACATCCCAGGCTGCTTACTCATCATCATCTTCTTTCAGCTGTTCCCGTTAGGGGTCGCCACAGCAGATCACCTGTTTCCATTTCTTCCTGTCCTCTGCATCTTGCTCTGTCATACCAACCACCTGCATGTCCTCTCTCACCACATCCATAAACCTTATCTTAGGCCTTCCACTTTTCTTGTTACCTGATAGCTTCATCCTTAGCATCTTTTTCCCAATATACTCAGCATCCCTCCTCAGCACATGTCCAAACCAATGTAATCGTGCCTCTCTGGCTTTGGCTCCAAACCTTCCAACCTGGGCTGACCCTCTAATATACTTATTCCTGATACTGTCCACACTCGGCACACCCAGTGCAAATCTTAACATCTTTAATTCTGCCACATCCAGCTCAAACTTCTGCCTTTTTGTCAATGACACTGTCTCCAACCCATATAACATAGCTGGTCTCACTACCCTCTTGTAGACCTTCACTTTCACTCTTAAAGGTACTCATCTGTCACAAATCACTCCTGACACTCTTCTCTACCCACTCCATCCTGCCTGTACTCTCTTCTTCACCTCTCTTCAACACTCACCGTTACTCTGAACTATTGACCCCAAGTATTTAAACTCATCCATCTTCGCCACCTCTACTCCTTGCATCCTCACCATTCCTCTATTCTCCCTCTCATTCACACACATATATTCTGTCTTAGTCCTGCTGACCTTCATTCCTCTTCTCTCTAGAGCATATCTCCATCTCTCCAGGGTCTCCTCCACCTGTTCCCTACTCTCACTACAGATCACAATGTCATCTGCAAACATCATAGTCCACGGGGACTCCTGTCTGATCTCGTCTGTTAACCTGTCCATCACAATTGCAAATAAGAAAGGGATCAGAGCTGATCCTTGATGTAACCCCACCTACACCTTAAACGCATCTGTCACTCCCACCGCAGACCTCACCGCTGTCACACTACCCTCTTACATATCCTGTACCACTCTTACATACTTTTCTGACACTCCTGACTTCCTCATACAGTACCACAACTCCCCTCTAGGTACCCTGTCATATGATTTCTCTAAGTCTACAAAAACACAATGCAACTCTTTCTGACATTCTCTGTACTTCTCCATCAACACTCTCAGAGCAAAGATCGCATCTGTAGTGCTCTTTCCTGGCATGAAACCATACTGCTGATCACTAATCATCACGTCCCTTCTTAACCTTGCTTCCACTACTCTTTCCCATAACTTCATGCTGTGACTGATCAATTTAATCCCTCTGTAGTTACTACAGCTCTGCACATCACCCTTATTCCTAAAAATCAGTACCAAAACACTTTTTCTCCATTCCTCAGGCATCCTCTCACTTTCCAAGATTTCATTAAATAATCTGGTTAAAACTCCACTGCCATTTCACCTAAACACCTCCATGCTTCCACAGGTATGTCATCTGGGCTAACAGCCTTTCCATTCTTCATTCTCTTCATAGCTATCCTAACTTCCTCCTTGCTAATCCATTGTACTTCATGATTTACTATCCCTACATCATCCAACCTTCTCTCCCTCTCATTCTCTTCATTCATCAACCCCTCAAAGTACTCTTTCCATCTCCTCAACACACTCTCCTCGCTTGTGAGTATGTTTCCCTCATTATCCTTTATCACCTTTACCTGCTGTACATCTTTCTTAGCTCGTTCTCTCTGGCGAGCCAATCGGTACAGGTCCTTTTCTCCCTCCTTAGTGTCCAACCTTTCATACAACTCTTCATATGCCTTATCCTTAGCCTTCGCTACCTCTCTCTTTGCCATGCATCTCATCTCCTTATACTCCTGTCTACTTTCTTCATCTCTCTGACAATCCCACTTCTTCTTTGCCAACCTCCTTCTCTGTATACTCTCCTGTACTTCCTCATTCCACCACCATGTCTCCTTGTCATCCTTCCTCTGTCCAGATGTGATACCAAGCACCTTTCTAGCCGTCTCCCTTACTAGCTCTGCTGTAGTTACCCAGCTGTTTGGTAACTCTTCACTGCCACCCAGTGCCTGACTTAACTCATCGATGAACTCCACCTCACAATTACCCTTTTTCAATTTCCACCACTTGATCCTTGGTGCTGCCCTCACACTCCTCCTCCTCTTCTTGATAACCAACGTCATCCTACAAACGACTATCCTATGCTGCCTAACTACACTTTCTCCAGTCACTACTTTACAGTCTCCAATCTCCTTCAAACTGGCCCTCCTACATAAGATATAATCCACCTGTGTGCATCTTCCTCCACTCTTGTATGTCACCCTATGCTCCTCCCTCTTGTTAAAATACGTATTCACCACAGCCATGTCACTCCTTTTTGCAAAATCCACTACCATCTGACCTTCTGCATTCCTTTGTTTAACATCATACCTACCTATCACTTCCTCATCCCCTCTGTTCCCTTCACCAACATGCCCATTGAAATCTGCTCCAATCACCACTTTCTCACCCTTGGGTACAGTCATCACCACTTCATCCAATTCACTCCAAAATTTTTCTTTCTTATCCATTGCACACCCAACTTGTGGAGTATATGCACTAACAACATTCATCATTACACCATCAATTTCCAGCTTCATAAACATCACTCTATCTGACACTCTTTTCACCTCCAAAACACTCTCAGCATGCTGTTCCTTCAGAATAACTCCTACGCCATTTCTCCTCCCATCCACACCATGATAAAAAATTAGAACCCACCTCCAATACACATAGCTTTACTCCACTTCCATCTGATCTCTTGCACACACAATATACCAACCTTCCTTCTGTCCATCATATCAGCTATCTCTCTCCCTATACCAATCATACTGCCAACATTCAAAGTTCCGACCCTCACTACCACAGTCCTAGCCTTTCTCCTCTCTTCCTGCTTTCGGCCATGTCTTCCACCTCTTCTCCTCCTTCGGCCAACAGTAGCCCAATTTCTGCCAGCACCATGTAGGCTAACAGTACTGGTGGCGGTCATTGTTAACCCGGGCCTCAACCGATCCAGTATAAAAATCTTTCTTGGTATCTGCATGAAATGTTTTGGTGAAGTTTTACGCCGGATGCCCTTCCTGATGCAACCCTCCCCATTTATCCGGGCTTGGGACCGGCACAAAAAAATGCACTGGCTTGTGCAGCCCCAGTGGCTGGGTTATCCCAGGCTGCTTAGTAAACAACCTAAAACACGACATAGTGGATCCACTTTGCACCCTATTTAACCATAGCCTGAGCACTGGCTTTGTTCTAGCAGAGTGAAGAACAGCAACTGTAATTCCCTTGCACAAAGGGGGTCTATCAACTGACCCCGGGAACTATAGACCCATAAGCCTAACCAGCCTTGTCTGCAAGGCCATGAAAAGAATCATCATAGACTTTATCAACAAGGACATAGGCAAACTTCAAACTCTTGACTCAACCCAGTTTGGCTGCATTAAGTGTAGATCATGCTTACTAATCCTGGTGGACTTCTTCGAGAATGTGACCAAACCCCTGGACAAAGGCAAAGCAGTACATACTGCCTATCTTGACTTAGCCAAGGCTTTTGAAACAATCCCCTACTCAGGTTTCATCAAGAAACTGTCCCAGCTGGGGATTAATCCATGTGTCACTAGATGGGCAGTCAACTGGTATACTGACAGAACGCATAATGTCAAAGTTCGGGATTCCACCTTCACCAGTAGAATAGTTACCAGTGGGGTACCACAAGGTTAAGTGCTGGGCCCTCTACTGTTTAGAATCTATTTCTCAGAAGTTCAGGTGGAAGTAGATGGCCTGTGACTTTTGCTTACCAGGTTCAGAGATAACTGCAAACTGGGAGCAAACATTGAGTCCCCTAAAGATATCAACATATTATAGGACGGAATAAAAAATACCAGCCAAGTCCAGAGATAAAAAGCCAAGAAATAAACCTTTTACGGCGTTGTCATTTAATTTCAAATGAACTTCATCAGAGAAGATTAACACAACAGTATTGATGTTAAATACCCACAAAATAAATCACATGGTCTGAGTACATCCAATAATCAGAACACTACAATAAAGACTTAAACATTAATTGAATAATTACTCTTAAAAAATGAATTATTTTATAAAACAAATCATTTTGAATTTAAAATATAACATTATAACATTGTTATATTCTATTTAGTTGTAGGAAACATTTGATGTTAATAATATTTTGGCAAATACTGCTTAATGCAGATCAGCCTCCTGGGTTAAATGATGTTATTAACATCAAATGTTTCCTACAACTAAATAGAATATAACAATGTTATAATGTTATATTTTAAATTCAAAATGATTTGTTTTATAAAATAATTCATTTTTTAAGAGTAATTATTCAATTAATGTTTAAGTCTTTATTGTAGTGTTCTGATTATTGGATGTACTCAGACCATGTGATTTATTTTGTGGGTATTTAACATCAATACTGTTGTGTCAATCTTCTCTGATGAAGTTCATTTGAAATTAAATGTGAACGAAACGCGTAAAGAAGGTTTATTTCTTGGCTTTTTATCTCTGGACTTGGCTGGTATTTTTTATTTCGTTTGGAGTGTGTTTTTTCTACTTTCAAATATTATAGGACGGGTTAACACAGACAAATGATTGATGCCAAAGCCATGGTCTAAAACTAAATGCAAAAAAATTGCATCATTGTCCCCTTTGGAAAAGAGGTAGCCCCTGCAAATTGCAATATAACAAGCACCCCTCTATGCTTGAACTCGGTCACGTGTGACTTGAGAACACATAGTACATATTATTGCCTACGTACACCCTGAGGATGCCCTGACATAAATGCACCTATGGCTCCCCATCCACAACTGAATCATAAACTTGTACATTAAGTTAAATTATTTAAAAATAATGAAATAGTGCACTATAATGTACTGTAAGCATGATGGTTTCTTTATGACATATATAAGCATAATAATATCCTGCATTGTGTTTACGACCCTGTGTAGAGATCCACAAAGTGTTTATATTTCCAATGGATGTCAACAGTGAGTGATGACATCAGGGGGTGTGTTAGCTTCCATTTTTTTTTTTTTTTTTTATGTCAATATGTTTGTGTGTTGCTGCTCTTAGTGCACTAATGGGAAATGGAGCAATAAAAGGATTGATATGTAAATATTCCTGTGGCAGCACCTGTATGTGTAGAACTACAGTGTTGATGGTCCTGGGTGTGAAGAAACTGAAAACACTGTCATCTGCATTAGCATGTTTGGCAGGAGATTTGTGCATATTCTTAGTTTAACTCGTATTGTATGCCAGCATGCCTGATTTTAAAAATGTAAATAAGGTTAAAATGTTGGGTCTTTCCCTATTTAAACAGACTGCTTTAAGAATCTGTCACTGCTTTGATATACTTCTAACTGCCTATGCTTGAGAGGGACATTCTAAAGAACAAACTGTGGAGAATTGGCTGAGCAGTGAGTGGCATCATTGGAATGTCCCTTGTTGCTAAGAGATGATTTAAACAGCTGATTGACAGAAAAAGAATATTTTTTTACAGCTGACTGCTATATATTGAAATTAGACAGTTGTGACTGCTAAAGACAGTTGAGACTGAGAAGCTGTGCAGTTTGTCAAGTACTGAGTAATCAGTTGACACCAAGAAAAGAGACCTCAGCAAGAAAACTGCAAACTTTCCTTGACCATGCCATTATATCTTAGTGTAGATCAGGGACAGTATTTCTTTAGTTAGACCAGGAAAGTTTAGTTATTAAGATAGAGTTTTTCTTGAATAATGGATTACTATCCTGCAGTGTAATTTACATTTATGGTGATTGAATTCTAATGTTTATTTAGAATTATTGATTTTCAGTCGTGTAATCATTTTTATTATTAAATATTTTTATTATTTTACATTGTGCCTGGAAACCAGTGTTTTTCTGTAGAGATCAAAGAGTGCTTCTACCTGTTTGATACTCCCCAGGTCACCCTGAGGCCTGCCTGTTCCTGTCATAGCTATCATTTATTTCGATAATTAATTTTCATAATTGGACACCCCTTTTGAATGGCATGAAAACCCTCTAATTGGTGGCAGCATTTCCGTATTTATTTTGGGAAAGAGACACAGCTGGAAATCTGTGTCAAGCTTTCGCAGAAGTGTTTGGATGTGTGAGATTTTGAGTGTGAGTGTATCAGAGGTCTTAAACTGGGACACTTTGCTCTGAAGTGTGTAATAAGTAAAATACATTTGGGTGTACAGAGGTATATAGTCCAGTCTCAGACAAATAGAGCATGTTCCTTTTGTGCTCTTAGGGGTAAATTGAGAAATATTACTTTTGTTTAAGTGACAGTATCATATTGGAGTCAGTAGTGAGGATTGAAGCTCCTTAGTTACTGACCCAGGATAGTAAGAGACAGCACATTAATTGGTGGCAGTCCGGTGGGATATTGACCGAACGTCACACTTGGGTTTGAGTATAGGATGTACAAGCTTATCTTCACATTTTGTGTTGCATATTTTTGTACTAGCTGTAAAAGATAGATAAAAATCATAAATTTTGCTTATTCTTACCTTTTTTATATGACATTGTGTGGAGCTGTGTAAAGCTGTGCATAGCACACTACTGACTGAGCACTCAAGCATGTATTTTAAATAATGCTAATTAAAGCCTAAGCAGGTGAATTACATCTTAATTACCCAATCTCACATAGTGGACCTATTCACAAAATTTATAAGGTATTCGTGTAGCCTACATTCTTTTTTTTTCCCTCATTACTTCAATACCATTGGAGTAGAGACTTGGAAATTTTAACTGAGGTAATGCTAGGGGCTGCTGCAGCTATTCTACATCTGTATGTGCTAGATGCTGAAGTCAGTGCTGACAATAGGCCTAGACCAAAAAAGAGAAGAGTGTTCAGGCCCAGGGTAACCTTCCTGGTGCTATATAAGCTGGAGATTATAGATCACTACAGGGTGGATAGGGACATATTACAAGAACTCTTAGAGCTCTGCCACCCTCACCTCAGAGCCAGAGCTAACCAAAGGGAACCCCACACAGTGGAAACTAAGGTATGTGTAGCCCTTAGAATATTTGCTACAGGTATTTTTCAAAGACCAACTTGGGACATGATGGTGTGTCACAGACATGAGCATCCAAGATCCTCCACCAGTTCCTGGATGCTATGCTTATACATGCCAGTGAGCACATATATTTTCCCTTACTTCTGAGGAGAGGGACAGCAATATGCAACAGTTCTATCATGTTGCACACTACCCTGAAGTACTGGGTGCCATAAATTGCACTTGTGTATATATCAAGACACCACATGGGGAGCAGGGTACAATCTACAGTGACTGCAGGGGATACACTTCATCAACTGCCAAGTCATGTGCAGTGCCCAGGTGATTTTGAATGAGTGTGCTGGTAACCCTGGCATTTATCACAACTCCCATATTTGACACACATCACAGCTGTACCAGATGTTTATTAGGGGGGACATCCCACAGGGCCATTTACTGGTGGATGTTGGCTATGCCCTGGAACTGTGGATGATGACACCCATCAGAAATGCACACACACCCATGGAAAAATGCCATAATGAGGCACATGCACAAACTAAAAACATCATAGAGCACATGTTTGGGTTTCTGAAGTCACAGTTCCAGTGCCTAGATATACTCAGTGGAGCCTTGCAGTATAATCCACGTACATGTACACAAATATTCACAGTATGTGCTATGCTCCACAATCTGATCATGTAGAAGCAGTAACAGCAGGATTAGCAAGGGGAAAGAACACACATCCCCAATACCTAGGTCACCACAGTCACAGTCACAGGAGGACTTGGAGGAGGAACCACCAGCCGCTGTCCCTGTAGGCAGATGTAGGCATGCTCAGAATGCTCTTGCTTTGGCTAAGATACAATGCATAGCACACTCACTAACCACTTATGGGCCTAGGGAGTAAAACCTTTCTCCTACTCACATACATATATTAAAATTGATGCCAGGCAACTCATACAACCTGTACCTATCCATGTATTGGCTGTATACTGCTTGAATCAGACAGAGTCAGCCCTGAACTAAAGTTGTGTCAACTGCTGCATTTGCAAGGTAAGTTCTGAACCTAGACTGTATTCTTAAAGAGTATTATGACATATTCTTGTATCTATTAACTTGTTACAGTGTGCAACTAAATGGTGGTAGATTTGTACAGATATTAAATTAACATGTGACTACAGACACTTATTTTGCTAATACGTGTTCATCTGTAATTAGTGGGCCTCAGGCATGAAGCATTCACGCAGTCTTAGCCCAGCAGAATACTGATACATCATTCAAGAGAGAGAAGTTAGAGAGTAAGGCTACACATTGCAGTTTCTGACTTCAGACTTGTTTGTATCCTCACATTAACTGTGCTTTGTTCCCTCACTCTCCAAAACAGGAGTGTTCCCTTGTAACTGCCATAACAGTAACTCAATTAAGCTACTCCCAAACCCACAGTATATGCATGTTTATGTCTTAGTTCATATCCCATCACATTTTCATAAATATTATATAGAATTAATTGCACATTGTTTGTGATAAATTAACCAAAAACACACACTGGTAAGACAGAAAGATGTATATTTGTAGCCATAATTATGATAGATTGTGTGGCTACTAACTGTTCTATATCCAAATAAAATACAGAGAAGTATTTGTACAATATATGGTCCATGCTTTGATAGCAGTGTGCATTTTTATGTGGGTGATTTGTGATGAATGACCCCAGTTTTGTTCTAGCAAGCTGCTTCTGTGGCCAAATAGACTAAGGTAATCATCCTGTTTGCTGAAGCTGTATTGCTGTTGAGGGTTCTATTCCTGATATAAGTAGAACAATTAGAGGTGTATTAGCAATAAGTAGTGTGTTGTACAGACTTTTACTCTGTTTCCCATACTGTTTTCATCTTTGTCTTGTTTTAATTTCAGATTTGCGCAGTGCACCACATGTTGAAAGCAGTTTAGATAAGGCATAGCTAGTTTGCGTGATGTGCAGCATTGCAGAAACAGGGAAAAATCAGATAAGGGTTGTGTCAGACTGCCAACAACAGAAATGGGATACATTCAATTATTGCCCTTCGTAATTGGGAAATCCCAGCCTGGAGTAGTGATAGGAGTGGGCTATAGTAGTACGTATATATTACCTAATAGGAAGGCTCAGATATTATTAATACACCTCACGTTTGTGCACTGCTTACCTATGCGCAAGCAGGTAAAAGATGCAAATGCACATGCATGTACACTTAGCACCTTAAGCATTGCATTTGTGCTATGGCTAACTGTTACATTACATACATAGATCTGTGTTCTTAACGTTCTGTATTTCAAAGATGCTTTGCCTGACCTAAGACTACATGTGTAATAATTGCAAGCTGAGTGCACAATACAACTATAAGCACATATATTTAATATCCATCCATTTGTTTCCACACCACCAAGCACACCAACAATCAGAAAAGCCCTGGTGTCTCCTTAATTCTACAACAGATATATCAAACACAAAACAAAATGTGTAATATATAATGTTGTGTGCTCCCTCATGGAGAGGGCCATTTATTGGTGCTCACAGACTTGCTCTGCCAAACTCAAACAGCCTAATATGCTCAGTAAGGGGACTTGTGTTATTACACATCTAGGCTTCTAAACAGTATACTACTGTTAGGCTATTAGCATCACATGACACTAAAGAGAAATGTTTCTATGCATGCCTCCCAAGCTGTTGTTCCCCATGTGGCTTGCTCATGTCATCTACTATAAGTTCACCTGCTATAAATTCGCCTATATTCTTACATAAATCAGAATTGCCCCATGGTACTTGCATTAAATACTGTGCTCCATAGTCTGTGCACTGCAATAGCAGTGGGGTTTTGTTCTCACTGCAATTGACTGTGAGTGTGTGTGTGTGTGTGTGTGTGTGTGTGTGTGTGTGTGTGTGTGTGTGTGTGTGTGTGTGTGTGTGTGTGTGTGTGTGTGTGTGTGTGTGTGTGTGTGTGTGTGTGTGTGTGTGTGTGTGTGTGTGTGTGTGTGTGTGTGTGTGTGTGTGCCCATAATGAAGAGTAGAAGTGTGTACCCACAACTGATATCTCCAATGGCATGGTTTTGCCATGCTGTTGTGCTTGAACAAACATCCATTTCTAGGAGGCCTCCAACCTCTTGGGCCCCATACAGGCTGCTGATGTCATCTACTATAAGAACACCTGCAGTCCTGTTAAAATCAGACTTGTGCCATGGTTCGTGCATTCAGGACTGTGTTCTATAGAATCTTTACTTAGATAGGTAGGGGTTCTATTATCACTGCAGTTAACTAGGTGTGTGTGAGTGCATTTCCATAGTAGAGAGTGGAAGTGTGTATCCAAACTGACATCTACAACAGCATGGTTTTGCAGTGTTTTTGTGCTTGCACAAGCAGCCATTTCTAGCAGGCCTCCAACCTCTTATCCCCCACATGACCTGCTGATGTCATCTAGTATAAGAACACCTGCAGTCCTGTTAAAAACAGACTTGTGCTGTGGCTTGTGTGTTAAGTACTATATTCTGTAGTCACTGTACTTAGATAGGTTGGGGTTCTATTCTCACTGCAGTCACCTGGGTGTGTGGCTGTATCCATAAAAGAAAGTGGAAGTGTGTATCCTAAACTGACATCTCCAATAGCATGGATTTGAAGTGTTTTTGTGCTTGCACAAACATCCATTTCTAGAAGGCCTCCAACCTCTTGGCCCCCACATGGCCTGCATCTGTCTACTATAAGAACACCTGCAGTCCTGTTAAAATCAGACTTGTGCAATGGAGTGTGCATTCTGTTCTGTAGTCTTTATACTTAGATTGGTAGGGACTCTATGCTCACTGCAATCAACGGGGTGTGTGTCCATAAAAGTGAGTGGAAGTGTGTATCCCAAACTGGCATCTCCAATGGCATGGTTTTGCAGTGTTTTTGTGCTTACACAAACATCTATTTCTAGCAGGACTCCAACCTCTTGTTCCTCACATGTCCTGCTGATGTCATCTACTATAAGACTACTGGTAGTTCTGTTAAAATCAGACGTGTGCTATGGTGCATGCTTTAAGTATTGTGTTCTATAGTATCTGTATATAGATAAGTAGGGGTTAAATTCTCACTGCAGCCAACTGGGGGTGTGTGTGTGTATCAGAACTCTTTCTGAATACTCCAAAGACAATGTCCTACAGCAGCCTATGGAACACTGTTTCATGCGCATTCATCATCTTATTTTATTTACCCACTGTTATGATATGAAAACCTGCAGTATGTGCAGTTGCTGCTGTTAGTTATATAATAAAAATTTTAGTTACTGATCTTTGTGTTGCTATGATTACTTTAAAAAACTGTCCTGCTTTTGACTTTGTTGCCTAGGTAATGTTATGAGCAAACAAATAGTTATGTACTGCTTTTATTCTGTTGCAGTTGTGTTGCCCACATTATACATTAGATTCACACTTCATGAATCCAGTTCAGTTCACCTGTTGATAAGTAAACATCATGACACATGACCTGTGAGAAAACACCCTATACCCTTTTGCCTGGAGTGTACAGTAGGACTATGTATTGTAAGGTAACTGTTTCTGGTATACTTTTGAGCTTTAACACTATTTCATTGTCTTAGCTGCTCTGCTCTTTTTTGTGTACAGAGAGATCAACTCCTTGCGATTATAGATGCAGAAATAATTACAACTGACCAATGCTGTCTAACAGAACAGGTATTTTACAGCTCAACATATCTGGCCAAATGTCAGTTAAAGAAGCAGTAATGTCACACCTAATGTTTCCACAACAGAAGTATAGATCACACTTTGGATAGCCCTCCTACTGTACACCACATATGTTACTCCCCCAATATATCACAATACCACATACACCCATCCTTTGTTCATTCACTATGTAGATGCCAGGATCACACCTCATAGTATGAGCTGTCAGTGTCCCACTTTTACATCTGATAGCCTAGTTGACATGTCTTTATTGACTTAGGGCAGATAATGCCACAGGCCTATACCACAACAGCAGTGAAGTACCATCATGGCAGAGGTACTCTCCAGCAACCTACAGAAATGGCAGAGACATCCAAAACACAAGCACGGCACACTTAACACCAATCAAAAAGCACACAATACACATAAAAAGGAACACCAGTGTCTCAACAATGATGCACCTAAGGCAATAGTTATCTATTGCAAAGGTTGTCCTTACAGTTGATTGTACAGTCAGACATACACCTGCCTCACTCTCCAACTTAAACAAGGAGAAATGTAGGGTCAGTTGTGTATCACAAGTAATTATCACACCACACATGCAATCAAGTCTCTTCACAAGTCCCACTATTAATTCATTATAGTCGGTGCAGGTATACACAATATGAGACATATCTCTAGGGATTTTATGGCGACAGACATGATTAGGCTCAATAAATGTGTGTCCCAGTCATGTATGTCCCTATGTGTAAACATCATTACAAGCTCAACTAGGATAACACAACAATATAAAGAATAATCAGTTGCCTGAAATTGGTTACATCTGGTGTCATTCTAAGGGGCTGCAGTTCCTGTCAGTGTGAGATGACATTGTGGCTAGTAAACATTGCTTTGCAAGACATTGACTTCACCTGGCACCTCTAGGCTTTTGTTTGATGGCTAAGGTACATGCATCATCAATAATGCCTTCATTAGGCAATGTCACCAGAACAGAGTGTACAATGTGAAAATATGTAACTACCACAAAGTGTGGCTCATGCTGCTAAACTGTAAGAGTTCACATCAGA
This sequence comes from Protopterus annectens, assembly GCF_019279795.1. NCBI lineage: Eukaryota > Metazoa > Chordata > Ceratodontiformes > Protopteridae > Protopterus > Protopterus annectens. Next base: position 309,822,377 of record NC_056729.1, read on the forward strand.
AACTGCGCTTTCTGTCAGCATTTGTCAAAGTGGAAGTGGTGGATATCTGCCCATTCACAAACACCTGATTCCAAGGCTACAGTAAGTAACCTGGGCTTGCAAGGCTGCAATGCCTTTCACACAATCAGACTTCAATTTGAAGATCTGGAAACCACAGGAAGTGAATTATCCCCCCTCATTGAAGATAATTCCTCCTCTACAGGGGTTAGTCAACATAAGTCTGTGGAGTTAATGTAACTCCAGTTCACTGTGGCTAAGAAACCACAAATGTTATTGACAGTTATGTCCACTTCCATGAAAAAGTGAGGACACACAGTATAGTTATGTGCTTGTAACAATTAAAGCTGAACAAAGAAACCTACTCAGCTATGATACCAACTCTAACTACATTTATTGTGCAACTTATATCAGGGCAAACTCAGTTACACAATAATTGCTGGACGTTGATAACTTATACGCCATGGAACTAAGACTGCAGCACTCCATAGGTGTCTGTAATATTCTAGATCTAGTCCTCACAAATAGCATTGACTAATGCAAGCACTCATGTGTAGGGTCTGCACTGCTTCAATCCAACCATAAAGTATTTATTCATGATTTGTAATACGTACAGAACTAAAAAATGATAGGCCAAATGAACATACATTTTTTAACATAAATTCGCTATGCTAACAGTTGGTATTATCATCTTCCACACTCCATTTTCCACACAGGGCATTTACAACTATAGTAAGATATACCCTGATGGCCTGTATAAACATCTACACAAATGTATAAACACAGACGTAACTGATAGGCTCAGACAAAGATCCTTAATAAAATCATAACCATGCTAAATTAAGAATACAAGAAGCGAACAAGGCTGATGTCTACAATACAAAAAGTTTAAATCTCAAACTGGAAGACTAACATCCTCAACCTAAAAAAGACAATAAGACACTTTGTAAAATCCTCATACAGCAGCTATGAGAAGTATGTCAAACCATAGCCAAGGATAACATGTAGGCTTTCATCTGTTACATCTGCAACATTAAAGGCATGAATCAGATGTGTACTGAATTAATTGTGGATGGTATTGCACACATTGAACCTGTGTAAATTGAAAACCAGCTAGCAGACATACTTGGAGAAAAAAATGTCCCTCCACACACCCACAAGCTTAACACAACATGTCTTTAACATCACCTCCAACCTCCCTCTACAATGAACAACTAAGCTCTGTTCCCTCCAAGAATAGGAACACAGCATCCATGTGACAAGATGGCATTTTGACATGTGTTCTTAATGTCCTTAACCAGTGAACTACAGCACTAGGCACCCTATGCAATCACAATCTGAGTACTGCCTTTATCCACCTTGATTTCAAATCAGAAACCTATTTCATCCTACACAAAGGTGGACAAGCAACATAAACACATATTTATAGTCCCTCAAGATTCACAAGCCTCAGTTGTAAGACAGTGGAATGGATTTTCATGGATGTCAGATACAACAACAGAGTTGACATCCAAACACTGCATCTGGGTTTTCCCTAGGAAAAGTTGTGTGTGCTAAAACTGTTGGTATTCGATTATGTGACCAGAGACATAGCATGTGTGTGCATTACTAATGTTGTCTGTTATGACTTGGCCAAGGCCTTCCATACAATCCCACATTTGCGTGTCAGTGAAAAGTGAAACCAGGTGAATATCAAGTGCCATGCTGTCTGGTGGGTTGCAAACTAGTTCACAGACAAACAACACTCATTCAAAGTGTGAAAGTTGACCTGTAGGAGCAGAACCATTATCCATGGGTCACCACAAGTGTCACTGCTGTGTCCATTCCTGTTCACCATGTACATCTTGGAAGTCCAAACCAAAACCGAATGTCTGTAGCTAGCCATGTTTGAGGTTGAGTGACACCTAGATGCTATCATTTTATCCCTTAACAATGTAAGTGCTGTTCAAAAGGGGCTTACACAGACCAAAGACTGATGACAACTCTGTGCTGTTAAACGACCTTCATATAAATGTATCATTTCTTTTGTTATTAACAATGTTCCAGATTATTATGACATAACCCTAAATACCCTAATGACCAAATCTGTATTGATAGACCTTGGGACACAAGTAGACTGCAACATGTGCATACTGTTGTGAGAAAGGGTTTCTACATATTGCATCAGATTAGCAAAACCAGTGCATCAGTATCACATACATTTCTATATACCATATAGTCATCCTTCCTCAGGCCTACTCTTGAATATAATGCTCCCCTTGGTATGTATTGTAACATACATCTTAATAAAATTGACAGAAATCAATGAATTACAAGTAATATACATAAGGCTATCAAACAGGTGTCTAATATGGACAGACTGATGTAGATGACACTGTACTCAGTATGATATAGACTGCTTCAAGGTTACTTATGTATGCCTTACAGTGATATATCAGACCCAATTGTGATGGAAATGATGCCCCTACATATGTAATTTGGGACTACAGTCAGCTGTTCAAAGGCCATCAATGTAGACTGACATATATAGGACCTGCTGGAGAGACAGATACATCTCCCATAGATTGCCACACCTGTGAAGTAGCCTCCAAACCATGTTATGCCAAGCACCTCCATGACACTGTTTCATCACAGCATGGATGACTTGCTGTAAAACTGTTAATCTCTGCCCTGCAGTGCCCCTGTTTTTCACCTGGATATGTGTAGACCTTGCAAGACAAGTCTTGCCCATATATGATATCTGACATCGACATTTATATTGTGATATCATAGCTAGGCTTCTAAGCACCATCAGATCAATAGCCTAGTAACATCCTAGGTACCTATGATGCTATGTTGATGTGCATGCCAGAATTAATGATGTACTGTATTACTGTTTTGATGAGAGTTTCGTACAGTGCATACTTAAAATCCTGATCTCTCAGTCTGATGTTGTGACATCTGATGTGCACCAAAACTCAGTAATTAAAATAAGTACAGGGGATATTTCAACTTGTATGTTACAAATTTCAGTTGTTTCCTTTGCACCCCTTATAGGAGCATCCGATGTACAATAGTGGAAGGGTGACTGTAGCATCTCTCTAACTGTCCATGTACTATATACTTGACAGGTACAATCATCAGTTCAATACCAGACATGCAGATGTAATTATCCATTATATAAATGTTCACCCTGTGCATCAGGCACATAGCTTTACTATGCCTGAATCCAAAAGATAGAAAACAGGGATATGGCATAGTTATCAGCACTTGAAGAGGGTGTTGTGTGGGGGTGCAGGAGGCATAGGCTAATGCATAAGGTGTGTAAGTGTGAGTCAGTAAGGAATTGAAAATGTCGCATGTGTGTCTGTAGGTGCCCTCAATGTGATATTGGTGTGAGAGTGTCTGCATATACACAGCCAAGTTCATTGCTAGATCTACGTGTCTGTATGTCAGACAGATGTCAGCCATGCATGGTAAAGTTGACAGTCCATCATTACAGCAGGTAAATCCCTCTTCTCAAATTTTATAACTAAAAGATGGAATTCCTTACCCACCAGCTTAACAGCTACAACCTCAATAACACAGTTCAAAAAAACTTTAAAAGCTCATCTGACTGATACATGGCTCTGCTCTTGTGCCACTTCTGGCTAGTACCAATCCACAATATAACACTATTCTCCCCTCTTTCCTCAACTAAGTTTCACACTTACTAGCCAGTGACAACCTACTTTTTCCTTCCTCATTCAGCATTTCCACAGTCCAGGCCATAGAAACTTCTCAGTGTATTCAATACAATCCATGCAAGACCTCTAGTCTGTTTCACTGACTTATGCAACACAGGGAATGTCCTATATCTCTCAGACTTATGATTCATATGATTGATTAATCTTGTCACATTTCCAGTATCAAGATAACTTTCCTTATTTGTAAAACAGTGTATAATAGTTTCCATGAATGAAATCTGATTCCGTGATTAAAATTTGTATCTCATTGAAACCCTTCCTGTATCATGATACTTTCCCTAAATTGTAAAACTGTATATATTAACTTCTGTGTATGAACACTGTGTATCCTCATTTATTGTATGATCTTTGTATAGCCTTCATTTATTGTAATAACTATCATTCATAAACATGGAACTTTTCTCCAGGCCTCTGCTGAAATAGAACTGGTGTCCTGTCAGACTTTCCCAGTAACAAATGTAAAATAAATAATAAATAAATAAGTTGTTGCCCCCAAGTACAAGAACTTGCTCTGCCAAGAGTTGCACTGGCACCTCCATGTCCAAGCTCATTTGCAGGGCTTCTACCTGGAGGTGACAGATGTCTGCTGGACATGCTCCCTTCACGGGAACAACCAGGACCATAACACCATGGCCTGCCACATTTGGGTGTGGACAGCACACTCCCTGATGGAGCAGTGGAGGTACTGCTACTATGGGAACATGATTGGACATGGCCATGTTGGCTCTCAGCAGATGTAGTTGCTTACCTATGCCCATAAGGCTGACATTCTCCTCCCAGCAGACACTCCATCACAGACAATGCACGTTCTATGACAGATACTGCATGTTGCATCACAGACACACCTCAATCCAATGTATTTTTCATCAAATGCATGGAATCAAAAACACCATGGCGGCAGTCACAGATGTCAGACTATGCCACATCTAGAACTCTGAGCAGTTCTCTGGACCACCTTTCTGAACATGCCTGTGTCTTAGTGATGGCACTAAACATAAGTTGCATTACATATGAAGAGATACCTGCACCAGGTAGAGGATGGACAGCAGGCCTCCTCTGAGCAGCCCTATTGAGCCCACTGTGTGGCACCTTGCCAACAGTTTGGCTATGGCAAGAGTCTACAGGCTCTGAAGCAGTGGTAGCCACACTTGCCTGTTCAATGTCCTCTCCCTCCACCTGTCCAATATCTGTGGCCTCAGTGGACTAGTGAGGCATAGGTGTACTGGATGTGTTCAGGGACAATGAGGGTGGTCACCGAGAGTCAATTTCTGTGTCAAATTCTGCCTCTGCATCTCCTGGCTGTGCCTTACTATGGCCACCATCATCATCAGAGTTGGATGAGACACTGACATCAGGTGGTGCAGGGGACACAGAATCATGTCCATGATCACGTGTGATAAAAGGAAGAAAGGCAGGAGTACATTAATACCTGCACTACTATGCTGCAATATATGCTAAACAATTTGCACTGCTATCACTATTACAGACAGTCATAACTCTACACCTCCCAGAGTAAGGTGTCTGAAAAAAGCCATCAATAATTGTTGGTCAAAGGCTCAAGAAAAGGGACAATTTAGAAATATTGCTCTTACAAAGCCTGAAAGTTGATAGGGTAACAGGTGCTGCTTTAGCATGACATCTCTGCAAGGTATGGAGTGGGAAACACACAGTGCAACCAAGGAAAAGGAAATCTCTGCTATGCTCTTCTCTTCTCTATACACAATGAGGCAAGCCAAATGTTACACAAGCATGAAAAGTTTATTCAGTAAAAACACTCTGGAACGTTGGTAAGCGCTTTTGTTCTGAACTATAGAACTTCATCAGACAATCCCCTTCAATTAATTACACATATTTAAAGCATAATCAAAGTAATCTCATGTCTCAAAACACTAAATACCCATGCCCCCTTTTAAAGATATACATCATATACATTATACCACATATAAAGCATATATATTAAAAACATTAACCACACATTAAAACATCAACAATATATAATTAATTAATAATTTCAACTGTAGGAATATATGTACAACTGATAAATATTAAATATTAAATATAAATTGTTAAAATGTATGACAAGCTTGGACCTAAATACTATCTTTATGTGCAAAATACTCTACATGAATAAGGGTTATTGGCCAATTTAAAATAAATAAATAAAATTCATCTCATTAATGCTTTTAGTCTTAAAAGGAGGTGACAGATGTCTGCTGGACATGCTCCCTTCACGGGAACACCCAGGACCATAACACCATGGCCTGCCACATTTGGCATTCAATCCTGTCCAATTACAAGCATCCAAAAGGAGCTGCCAGTATACTTCCCTTTTCTCCAACAATAATGACCAAGCACCCCCTCTTAATTCAGTACATATATTATCAATCAAAAACAATTTAAAAGTGTGCCCTTCATTCTCCATTACATGTTTGTTAAAGCATTAGTTTCCTTTTTCTTTTGAATTTCATATAGGTGCTCATATATTCGATTTTTTAATTTTCTGTCTGTTTTGCCCACATAATAACAACCACATACTACACATGCAGCACACTATATTACTATTTCTGAGTTGCAATTATATTTACATTTATTTTTTAGATTATAGTTAATTTGAAACAACCCTGCTTCTTTTATATGTTTACAAAAATGGCACATACCACCCTTACTCATGTACCCAGCATTCTTATTATCTAAACCATAATAGCTTTCAAATGTACTTTTCAAGTTTTTACCCTTCCTAAAAACCATTGTAGGGCTCAGGTCTATAAATTGTCTCACACTTTTTTCTTGCTTCAAAATGGTCCAATTTTTCATAAGAATATTTTTTTATATCCAGACTACCAACGGTGTAACTAGATATAAAGGATGTATTATAATTTTTAATTGTATTCTTATTCACCATAGATGATACATTCATCTCAATTATATCCTGTGTATTGGATTCAGATAACAGAGGTAAATAAAAACTCCTTTCTCATTTATTAACTACCTCTATTACTTTATCATTAATAAATTTCATTGGATAGCCTCTTCTTATAAACATTCTTTAAACAATCACACTCATCTAGAAAATCTTCCATATTAGATACCATTCGGGCTGCACGGACCAATTGCCCCTTCACTATGGCTTTCTTTTGTCTTTGGGGATGGGTACTAGTGTAGTGTAGGAACAAATTAGAGTATGTCTCTTTTCTATATATCTTTGATGTAAATTTCCCATTTCTGTAATCATTAATTAATAAAATATCTAGATATGAAATCTCCTGCAAGTTAAAGTTATGGGTAAATTTAAAAAATTCTGTAGTCGAATCAATAAAATCCATGAATTCTTTAATTTTTTCAACTAGTCCGTCCCACAAGACAAACATATCATCCAAAAATCGACAATAATATGTAATATAAGCATAATAACTACAATGGAATAAATATTTCCTCTCCCATTGCAATACCACTATTTTGGCATATAATCCCCCACACGCCGCACCCATGGCAACACCTTCTTGCTGCAAACAAATCTCTTTATCAAACAAAATAAAGTTATTTTTAGAACCATCTCCATAAGTTGTGTATATAATAATACTTCAAAATGCTCAATCTTTTTATCATACAAAAATTCTGTAAACCATTCAAGGCCAATATTGTGGGGAAAGACAGAATATAGATATTTAATATCTATAGTAAGAAGTATATAGGATTATTTAAATGGTATATTATTTATCACTTTCAAAAAATTCCATGAATCCTTACAAATGTGAACCTCTCTATATACTAAATACTTTAATTTAGAATCCAGATATTTTTCAAGAGGTTGGGTAATTGATCCCTTTAAATCCACTATTGAGCGCATGGCTTATATGCCAATATAGTGATGTTGCAATGGGAGAGGAAATATTCATTCCCTTGTAGTTATTATGCTTATATTACATATTATTTTCGATTTTTGGATGATATGTTTGTCTTGTGGGACGGACCAGTTGAAAAAATTAAAGAATTCATGGATTTTATTGATTCGACAACAGAACGTTTGAAATTTACCCATAACTTTAACTTGTAAGAGATTTCATATCTAGATATATTATTAATTAAAGATTAGGTCCAAGCTTGTCATACATTTTAACAATTTATATTTAATATTTAATATTTATCAGTTATACATATATTCCTACAGTTGAAAGGATTAATTAATTATATATTTTTGATATTTTAATGTGTTGATTAATGTTTTTAATATATATGTTTTATATGTGGTATAATGTATATGATGTATATCTTTAAAAGGGGGCATGGATATTTAGTGTTTTGAGACATGAGATTGCTTTGATTATGCTTTAAATATGCATAATTAATTGAAGGGGATTATCTGATGAAGTGCTGTGGTTCAGAATGAAAGCACTTACCTGCTTTCCAGAGTGTTTTTACTGAATAAACGTTTCGTGTTTGTGGAACATTTGACTTGCCTCATTGTGTATAGAGAAGAGATGAGCATAGCAAAGATTTCCTTTTCCTTGGTTGCACTGTGTATTCTGCAACAGTTTTTTTTCATTTATTTGTGTGTTATGAAGTGTAAAACTCAGATCTGCATCATTATTATCTTATGCCCAAAACTTCTCACTTTAACTCTAAATTCTAAAAAGATTATTTCTGTCAGGAGATAACCACCCAAAACCTGGCCCTATCAATAGCACTTTTCATACACTATCCCCCGTCCCTCATCTCCCCCTCCAAAACCTTAATATTATACTCCCTGAACATTCACAGCATTCTCAATAAAGTCAGTGAATTCCACTCCTGGACTGGCCAATTCTCACCTGGTATAGTAACTCTTACAGAAACATGGCTTAAACACCACAACACTGATAATGACATTATTCTACCTAGATACATCTTCTGCCTAGACATGGTCCATAAAAAAGTGGAGGCATAGCTACACTCTATTCTGAATAATTCAACACATCCCCTATTAAACTCTCCCTTCCTAATTTTCAACCAGCACAATTCTTAATAGACAACTGCAAACTTAACAGCCACAGAAAACTTACCATTGATGTTATCTGTATTTTCCCAGGCAATAATATACCCATACCTAAACAATTTCTCTCCTGGTAAACTCACTCCATACCTCATGAAGCTATAATACTAGGTGAAGTCAACATTGACTGGCAAACCCTAACCTCTTAATCCCCATACTGTACTATAAACCTTCATGGCTTCACTCAACTCATCACTACCCCTAGCCATTTAAGTAAGGCAATTAACTCCGGCACTATCCTGGACTGTATCCTTGTCTCCAGTCCTATTCTATACCATAACCTCAAAACACTACCCAACTCTTTAAGTGACCAGTTACCCATCTGCATCCAAAGATTTACCCTGCAACACTGCAAAGCACATAAATAAACAGAACAATGTGCCCTTTCCAATTTTAATCCTGTGCTATTAAATGACTGTCTTTCTACTATTGACTGTTTTTTCCTTATCCACCAAACCCTTGACAAAGCCATTCTGAAATTCAATACTATATTCCTTGGTATAGTCCACTACCTGACTCACCCCAGGAAAATTAGAATAAATCCCACCCTGTACTTTGGCAATCAAAGTCCACCTGCTTCCTAATGCTTGAAAGATACAACACCTGGAAAATGGTTTAAAGCTAAATCCCAGATCCACCTCCAAAACTACAAGAAAATCCATAATCTCACTGAAAGGTAGGTCACCAATGACAAGAAAAAACTACTGTCTTAACCCACAGTCTAATCATCACATGAACCTTAAAAAAGGTTGGAATAGTATTAATAACAATTTCCATCCTGGCAACCCTACTTCACCAAGCCCTTGCCTAACAGCTCTCCTCTGGAAACAGCCAACATTTTTAACTTCTACTTCCTAGACTCCATCTCCAAACTAACTCTCAATAGCAACACCACTAACCTATCCCATAACCCCCTCCATCTACCAATGCTGCCATGTTCTCATTCACACCCATTCCCACTTCCTACATAAAATCTCTTCTCAGCAAACTCAAGACATGCTCCCTCTCAGCAGACAACCTACCACCCTACTTCCTAAAGCTTGCCACAAGTTCTTTAGCCTACCCCATCTATCCAAGAATCCACTGTTTCTTCTATATGGAAATAATTTTATACTATTTCTATCCACAAGGGAGGTCACTCCATAGACCTCTACTACTGCCTCATAGCTATTATATCCCTTTCTAAGTTACTTGAGAAATGTATTCATAAACAACTCCTTGACTACCTCCTACAGGAAAATCTTTTTAGACCCACCCCAGCATGGTTTCCACCCTTACCATAGCACTACTACCACTCTAATTTCTTTCACACAAACTATTGCACAAAACAGAGATAATAACAAATTCATCTCCACTCTACTCCTAGACCTCTCCAAAGCCTTTGACACTGCTTCCCACCCAACGCTCCTTACCAAATTGTCCAACCTTAGCATCTCTAACTCTACCCTAACATAGTTCTCTAGCTACCTCTCCAACAGGCAGTAATCTGTCACATTGCTCTCATCTTTCTCCCCCTTTCTCCCAGTCAATACAGACATGCCGCAAGGATCTGTCTATGGAACCCTACTATTGACTATTTTCACTAGCTCTCTTCAGACTTCCTGCTTTCACTCCTCACTCATACAATATGATGAAAACTATGCTATCATATCCACCAACAATCAACTCATACTCAGCCCCCCCCAAAAAAAAACTTCTCCAATTTCTGCCTAAGTCCCTTTCTCATCACAAATCATCATTCACCATCATATCACTCAACAACACTGTCATAAACATTGACACACACACTAAATTATTGGGCACACTCATTGACGACCAACTTAAATTTGATCTGCACATATGAACCTCTATTAAGAAGACACACCAAAAGCTAGGACTACTTTATAGAACTAAAAACTACCTCACAAAAGACTCTAGACTTTCTGCAGCCTATGCCTATCTTCAACCTAGCCTTCTCTATGCCTCTCTAGTCATAACAAACTTACAATCCTCTGTTAAGGCTTAGTTTGAACTCACTTACAACACAGTTTCCAGGTTTTATGCAAGCCAACCCTACAGATCTCACCACTATCTTTCTCTGCTAATCCTACACTCGCTGGAATTTCCCCATTTACTCTTATTCCCCAACTGTCTCTTATTAACTCCTTCCTAAACAATCCCTCCTTCTGCCCCACCACATCTTCTCTTGTATCCCAATACACCCCTACCCATTCTTTTAGAAGTGCTGACCAGTTTTGCTTAGCAATCCATAAGCCAAAAATTAAAAAAATGGACAAAGTTTATATAGCCACTCAGTTTCCCTAGCTTGGAACAAACTCCCAATGAACATCACAAATCTGCCCCATACTCAAAGATTCAAAATAGCATTAATAAAAACCCTGCTAAAAACTAGGATCTGTACATGCCAAAACAATAACTAACACTAACTCTGCCTCTCTTTCCACTCACCCTTGTTTTATCTTTTTGTCCACTGTCTACTCCTCTCTACACTATTAGTCTTACCATTTCTCCATCCTACCTGCACTTCTCCTACGTCAGACCTATACCTGATATTTCCTCTTTTTTTACCACCATTTAATTGTTACTTGTACCCTTTTCTCTTCCCACTGTTGGACCACCATATTGTACTATGTATGTCATATATCTTGTTATGTAGTTAATCAAAATTAAATGTTTCATACATGTACTTTAAAACTTTGTGATAATACTGCTATCCTACCAGTGTAATCAATTTCTGTAAGGGGCTTTTTCCCCAGGCCTCTGCAGAAAATGGGCTTTCCCTCAGATGAACATAAACAGTTAACAAATGTCAAAATAAATAAATAATTCTATGCAATCTTTCATGACTTGTCAATAATTTTGTAGGAAATCGCTATGATATGAAGTACAGGCCAGAAATATGAGTCAACCTTCTGGACATTCAGCAAAAATCTGTACAGCTGACAGGTATGTAGACAATCCAGCAATACATACAGCAGGCCTGAGAGGACACATTAGCAGATATCTTGGTATTTATCTATAGTAATGACATAAATTTATTATTCTTACCAACTGTAGGAGCCCTAGGTCTCTGAATCCCTGATGGTCCTAAAATAAGTAAAAGAAGAGGTGATGGCAACAGAACCACATTTAACAGCATAGGGGTTAATACCTTTACTCATCTTAATCTGCAATAGCACAATTGTTAAAAATATGTGGCTGACAACCTCAAAATAAGCATAAAACTGCAGCTATCTTAAATACTCCCACAAAAAAAAAAAAAAAACACTAAACTATTGACACCATGTCAGAATGCCACAGCATCTTACTGAAGATCTAACAAAGCATACCTGGAAGCCCCTCTTGAGACACAGAAGTTTCACCAACATCAAGAATTTACTGTGTCACTGACTGCTGGGAGCTATCCTCTGTGGCAATGTTTGCCAGGAATTCCTTTGTGGTAGTGAGAGGGGTTCTGCAGCAAACCCAATACCGGTGATCTGATGATCACATTCCACTGCAGCTGCACACCTCCTTGCAGCTGCCATCATGTCTGTTGCTTGGTGATGCACTGGCTCATACGTGCGACTGTGTCACCCAATATCATTAATATTGCTTACCAATTCTTCCACAGGGCTGTCTGCTGAGCCATATTGGCCCACCCTCTGGAGAGCAGTATGACATGATGCTGATATAGTCCCTCGATGATGCGGTCATTCTCAGCCTCAGTAAATTTATTTTATTTTATTTATTTATTTATTTATTTTACATTTGTTGGCTGGGCTAGTCTAGCTGGATACATGTCCATTTTCAGTAGAGGCCCAGGGAGATAAGCTCCAAGCATTAGTAAATTACAAAAAAGATTACAATAGTTAAAAATGACTAAGTTCAAATACAAAGAAATTAAAAAAAGATTTAAGAGAATCAAAAAATTGTTTCTGTGAATAATAGCTCACAGGCTGTGCAAGGTTTAAAATACAATTGAGTACAAGGACACTCAGAATTCTGAAGTAATGATTAGTAGGTCTGAGAAAGAGAAAAAGAGAGAGCAGAAGAAGACAAGAATCACAAGGGCTAGAATAAGGTTAGTTTCTTTTGATTAAAGCTGTAGAGGGGACAAAGGTTAGAAGGAAGGGGTATAGAAAAAAGAGCATTAAGGGGGAAAAGTAGGGTTTAGTCTGGTTTAGAACAGGGACAAAGCCAATGAAATTTCAGATGTTCTTTGAGATGTTTCTTGAAGAGTGGTGTGGATGAGAGAGACGTGAGTGTACTAGGAAGATTGTTCAAGATTTTACCCACAATGTTAGTGAAAAGTGAGTCCCCAGCTTTATTGTTTGATTTAATATTGGAGATTAATAGCTTATTTGCTGGGTGAAGTGTTGCAAGATTTCTATATGGGGAGATCAGGTTAGAGAGGATTGGGGTATTGTTTGGGTGATGAAGAATATTATGTGAGATAAGCAGTTGCTTATACAGTAGATGGTTTTGTAGTTCTGACCATCCAAGTTGTTTAAGGTTGTGACAGTGGTGGGTTCTGAAAGGAGTGGCAGTGACAAATCTAGCTATGTTATTATAGCTAGTTTCAAGCTTGCTTAGATTGTGTTTTGATAGATTGATGTATATGGCGGAAGCATAGAATAGAGTAGAAGTTTGGTGAGTCTGGGCAATGGAGGTTTTAGCTAGTGGTGTGAGGAAGGGTTTGATTCTATACAGGGAGCCTAGTTTTTTATTGACAGTCTGTATAGTATTGTTGATATGTTCATCAAAGCTGAGGTTATTATCTATGGTTATGCCCAGTAAACGTGTAGTAATGTCAGGGGAAATAGTAGTTCCATTGTTAGAGATAATTGTGAAGTGGAACTCTGGTGACTTTTGAGTGGGGGCAAAAAGTTATAATTTTGATCTTTTAGGGTTAAGGAGGAGGTAGTGATGGGTGAACCAATTTTCAATGGTGTTAAAAACTGCTTGAGTAAGGGTCTGAAGAGAGATTGATGACTTAGCAGTACAGATTAAAGTAGAATCATCAGCGTATCGTATGCATGTGGCTTGAGGAACAACAGTATTTAGATCATTAATAAAGATGGAAAATAGAAGAGGGCCGAGGATAGAGCCTTGAGGGACTCCAATGTTTACAGGGAGGGGTGTGGAGAGATTATTGTCCCAGAGCACTGCTTGTTGTCTATTTTTTAGATAGGATGTAAACCAAAGTATTGCTTGTGGGTCAAGAGATTGGGCTTTTAGGACATTGATTAGTAAGTCATGGTTAACCATATCAAAGGCTTTTGCTAGGTCAATGAACAGTGTAGAAGATAGAGAGTTATTATTTTGATTCTTGTTAATACAGTCAGTAAAAGATAGAAGGGCGGTAGTTGTACTATGAAAGGGCCTAAAGCCGTGCTGACAGTTGGCAAGTACGTTATTGTGGAACAGATGTTGGAGTAGTTGATGGGGAATACATTTTTCCATTATTTTGGCTAATGGAGAGAGTAATGCAATTGGTCAGAATTTGGAGATATCAGTGGATTTGCCTCCTTTATGTAAGGGGATTATATGGGAGACTTTCCATATGGATGGGATGTTACCTTCCATGATTGTTCGGTTTATAAGGATGGATATGGGATATGCTATGACTTTGGAAGCTATTTGAAGGTATTCTGCTGGTAGGTGGTCGGCAGAAGGGGTGCAAGGTTTGAGTTTTTGAAGGAGTTTGCAGATAAAGGATGTTGGCACAGGTTGTATATGGAAGGGAGGCACTGAACTGTTTGTGTTTTGTAAAGTGCTGGGGGAAATGGGAGATATTGTGTTTGCAAGAGTTTGTATAGTTTCTGTGAAGTAATTATTAAAGGCATCTGCTATTTGCAAAGGGTTATTATGGGGAACTGAAGATGGGGCTGGAGTTTTGGTATGTCCTGGATGGAGAAGTTTATTAATGCCTGACCAAAACTTTTTAGGGTTATTTGGGTGTGATTGTTGAAGGTGGAGATAGTAGTTTTTCTTGTCTAAGATAATGTCATTTTTGGTTGCATTTCTTAGCTGTTTAAAATATAGGTGGTCAGCAGAGCTCTTAGTGGCTCTCCATCTGGCCCATATTTTGTTCCGTAGGAGTATTTTGTCCTTTGTTTGTTTTGTGAGCCATGGGGCTGTTTTAGTCCTAACTCGGGAAGAGCGAAGGGGGGCATGGAGATCTAGGATTTGTAGGAACTTGGTATTAAAGTAAGAAACTGCTTCATCTAGATTGAGTTGTTTCAGAGGTGACCAGTTACAGGCCTTTAGTTCATTCTGAAAGCTCTCTGCTTTAAAGTGTTTTTTGGAATGATAGGTTATAAATGTGTTATTAATAGGTTTATGAGCCTTTTGTTTTGTTATATAGGTAAGAACATGGTCACTAAGGTCATCTCAAAGTGTTCCTGAAGTACAGGTTTCAGGATGACTATTTATAAGTATTCAGTCAAGAGCAGCTTCTTTATTACTAGGTTTGTGGATTCTTGTGGGGGTATTTATTATTTGAGTGAAGCCATAAAGATTTATGTGGGTGTTAGGATTAGGAGAGTTACAGGTAGTCCAGTCAATGTTAAAATCACCTAGTACAATAGTTTCTTGAGGTAGTAGGGTGGAAAGGCTACTAAGAATCTTTTCAAGACTGTTAATTTTATTTCCTGGAGGGATGTAGGTGCAGATTATATAAATAGATTTAGATTTATTAAGTTGGAGTTTAATGGTAAGGGTTTCTGCATTGGTATTAGAGGGGAGTAACACATTAAAGCATGAAACTAGAAGTTCAGATTTGTATAAGATAGCTACGCCTCCACCTTTCTTGGTGGTACGGTCACATCTTAGGATGTTCTATCCAGGTGGGGTTATTTCTAGGTCATGAGTAGAGGGTTTCAACCAAGTTTCTGTAAGGCAAAGGATATCAAATGCATGCACTTGTAAGAGGGCATGCAGTTGAGTAAGTTTATTGTTAATGCTACGGATGTTGAGTTGAGCTTTTCTAAGAGAATTACCTAGTTTTATAGAGGTCGAGACACAATTAGTTGTTTTGTTTTGTGGGTTATTGTAGATTGGAGGGTTTGGGCCTGGATTAGGATGAATATCGCCAACTAATAGAAGTTGAGTGGGATATTTTAGTAAAGTCTTTATGCTTTTAATGTACTTGGGTGGGCTTATCTTGCTGGAGAAGTAAGTAACATGTGAAGATCTATGGAACCTTGGGAGTAGGTAAACTGAAGTAGAGGTTATATTACTATGGGAGAAGAAGTTGAGCTGTGTGATTGGTAATGTTTGTTGATGGGAAGGTTCATTATTAATTAAAGAGAGATGTTCGTAGAAGGTTAGGGCATAGGGTGAAGTTAGGAATATTATTGAAGAAGTAATAAGAAGAAAGTTCTTAAGGGTATAGTTAAGTAAGAAGGTCATTTGTGATAGTGGGGTTAAGAGATTATGTAGAGGGTTAAACAAAGTAAAGATAAGAGAAATTTAAGGTAGAATAGATGAGAGGTGACTTATGAGAGGGGTAACAAAAAAGTAGAGGGATGAAAAGTAAATTTATTGAAGGGTGGGGTTAGTTATAGAGAGAATTGGAGAAGGGGTGGGGTTGATAAGTAGTAGTATAATGGGATAGGCTGAGTAGTTAAGTGGGTGTGGTCAGAGATGTTTAAGTTTAACAGCACTAGGAGTGTGTGGGAATTGGGGGTAGGGTAGGGGAGCAGAGTGAGCCCGTAGGGCGAACGGAGCGGGTCAGACCAAGTGGTGGAGGATTCAGAGGAGACAATCAGTAAGGGGCAAAGAGACGGAGACGGAGTAACAGGTATGTAGCTTCTAGTAGAGCAGGTATGGTGTAGGAGAGAGGATAATGAAGCAGGGGAGCTAGAAGTGGATATAGTCTAAAGTGGGTAAAGGATGAGAAGAGTAGGGGCTAGGAGGTGAAGCAGCAGGGCAAGAGATGAGAAATAGAAGAAAAGAAGAATTATATTGAGCTAAAGCAAGCACAAGTGGGGGAGACAGCGAGGGCACAAAGCTGGATTGTACTGCCACCTAGTGGGCAGAAGGAAAGATACAGAAGGTAACCAAGACAAGGATAAGTAGGTGGAGAAAGAATAAAGTTAATAACAGGGGAAAAGGACTATCAGGTGATACTGGGCAGGGAGAGGAGTCTGGCTGCTAGATTACCTGACTCAGTGGCAAAAAAATTACAAGACAATCAACAGGTATTAGCTTACAATATGGGTCAAAAAATAAACATACTTTGTCAAGTACTGTACAAACAGGAGAAATCTCTGGGGCAGCAGAAAAGCAAGATGGTACAAACTGGCAAAGCCTGAAGTAGATCAGGCGGTCCTTAGAGGCCAGGTAGGTCCAGTAATGGAAGGTAGTGGGTAGATTGCTAGGAAGGTGAAAAAGGTAAGAAGGAAGGATATTAATATTGTATTAAGGCAGCAAAAAGTACTTATAATAAACAGATAAGATTAGGTAGGTCAGTAGTACTACAATAATAATAAAGTTGTAATCATACTTTCTTACAGAAATTGCACCAAAAAAGGCTAGGAGAAAAACATCCAGCCTAGTAGCATTACAAGCAATACAGAAAAGGCTAAGTAAAAAACATCAGTTCTAGCAGCAATTTAAACACCCTGGAACACATCACAGTTATGCAAGTAATAGGTTAGGTGTAATATTTAAACTAGGCAGGAAAATGAACTGCTTGAATATCATCTGTATAACAATATTGCAAACCACCGACGTGTTTGGCAAACAGTGCGTGTGAGTTATAAAAGGAAAAGAAAAGAAACAAGTTTCGCAAGAGCCTTGTAAAATGCGTATTGCTTAACCTTATCCCCGACTATTGCATTGAAAGAGATTAATCAAACTGCTTCCAAACACTTTACGTTTGCCCCCGACTTAGTTTCTTGGATGTGATTAAGCGTACTACTAAGCCCCCGACTTAGTTTCTTAAATGTGATTAAGCGTACTACTAAAGGCATCAACAAGGGAGCTGAAATGCTTGCTTTGCAGAACTGCACAACCCAGGCCACGTGGAAGGAACCATGCACAGGTAGCTGATAGCGTTTTAGTAGTTGAAGTAGAGAGGATAATACAACATGGTGAGTTCACTTGTCTAAACAAGATAAGAGGAGTGAGCCACTTTGAAACGCTGATGTTAACAAAAATATTTAGCCAGTTTGGAACACTTAACACTAGCTGCTGGTGTTTCAACAATTGAGGTAGAGAGGATGCACAATGTAATACGTTTTCATTAACTAACAAGTTAAGAAGATTGAGACTCTTTAAGTCACTAAAACCAATTGAGCCAGATTAGAACACTAGACTCAACACACTAAGGCATCAGAGGATCTACACCATTACTATATTACCAGGTTACACAATTGCAGTACTCTCTATATTAATATACTAGCTGCTAGTGTTTCGACAATTGAGGTAGAGAGGATGCGCAATGTAATACGTTCTCATTTGCTAACAAGCTAGGAAGATTGAGACTCTTTAAGTCGCTAAACAAATTGAGCCAAATTATAACGCTAGACAATAACACGCTAAAGGCATCAGAGGATCTACACCAGTAGTATATTACCAGGTACAACAATTGCAGTTCTCTTTGTATTAATACACAGGTGGCGCAATAATTAAAAAATAGCGCAACAAGACATAGCGTTACAAATGCTTAAAACAGTAATGGGTAAATACATAATCAATAAGCATCATAGAAAAAGTGATGGTACTTACAGTTGTGAGATTTCCTCTGGGTTCAGGAGCACGCAGCAGCCGGGGAAGAGTTTAGGTAGTAAAAAGGAAAGGCGCCACAAAGGTCTTCCCCTTATATGCCCTAAGGGCAGGAAATGAGGTGGGAATGGGAGGGGACAACAGACAGAGGGGGCAGGTAGATAAGGGAGGGACAAATAAACCAGAAGATGGTTTACAAGGAGTGGCAGGTAACTTCCAGGTATTACGGGAGTTCAGAAGTAACCTAGAAAAGCATACATGGGGAAGGAATAAATGGAGTGGGTTAAGTGAGGAAGTAAAAGTGAAGAAGAGGATTGAGTACAGAATGAGAAGAGTCAAGGGAGTATTAAGGTCCAGGAAAAAGTAGTGGCAGTAAGTGATAGTAGACCAAGTGGTGGAGGATTCAGAGGAGACAATCAGTAAGGGACAAAGAGAAGGAGATGGAGTAACAGGTATGTAGCTTCTAGTAGAGCAGGTATGGTGTAGGAGAGAGGATAATGAAGCAGGGAAGCTAGAAGTGGATATAGTCTAAAGTAGGTAAAGGATGAGAAGAGTAGGGGCTAGGAGGTGAAGCAGCAGGGCAAGAGATGAGAAATAGAAGAAAAGAAGAATTATATTGAGCTAAAGCAAGCACAAGTGGGGGAGACAGCGAGGGCACAAAGCTGGATTGTACTGCCACCTAGTGGGCAGAAGGAAAGATACAGAAGGTAACCAAGACAAGGATAAGTAGGTGGGGAACGAATAAAGTTAGTAACAGGGGAAAAGGACTATCAGGTGATACTGGGCAGGGAGAGGAGTCTGGCTGCTGGATTACCTGACTCAGTGGCAAAAAATTACAAGACAATCAACAGGTATTAGCTTACAATATGGGTCAAAAGATAAACATACTTTGTCAAGTACTGTACAAACAGGAGAAATCACTGGGGCAGCAGAAAAGCAAGATGATCCAAATTGGCAAAGCCTGAAGTAGATCAGGTGGTCCTTAGAGGCCAGGTAGGTCCAGTAATGGAAGGTAGTGGGTAGATTGTTTGTCAAGTACTGTACAAACAGGAGAAATCACTGGGGCAGCAGAAAAGCAAGATGGTCCAAATTGGCAAAGCCTGAAGTAGATCAGGCGGTCTTTAGAGGCCAGGTAGGTCCAGTAATGGAAGGTAGTGGGTAGATTGTTTGTCAAGTACTGTACAAACAGAAGAAATCACTGGGGCAGCAGAAAAGCAAGATGGTCCAAATTGGCAAAGCCTGAAGTAGATTAGGCAGTCCTTAGAGGCCAGGTAGGTCCAGTAATGGAAGGTAGTGGGTAGATTGAGTTGTGAGCTTTCCTCTGGGTTCAGGAGCACGCAGCAGCCAGGGAAGAGTTTAGGTAGTAAAAAAAAAATGAGAGCCTACATCTAACAGACATTTTGTGTCCTGAAAAACAGTAAAATAATGACACATATAAGGATCACATAACTAAAAATAAACTATTTACAGATACAGCAGTAAATGAAGGTCATCAATATTCCCACTTGGTAAATTATACATATTCAACAGGGCTCAAAAAATAATGATGGAGGGTACAAAACAAGGACAGCAACAAGAGGAACATACCCTTGTTTGTGCCATAACAGATATTCAACTGTGCTCACCCACCCAAACTAACAGTCCATTGTAGTTTGTGCCATAGCAGGAACTCACCACCCCCCTCCCGCAAACAAAATAACAGGCTTAAAAACAATTTTGCTAACTAAACCAGTGTGGCATGCTAAAAGTGCTATCAAAGGTAATTTCACTGAAACATGTGTACATTACCACACATCATTATATTTTCAGCCTACTCTACATCCACCATACCTCTGATATGGCTTGAAAAGCAAGGTCATGCCATGATTACAGTTCAATGACGTGCATATAGATTTATGGCACATTATCCTTAACTAGAAACCAGCATATGCATTATGTAGTTAAGAAATTGGATACATACCTGCTGGAGAACAATACTCCTCTGTAGAGATCTTAATATTCAAAATTAATGTGCAACTGAGTTTAACAATGCAATAATTCATCCACATCAGTTTGTCTACCTACACATTTGCCTTTGTCTGTGCTTCAAAGATGTTAATTACACCATGTGCAGCTGAATTGCATGTTTCTCAACCGATCTTGTGAAGCTAGTCAACAAGATATATAGCATCCCTGTAGACTCCATGCTTTTATCTTTTATGCAGATTGTGAAAATAGTGGAGTGCAGACACAAAGTAATCGCCAACAGCTTATTAGTAGCTGATGCTTTGCTAATACATTTGTTGGTGCTACATGCTGAAGATAATGCTGCTACTTTTGCCAATAACCACAGACAGAGATGGTGGAGAATTTGCAGGCCAAGGACACAGTTCAGGAAGTATGCAACCTCTGGCAGCCTTGACTCACAGCCAGAGCCAAACACAGTGAACCCATCACAGTGGAAAGTAAGGTATGTGCTGCACTTAGAATCTTAACCACAGGAGCTTTTCACATACTACCAAGGGGCATGCTTGCTGTGTACTAGGCATCAGCATCCAGAATATTCCAAACAATCCTGTGTGCTATGCTACAACAAGACAGAGAGCACATATATTTTATCATTAGTTCTGAGGAGAGGGTCACAAAAATGCTACAATTGGACCTTGTATTGCACTACCCTTAAATGATGTGTGCCATACATTGGTATTATGTACACATGAGAAAAACACCTGGGGAGAAGGGTAGGGTCTACATAAACCATAAGGACTAGCACTCAAACAACTGCCAAGTGATGTGTTTATGGAATGAGAATAATTTGTAATGTAATGTCATAGAGCTTGTTTGTCAGCTACTGCACTCACAGTGCCCAAGGCCACCATGACAACCCACTGACATGTCTATCAATGCTCACCGTATTTGTTATGCTACCCAAGTTAATCTAGTGGGAACAGCTGGAGCAGGATTAGCAAGGGGAAGGGGAACACATCCTCCTGACAATGCCATGGCCAACACAGCCACAGGCCAATGATGATTCAGAGGAGGAACCAGCAGCAGGTGTGGTTGTAGGCAGACATAGGCATGCTTTGTGTGTCATTGCCTTGGCTATGAGACAAGCCATAGCACACTGACTCACCACCTAAAACCATCCTCCTACATCAGTACACTTTAGTACTAGGGAAGGATTAGAGACAATAGTTCAACAGTAAGGGTAGACATTGCAGTTTCAAACTTCTACCTAAATCAGACAACAGACAGGATGGTAAACATGCAGAGTAACCAGACCAACACAGTCTTGTTAGTGCCATAGCAGGAACACGACTTTGATCTCCCACCTCAAACAGAACAGTTGGCGCTTGTTTGTGACATCTAAGCTGGCTTTCCTTATTTGGCAACTGCATATTATCTTATTCCCAATTAATATCCTTTGACATTATAACTGCAGTGCTATAGAATTGTGCACACACTGTATGTCCCAGAGTACCAGACAGATAATTGCTGAATGACCAAGGAGCACAGACGTGTAAAACACTGTTGTATATTTGCAAGCAAAAATTATAACAGGGTGTGTAATCACTAAGTGTAGCAATTTAAAACAGAAACATTTCACTACATGTACAGGTAATGTAATATTTTAATAAAACTACATTCTGTCATTTCGTTTGTGTACTGAATGACTGTTGATACTTGCTACATAGGTGTAGGTGTGGAAAACTGGGTTAAAGCACACATCCTGTGTTGTGAATGTGCATTGGATGGTGAACTGGATGCTAGACCTATGTAGGCATGCTTCCTGTGTAGTAACATAGTATACTGTGTATGGCATACATTGACTTATGTTTCTACCTGCTGTTAATTAATTTTTTTCTCATAACTTTTGGGCCACTGTTTATGCCATGTTGCACTTAGCTCAGCTGGTTTGTGCACACAGCAGTAGCACACAAACTGCACAATTGGACCACCCAGGTAGCACACAGGATCCAGACATCTAAAAACAGACTTGGGATGCATTCTATTAATGTAAGCCTGCATGGCGCAAACCTGCTAAGTACCATTGCACTGTGTTTAACACCATGAATGTCAGAATGAATACCAATGTATTGGATGATCTTGTAACTTCTCCTGTGGCTGCAGATGTTAAGTGTTGTGCTGAAGTTACATGGCCCTAGATTTGAATACAAAGATACAGCTTGTATTTTACTAATGTGTCATTCCATTACATAGCAATGAAATTAAACATAGACATATATCCTTTCATTCTATTGCTGGTTTCAGCTGTGAGTGTAGGACTACCATAAATAAGGTCCAGGGTTCTAATACATCAGACAGCTGTCTTTTTCAATGTTGTCCCACTTCACATTATAGTCACCCTGAATTATAGCAGTTGACCTAGTATTTCTTATATCATAATTATTTTCCTGATGGCTGACACACTAATATTGTCAGTTATGTGATTGTGTATTAATATCTGTATTGGTTAACATCACTTTATTGGTTACCACTGTACAAACACATTGCCTGTGTGTAGGATTGTGTGCCACACAATTGGTGCATACCTACGCCGAGTGGAGATACTGCTTTCCATCATTATCCTGAATAACACAAGGACACACAGAAATCAGACACTGCAGCCATTGGTGCAGTGAGGTGCCAGTGATGACAGTCCAGTTGATGAGGACTCAATTCTCACTGACACCAAACTTCATGTCCATAAGTTTGTTGTACCCCCACCCTCACCCCAACCCTGGTTTTCACCCCCTCTCTTGAATCCTTCTCCGACCCTTTCTCTTGTCTTGCATGTCTTGTCTGTCAGCAAATGCTTCCTCACATTCCCAACTTGCCTGCCCCAGACATGGCTGTCCCTTCCCCAACATTCCACTCTCTCCTTAAAAAAATATTGTCCCATACATAGCTCTCCATTTTGCACATGTCTACTTGACACAGTTAATTTAGCCCAACTGGCCTCACAATACAATTATGTTGTTGTCACCCCTTTCTCTTGAGGTAACAGTCCAAATTCAGCTAAGATTGTGTACATGTGCTCATTTGTTACTGTTGAAAAAATGGATAGCTATGGTTCTTTCCTAAACCCTTCTTACACATTCCTGCCTTCCTATCACTTTGTTTTTCCCCTGCTTGCTCCCCATTTCACCACTTTCCTGTCTCCCCCATTTCTTTTCATTAAAGAAACATTGTGTGATGGCCACAACACACAGCAATGTTGAACATCAACAAAACATTTCAATCTACTGACAGAAACTTCTAAAAGTTCAACATACACTTACATTCCAACCCAGTACCATTAACTTCCAATAACGATGCCTTAACACCTGCTGCCACACATTCAGTTATGTAGCGTGTGTATTTCATACAATCAATAGGCAATGTCACATATTTTCTATAAAATTTCAGTATGTTTTCCACCCTACTTACTCCCCAGTTCACTACTTTCCTATCTCCCCATTTCTTTTCTCTAATGCATTACCACTCAGTGGCATGCATTTCTCAACCATGTGCATCAATGCTTAAATACGATAAAGTATGTTGCTCTATTTCAGTTTCTCATATGCACTTGTAAAAGTACTACTTACACCACTATTCCAACAAACCAACACATATGCAAAAAAAAAAAAAAAAAAAAAAACCAGCTGAAGGCATTGCATGATGCTATTGTCAAACCTGGTACAATCTGGACTTAAAATGGAGTGTGATCATGCATTAATGAGCTAAATGCATGAACACACCCCATACCAGAATTAATGAAGCAACAACTATATAAATATGCTTGAGTACATACCAAATATCAGTTTGTATTGAGTATTCTAGAAAATACTTACTACTCAACTGACTGTATGGCACCATGTGTTAAAACAGTGATATATTCCTTTTTTTGCAGCACATGGTACAGGCTTAGATTATAGCTGTGCTATCATTTTTGCCCGTTGTGCAATGTGCATCAGCATGCAACAATGCATTAATGAAAATAAATGGGGAAGATATGAGGGTGGTAACATGGAGAGAAAGCAGGGTGAACTTGAACTGTTAGGATACTTAATCTGTAGAAGACCATAAATAATGGATGGTAAAAGCACCAAATATGGACAATTTATAAATATTGCTTTCTAAACATGAAAGTAAATGTGGAAGAGAGGACTGTTTACATATTGAGCAAGCAGGGTGACAAACATACTGAAATTTTGCAGAAAATATGTGACATTGCCTATTGATTATATGAAATACACATGCTACATAACTGAATTTGTGGCAGCAGGTGTTAAGGCATTGCTGTTGGAGGTTGATGGTACTTTTGAATACAGGTCTAATTTAGAAGTGTGTATAAGTTGATTTAAATGTTTTGTTGATGTTTGACTTTGCTTCTGGGTAGTTGAAAGCTATGCTGCAGAGTAATGCATGCATGCTTGCTTTTACATTTCAGATATGCATTCCAATTTTAGACCACTGTATAATTTAACAACTAACCCATCTTTAAATGTTAAGGCTGTAATAACAGTACTTTATATAATTATGCTTACATAACACAAGCTTTTCTCATCCTTAGCCTGTTGCCTGCATGGGACCTCACATTCAAGGCCCTCTCTTCTGCAGTTGTGCAAGGAGAAAAAAAAGCATTATAAATACCAGTTTTTACCATATTCACCTTTAATATTTGCAACTAATAAATGCCATGAATACTTATACATCTGAGGGGTGTTCATTGCCTGACAGTCCCTGATCCAACGATCAAGGGTATCCTGTTTCCCCCATCGGAGGTCATCAAAATGGTGATAACATTATTCCCCAGTCTACAGAATACCAATCGCACTGGACAGAGCCCTTGCCAAACTACACCAGGCTTCAGATTTGTATTGTGGGCCTGGATAGTTTCTCTGCTGGAGGCGAGGGTCATGGTCCTTAACCAGGAGCCAAATAAAAACCTTGGAGTTCTACACACCTCAACATTGAGCTTGGAAGGGAATACCCTCTCCAGTGACACCAACCATGCCTGCACAAGGTCAAGCTCAATGACTAATGTGCATTTCCCACCAGTTCTGCCAGTTGCACTTACGAAGAGCGAGCACTGTCAGAATTTTGCTACATTTGAAAAGCCACACTCTGCTTACTATTGGGCAAACATGATAAAACAAGAGCATTTTTTTACATTATGGTAAGCGGAGTGCAGCTTTTTCAAATGTAGCAAACAGTATACAGTGTGCACTCTCAAGCAATGCAATTCCAACCTTAGCTAATGTCCAGCCACTGTGAAAATCTGGTGTTCAACTGGGAGAGCAGAGCAATACATTCATCAACATTTTGTCATATCAGCAAAACTATTTCAGGTATTATAAGTGGAAGTAAATGTAATTTGATGTGGAGCAAGTGTATAATCTATATGGAATATGCTGTATTTGAACCCAAGACCATATGTAAAGTAGTCCTACACTTGCAGCTCTTGCTGCAAGGATGTTGAAGCAACACTTCTCTATATAGCACTTTATTTGTACAAGTTGTAATGCTACAACAGTATAAGAAAAGCTTGCATCCCCAGCACTAAAACACAGAACCATCTGCATTCCAGTCCAACACTTAACAGGATTAGTTACATGAAGTCCCCCTATATTACTATTCATTGTTAACTTCACGGTTTTAGCGTAGCGCAGCCTCACTTACTGGGTTTGTGCAATGTGCATCTCTATTAACTAAATGCATCTGGTTTCCATTTTTGGATGTCTGGGTCATTTCTTATACATGGGTGGTCCAGTCACGCAAATGAGCAGCACATCGCGCATAAGTGGGAAATAAAAAAATAAATAAAGACATAAAATTAAAAGAGAGAACAGTAAAGAATTACACATACAATATTAATTCAGAATAATCCTAATAAATATAAATATATATATATATATATATATATATATATATATATATATATATATATATATCTCAACCTGTTAGAGTAATTTATCTGGATCAAGCAATAAATAATGGGAGTACAAAAGCCAAAATATAGGGACAATTTTTACAAATTGCTCTTACAAATTTAGACAGTTGATGGAATAACAGGTGTTGCATTAGCATGACACTGAGGAATATGAAGTCTGATTCTCAAATAACCTCAATTATTTTCAGAATTCAGTCTTCCAAGATTTTATGATGATAACAGGCCACAAATATTAGGCAAACATCTGGACATTCTGCAAAAATCTATACATTTGAGTAATATGCAGAAGTGCTATCCACATTCACTGAGAGGTTTGTGGCCAGATGCACTGGTGCATGCCAAGAAACCTTGTTTAAATGTGCCACAACTCATAATATACATTGCATGCTGCCGAGAACTGACTGCAATTGTGTACATGGGTACACTACATGTAGGCTCTACACAGAGTCTACATGGACTTTATTGAATCTTGGCCAGTGTCTAAATATCCACTTGTACCTAGAAAGAGAAATACATGATTTATTTCCAAATGGCCAGCAAAAGGCATTTGAAAAAAACAGTGTGGAATAAAATGTGCAGGTCAGATGTTTAGTATGACTATGTCTCAGAGATCAAGTGAGTGCATATGTATATGTGTGTATATGACTGTATGAGCCTGAAATTGTAGAAAACCAGACCATGCCCTGCTATCAAAAATCAAAATTGTTGCCTCTTGCAGTAAATACGGTGTGCATTTAGCAGAGATGGGGGGGTCATCATTTACACTTAACAAAAAAGGTAGATGTTGCTGTTCTTCTTCTTCTTTCGGCTTTTCCCAGTTAGGTGTCACCACAGTGGAACTTTGGTCCACTAATGATTGGCAGTAGATTTTTATGGTGCCGAGGTGCCAGCCCGATGCCCAACCTTCAACGAAGGCACGCCTATTCATGCATGTCTTTGGAACACCACTCGGCCATGGGGAGGACATGCAGACTCCACACAGAAGGCGCTCCAGCCGAGAATCGAACCTCTTGCTGTGAGGTGACAATGCTACCACTGCACCATTGCAGCTTACAACAGAAAAGGCAGATGAAGCACTATCATCTTCAACTTTATCATTCTTTTCTAAAATATTCTTCATATATCTACCTAACAGAAAAGGCAGATGTATGAAGAATATTTTGGAAAAGAATGATAAATTTGAAGGAGATAATGCTTTTAGCAGTCCAAATAACTTATAAAAGTGTTTATTATAATCTTAACTTAGGCTTATAATGGGCTATCCAGGTTTTATTTTAGTTCCATGCAAATTTCTTATGAAGTACTGAGTTATTTTTATTTTAATTCCAAGTTTTTAGTGTATGTACCAGCTGTGATTTATTTTATGTAGGTAAACCTAATAGAAATTTGAAGAAACATATTTATGAGCATACAAATGTTATTACAACCAAAAGGAAAGTTAATGGCATAAACATATGCAGAAATGTAGAAAGTTCAGAAATGTATATTCAATGTTATTAATCATGTTGGGGTACATTACAAAGGAAATACAGACAAACTGCAATTTAGAGAAGTGGTATGGAAGAACAGTCATGACAGGGCTAGCCACCCACTGGTATGAACCTTGGCTCTAGCTGACGATTACTGTCAAAATGACACTCTGACCCCATGTGTAAAAATGGGAAAAAGGGGTTGTGGATGCATGGATGGATGAATGGATGGATGGATGGATGGATGGATGGATGGATGGATGGAATTGTCAAATAAGGTTAAATGTAAGTGTTCATACAGGATTGCATGGTTCTGTTAATAATAAGTGTGTTCTAAACCCCAATAGGAAGTAGAAAAAGCATAAACAATGACTATTATTAGTCAGTGATACTCATTAAATGACTATGGTACATATATACTAAGTTGCAAGAATAGTTTTGAATGCATTCTGAAGAAGAAATCTGTCAAACTTGGACTTTTTTTAGTATTATTAAATATTTAAAAGTATATTTGAGATGATGAGTTTATACAATCTTTTGTTGAAACTTTACTCAATTATTTTTATTATTTTACAGGATGCAAAGTCATAACTGTGATAAATTGAGAGGCTGCCAGCCTAGCTAGATAGAATTTTTAAAAAAATTGATGTCATTGTAAATATTAATATGATCCACAGGCTTGTTTGGCAAATGTAAGAAAACTGTGTTATGTGCTGAACTTCAAAAATGTAACCACAGTGCACCCTGCTGGAAGAAAGCGGTTTTTCATATCATGCCCCAAAACCCCGGACAAAACCCACCACACACAAAAAAGGAGGGGTCCATATTCATAAAGGATACCCCACACCTCCAGGTTGGTGGCAACGCATAAAGCTCGGAAACCATCCAGGTGCAACTAACTACCAACAAAAAAAACTCTACAAATTGTAGCATGCTACAGGCCACCCTCTCCAACTCAGGAACTCCACACAGCCTCCTGAAGACACTGAGGGGTATAAATGTATCTCCAAACACCATCATATTGGGTGACTTCAACTACCCAATATAGACTGAACATTACTACAGCCCCTAACTTTCTCTTCTAGCCCAACGGGTTTTCATAAATTCAAATGCCATGATGGAACTAGTCACTGTTCCCACGAGAGGAGAAAATATAACAAAATCCACACACCGAAGTATATCCTATGCCCTCATTGGTGATTCACACACTACTCAAGACTGGTGTGGTATCCTTCAAGGCCCCTGAGAGAGAAACACAAACCCAAGCTCTTGAAACCCTTACAAATGCCTTCTATGAACACCTCCAGGACTGCATGGATCAGGCAATCCCAAATAAAACCAAGACTCTTTCCACAAAGGGCAAACGTCCAGTCTGGTGGACCCCAGCCATTAACAAACTTAAAAAAGAGGAGAAAGCTTTTACATGATAGAACAAAATCCATAAAAGGAAGTCACCCCTGATCATTATGGACAATCATAAGGCCTTTTCAGCTATATAGGGAACCTGGGTGGAAACTCCCAGATATGCTCAGAATTAGTCCAAATCACTGAACCCACAGACATTGCCAACATACTAGCAGACAGGTTCAGTGCAAACTTCACCCTCTCCCTCTCCCGAGAGAGATAACTATCCCAGCCGCGTGTAGCCTCCCCGACATCTCAAACACAGCATCAATGGGACGGATGGTGTCCCCAGCTGTGCTAAATGAGGAATTAAACCCGCACATAAGGCAGTCATAAACAAAGATATAGGGGACTGCAGACATTTGGACTGACCCAGTTTGGCTTTGTCAAGGGAAGATCATGCCTTTGTAAAAAAACTACCAGCTTAAATGTATAAAAACTCCAGCTTAAATGTAAACCCATATGTCACAAGATGGGTCAAACTGGCTTAAGGACAGAACCCATCTACTTCAGAAGTACAGACCAACATGGGAGGACTTTGCTGACAAAGTTTGCAGACAACTGCAAACAAACTGTGGAAAAGTGCATCGGACACGGGGATATCGGAGGGAAGGACTGGAAACAGATAGCTGGTGCCAGAGCCCATGGCCTGTTAGTTAAACAAAAAATGTATAGTCAATACCTTCGGAAAAAACAAGGTAACCCCAAGCTACCATATTTCTTCACACACTGCATTGCTAAGGTGAGAAGACCTTCTACACATTGCCCACCTGATCATGAAGGATTCACATCCAGATCTAGTGAGGTCATTGTTCCCTGTACTCTTCACTTGCTCAGGGTGACATGTGCCTGACATACACAAGGCCATGTCCAACCGGAATTAATGGACATGCTCACCTCAAAAATCCAAATCCACACCAGAGACTCCTATGCTGTGGAATAAAATCCCGGTCCATGTGAGGCAGAGCACCTCGCTGACACAAACTAATAGGCACAGTATTTGAACCTATAAGTAAAGAATTTTACAACTGTGTTTGATCTCAAGCTCAGAGACAGGATGTTTGCAGCTGGAAAATTCTTTCTATTGTCTTAAGACATAAATAATTACTAGGTTCCACATGTAAATTTATTGTTGTGGCTTCCTGGCAGGTGCAGATCAAAAATAAATGGTAAATTTTAAGTTCTGTGAGCCTAGGAAACTTAAGCAGAAGTGTCAAGAATGATGTAATCTGAAATGACTCAGTAGTAATGTGTATTTTCAATTTAAGGGCTATCTCAAACAGTAAGAATGGCATTTTGTATTTTGTTCTGAATCCGACAACAACTCACCAGCACTTGCTTTGCACTATAAGATATTTACAACAGTGATTTATCTTAGAGATAAATAGAAATAGTAAGATTAACCTAGCTGTTTTCTATATTTTTGTGAGAAATTCCTACAATGTTGTTTTAAAGTATTTCCCATGATTTCTGAACTCTCTATTGTCATTGTGTTGAACTAATGAGTATTGTCTTGTGTTTTTTATTATTTATTATTAAATATTTTAAAACCTTTCAACCCTGGCTGTTTTGTGTAGAGATAAGTTAAGCTCTTAGAGTACTTGCATGTATATGGTGATACTGTATAAAGCCACTCCAATAGCCTTGCTGTTAATCACACTTATTAACTGGATAATAATAACATTACACAGTAGAATTGGTCACTCTTTGGGAAGGGCCTTATTAGTGTCTGATAAGAGCAGCTGGTGGCAGTGATTTCTACCTTATAGTCTGGGCAGAAGGGGGCATAGCTGGAGAATCTGTGCCAGCCTTGCACAGGAGTGTCTGTGTGTTTATATATAACTCATATCTCAAAGTGTGTGTGTGTCAGCTACTTGGACAGGCATATGAAGCACTGGTTGGACATTGAGGGTACTGGAGGTTTTGGATTGTCTACTCAGTTGAGATTGAACTCTATAGCTGTGCCAGTGGGGAGTCTTATTGGGGATCTGGAGAAAAAGGGAGAAACCAGCCCCAGACTGACTGTAATCTCTGTGTGCTCTTAAGGTAAATTGTACTTTACTGTGTGTGTGCTTGTTATCCTCCCAATATGGATGCCCGTCACTGGTGCTAGTGCTGAGGATTGAGGTTCCTTGATTACTAGGCCAGTGCATGGCATCACAGTAACTCAGTTTGTCTGATAGAGCAACACAATGTTTGAAATCTTAAAGAACTATATTGTCCTTAAAGAGCTGTAATGCACCCTTGAATCGCTTGGTGTGGAGCAGTTAGTTCTGCCATCTTTGGCACATGCATGCAGTGATTCTTTGAGACTTCGTATGTGATAAGTGTGCATCATACTTCTCAACCTCTTAGTGCATAAATTGGAGGCAAGTCTACAAAATAATGAGGGAAAAAGCTTCAACATTAAGGGACATTTTTAAATTTCTTTTATACTCTTAGAAGGTTGCAAGAATAATAGGTTTTTCATTACCATGTATTTTCTGAAGGATATGAAGTCTAAAACGCATATGTCACCTGTCATTATTTAGTCATTATTTAGTGACTGCAATCCTCAACAATTTATCAGAAAATCACACATTTTATAAGGAATAGGCCAAAAATATCAGGGAAAAAAATGGAACATTCTGCTAAATAAGGAACAGTTGAGATTTATGGTGTGTGCTAATTTGAAATTTGAAACTGCCATCCCATTAATGAATTGAATATCTTTATAACAAACTAATAATGGACAAGGTTTCTTACATCCTCTAAATTTTCATAGAGTGCAGAAAAGGGCAAATGTGAATGTGCCTTGCCTTCTTTCTCTTCTTCCCTGATTATGAAGCCTCTCCTTACTATTATGATCTATTAATTACTCCAGTGCCTGACTGAGACCACACTGCCAAACGCAGTGAGTCAGACCAAGCTGACTTATTTTTTCATTTTATAATCTACCTTTTGCCCTGCCACTATACCTAAATTACAATGACGATGATGATATAAAACTAGGTAGGAAAGCTGGCAGTGCATTCTCCAACTTCCTGGCAGGGTTGCAGCACAGCCAGAAAACCATCCCCTTCCTTCCCTGGGATGGGTGAGTGAGCAAAGTGCCTTTCACTGTCATTCCTCAGCAAGCTCCTCAGAGAAGATGCCTGTTAGTAAAATATGGGTGTCCTGTGTGACAGTCAGCACCCCATCCAGATATAGCTCATGAATTAGCTTGTCTTATATAAAATTGGTCTGCTTTGGTACAGTGTTTTATATGAAAAGCATGCAGCTAGTTTATTTCTATCCCCGTAAATATATTAAAATTGTTATTAATTTAAAAGAGGGTGACAGAGTGGTATACCAGTTTATCAGTTGGCATTGCTGCCTCACAGTACTTCATTCTGCATTTAAAATTTCAACTGAGGTTCCTGTATCCATGTGGACTTTTGACTATGTGCTCTGCTTGACCATGCCTTAAACTGACAATGGGTGTTTATGATGAATGTGAATGACTGTGTGTGTGTGTGTGTGTGTGTGTGTGTGTGTGTGTGTGTGTGTGTGTGTGTGTGTGTGTGCGTGTTTGTGTGTGTCAGTGTGTGCCCACATGTGTGTGCAACTGTGTCCATGTGTGCCTTGGTTGGGGGGGGGCTAAACTACTAGTGAGCATGGTCTATCAATTTGGTCTCACAAATGATGTACATATTCATCTTGCTTCACCATAGAAAGTTTCTAGCTGTACACTTTTTATTTGTACATCAACAGTGATAATGCTATGCATTGTTTGTCCGCATTTCTCATTATTGATTTGACTATGGAATTGATATGTATACATACGGAGGGTTTGTGGTGCTTGTCTCACATATCAGGTGGTATGGGAGCTTGTTCACTCTGCAAAATTGTTTTCTAAAGAATGTTTCAAGAAGTGACTTTGATGGCATGTATGGGAGACATGTGTGGGTACATGTGCATGACAATATCTGTGTAGCTGTGCATGTGTTTATTTTTGTGTACACATGCAAATGTACAGTTGAGATGAGCAGTTACTCTATACTGGATACATTTCTTTGCCTTGCACCCACTGATTCCTGAGAGAGGATCTGGTTCACTTGACTTTGAAAATAATTACTCCTGTGATAAGAAACTAAACAGACAAAAAGAATGAACAAATGAATTAATATATAAATAGCTTAGAAGACACTACAGGTATTCAGTGCTCATCACCAAGCTTCTGGACTAACTGGATGCAAAAGCTACTTGCATTTGTATTAGATCCCCTTTCATGGAGCAGCAATATTTTGTCTCCTTGAGTACGTTTTTATAGATAGATCATCTAAATAATAAAAAAAAGGGCATTATTTTTGTCAGTCCAAAACATTGAAAAGTTTTGTCAGAATATGTTTCTTGTTTTAATAAGTTAGTATAAAATACTGAAGATTATTTTTTTGCGAATTTGTAAGTCTAATTTTATGTTTATAATTTCTCTTTTATTTACAAGAATGTTCTGTCTACACGACATGCTCTTTGCTGTTTTGCAAAACATCTCTTGCTGTTCCTCTGCTTGTAAAGTATATGCTAAGTATAATAAAATGAAATATTTAAGCAATTTGACACTAGCAAGGTCAGGACTTTCCTACTGCATTTTAATTTTTTTCTATATTAGATTAATACTAAACTTTGCATTCAGGGTCTAGTGTCTGTTTTTCTGAGGCTAATTAGTGTTTGATTTTTCCTGTTCCTGTTATAGGGCACATAGAGCATTTGTAGAAAAGGCATGGCCAGGCTACACTGCAGAACAATTTATAACTCCATAGGCCAAATAACTAAATGTGATAAACAAAAATGAAAGAAAATTTAATCATGTATAACTTTATAAGTTATTGGATGATTGTCCACATTTTAGTAAAATTCGTATGAGGTTTTATAATCCCATGTGAAAGTTCTACTGTGGACATGGCTGTGCCATTGGTAAAGTCCAGCATAGGATTTCAGTGCATCTTGGTTATTTTGGGATATGTAACTAAGTACCCCAAGGCTATCTCACTACATAAGTCTAATGCAATAGCTATGTTTAAGGAGTTAATCTTATCTTTCAGACTAAGGACATTCACACTGATCAAGGGATTTCATTTTTGTCCAGAAGAATGTACTAATAATGTCAGTACTTTAAGGTCAAGCGATTAAAAACCTCAGTGTACCATCCTTACACAGCTTGGTTGGCAGGGCATTTTAACCAAACTTTAAAATGCATGCTGAGAAAAGTTTTAAGGAAGATGGCAACAACTGGGACCAGCTAATACCATAGTTACTTTTTTGAAATTAGAGAAGTGCCACAATTATTAACAAGGTTTAGTCTTTTTGAGTTATCATATGGCAGGAAACACCATGGACTGGTGTATATTGCCAGAAAGTCTTGGTAAGAATAGAAGATCCCATCTACAGTGATGCAGGACAGTATACCTACTTACAGAATAGGCTGAAAGTGGTGATGCCTATTTTAACAGAATACATGTAAAGACAAGGATTATATAATATAAATGTAAGGAACAGAAAATTCAAAGCTAGAGTTCTGGTGTAAGATATGGTCCCCTCCACAGAAAATAAGTTTTGGCTAAATGGCAGGACCCATTTGAAACAGTGGGAAAAGTAAACATTAGAAATTACAGGGATAAACTGACTGGTAAGATAAGGCCAGAAAAGATATACATCTACATTCTGAAACCACAAAAACAAATAAAGATCTCTTTAGTTAGCTTAATGTTGCAAACTGATAGAAATTGTGGAGAAAGAAATCTAACCTTTTGGCCTACAGAGAAGGTAGTTGACATACTATCAAATTCACAGAGACATGACATAAGGGAGTTTGTATTAAGAAAAAAAGCTATATTTTCAGAACAGCATGGCAGAACCAATCTGATTTAACAGCACAGAGAGAAAATTCCAGAGAAAAGATTCACTTAAAACCTTTCAGAATGCTAAAAGGACTGTGCAAGAGGGAGTGAAAACATGCTTATGGTGAGAGTGAGAGAGGAGTCAAAACAAGAGAGGTCAGCCATATAGTGTTAATCTCAAAGCCTAATGGAGCAGCCATGCTTTGTAAAGGGTTTATTTAGGAAGCTGATCAGTATTTCAAAAAATGGACAGCTAGGCAGTGCCTAGCGCAGATGACCTAATAAAGAAACTCTAGATGGTAAAACTATTAACCACATTTGATTTGACAAATGGACACCAGCAAATACTTCAAACAACAGTAGCCTGGAAAAATATAGCCTTTTCTACTCCAAAAGATTTATTCCAGTATAGTGTTCTTCCTTCCTTCCTTTTGGCTTATCTCCTGCCCCTGTGGTCTTTCAAAGATCAATAGGCAAAGTCTTAAAACTGTATATCAGATATGATAATGTTTATCTAGACTATGTAAAAATACACTCAGTATTGGTACTACCACATAAATAAGGCACAGCTGTTAAAACTCCATGAGATCAGCTAACTTGACAGTATGATACTCGGTGCTTTAAGAACAAGCAAGTTTGGCATGATAGGTAAATATTTAAGATATGTAATAGAAAGAACAGTTGTCAGTCCACAGAAGGAAAAGCTAGAAGCAGTCGGAAATTGTCCTGGTCCAGTCAATAAGAAGCAAATTAGGACATATTTCAGATTAGAAAGGTACTAGTGAAAAACTCTGTCCCCATTTTGCATTTATGACATGGCTTTTTACATCTCTGACAAAAGGGGAAGGCGAAAGTAAAATGGACTCTAGATGCAAATAGGCATTGACAGACATCCACCCCCCTTTTTCCTGTTTTGTACATAGGGTTTGTGTGTCACATTAACAGTGACAATTACCTAGAGCCAATGGTCATATCACTGGATGGATAGTCCTGCAGTATACAATGTTTTTAAACTGTTGAAGTAAGCGATATGTTCAGAGCCTGTCTAACTTCCTCACTTTCAATAAATCATCATAGTTCATACTGATGCATCCAAAGTAGGCTTAGGGTCACTGCTTTGGCAGGTCATTCAGGGGGCAGACTTCTGTATATGCATCAAACATTAAGGAGAGCAGAGAAAGATTGCTCTGCTATCGATAGGGAATGTATGGTTATCACATGGGCACATTTGTCACTGAAGTATGGGACAGGATGGGAATACTAAACTTTATAGATGGCACTATCTTCACAGCCATTTATATTTACTGTAAAACAGTAGGCACAACCAGCTACATTGCAAATTATTTGTCAAGGGCTCACAGACCATCTAGCTGGCCTGAAACAGAGGGTTTTACACTAGATGGGGGGGGGGGGGTCAAATGTATTATAATATGTGTAATAAATCTTCATTGTCTTACGGACTGTGCACTATATCACAACATTCATCTATCTAGATATCTCTATTTGTTTATATATACTCGTATCTATATATTTGTGTCTCACACACACACACACACACACACACACACACACACACACACACACACACACATGCACACCCACACACAAATATATATATATATATATATATATATATATAGGTATATACATGGGTCATCTCTTGTTTGGCATCTATTTCTCTGAAGTCCAGGCCAACATGAAGGGACTCTGGCTGACAAGGTTCACAGACGATTGCAGGTTGGCAGCTATTATTAACTCCCCAAGTGATGCGGACATCCAACAGAATGGCCTCACTGAGAACAATGACTGGTGTCAGAACTATGGCCTTAAGCTCAAAGCCAAAAACTGTGTTGTTATCCCCTTTGGGAAAAACAGAGTTCCCATGAATTTCCACGTTGATGGTAGTCCATTGAACACAGAAGGTGTTATAAGAGATCTGGGAACACAGGTTGACAGCAACCTCTCTTTTGATCACCACATTGCTACTGTGGTCAGAAAGTCCTTCTATGTGGCACATCTCATTACTAAGGGTTTTGCATCCAGGAAGAAAGAGGTCAATGTCTCCCTCTACTCTTCCCTCATTAGCCCAATCATTGAGTACAATGCCCCATTTGGCATGTACCTCATTAGACACCTGCAACAACTGGAAAGGCTGCAAACGTACCTCACAAAGAGGATCCTAGGCCTTAAACACTTGTCCTATATGGACAGACTGAAAAAACTCCAACTATTCTCTGTCTCATATCACCTACTTAGAGTCGATCTCTGCTTGACTTACAATGCCATGTTTGACCCAGCTCTGTTAGAAATGCTACATCTAAAGAAATCCCAATCCCTCCACACCACATGCTCCAGAGACCTCAACCTCATTACCACAATCAATAGAATGTACTGGAGGGACAGATTCATAACCCAGAGACTGCCAATGCTATGGAATAGACTTCCATACCTCTCAACCTCTTAGAGCAAGAAATCTGGACAAAGTGTAAAGTGATGAGGGGGGCAAATAGGGACAGATTTTTAATATTGCTCTTTCAAACTTAGAAAGTTGATAGAATAATAGGTTTTGCATTATTAGCATGAATTTTCTGAAGGATGTGGAGTCTTAAATTCAAATGTCTGTCATTATTTAATAACTTCAATCCTCAGCTATTTGTCAGAAAGTTACAAATTTTAGGAAGAATACACCAAAAAATATGAGGCAAATATCTGACATTCTGTGAAAGTCTGTACAGTTGAGAGGTATGTAGACTTCCTACACATGTCAAGCAGAGTACCTCGCTGACCCTCTTCAAGAGAAATTTTGATGAGTGGATGTGAAAGAGAAAATTCACTCGAGGGATAACTCCAGTGGCTCTACTTGACTGAGGCACTGGGAACTAAGGTCAGGTGGCACAATGCCAGGGTAATCCTATGGCTAGGCTTGTAAAGGCTCCAGGGCCATTAGCCTAGTACACACCTATGAACCTATGAACCTATATGTGTATATATATATATATATATATATATATATATAGGCACACATATACACAGACACACACACACACACACACAGACACACACACACACACACACACACACACACACACACACACACACACACACACACACACACATACACACACAAACACACACGAAGAAAGAAAGAAAAAAATATGTATCACTAGAAATATCACAAGAACCACAAATTTCTTTTTGTTATATTTCTATGTAAATTCTACCAACCTGTTATCAGTACTAATTTCAAAAAGTATACTCTTTCTCACATCCATAAAGACCCATTCAACAGTCTGAGAACACTTGGCAACACTGTTACATTTTATTGTATTGCTAAGCGTATGTGCAAATTTTGGGTTCCCAAATGCAGTGTTGTACTACATATTTGTAACTCGCTACTATCAAAAGTTCTGCTGTTATTGTCTTTAATTGCTAAGCAGTGATGGTGCAGCGGTTAGTGTTGTCACCTCACAGCAAGAGGTTCTCCCGTTTGATTCTCGGCTGGAGC
Organism: Protopterus annectens; assembly: GCF_019279795.1. NCBI lineage: Eukaryota > Metazoa > Chordata > Ceratodontiformes > Protopteridae > Protopterus > Protopterus annectens. The sequence continues at coordinate 309,860,993 of NC_056729.1, forward strand.
GCGTTCTGTATGGAGTCTGCATGTCCTCCCCACGGTTAAGTGATGTTAAAGACATGCTGGTAGGTGTGAGTGTGAATGGGCATGCCTTTGTTGAAGGTTGGGCATCGGGCTGGCAATTCGGCACTGTAAAAATCCACTTCCAATCATGAGCAGACCGGAGTTCTGCTGTGGCGACCCCTTACCGAAAGCTGAAAGACTTTTTAGGTCTGATGTAATTTATTTCATACAAAACTATAGCTGATATTTTATAAGCAGAGTGTAACTATCCTTGCATATCTGTGAGTGTGGGCATATGTGTGTGTGTGTGTGTGTGTGTGTGTGTGTGTGTGTGTGTGTGTGTGTGTGTGTGTGTGTGTGTGTGTGTGTGTGTGTGTGTGTGTGTGTGTGTGTGTGTGTGTGTGCATTTTGTTTGCAGTGCTGTTGCACACAATCCACAGCATTTTCGACTGAGATCTAAACAAATACTTAATTTTTGATTTAATGTAATTTTTTAACTAATCCTTCAGTTGCTAGCTTATTTTCATTGTTATTGCAATGTCTCACAGGGTAACTCAAGTGACACAATCAGTTTTTTAGATCTACTGCAAAATATGATTTATGAAGCAGTTCTATGATGCATCCAAAAGAATACCTTTGGCAAAGACTTTTTTATATTTTCCATATATCTAGCCCAGATTATTCACCCTGTAGGTGTATATTTAACTGCAATAACTAAAATAGTGTCCACATCCTCTAAGAAAATGAGTGGTTGTTCTGGGCCTCACATAATAAATGCTGTAGTGGAGAGGGAATGTAGCATCACTGAAACTCTTACTAATAAATTAAAACTCTACAAATGAAGAAAAGCATTGCCTAAAAGAAATTCAAGCATGGCCATTTCTGAGTGAGACCACTTAAAAATATATGCAGGTGATACTAGTTTTTGAAATTAATTGTAGTTTTACAAATATTTGACAAACATTCAGAAAGAATGAATCTGTATAAGATCAGCTTGTACACCACTTTTATACATAATGCACGTCAACATTGGCTTCTTATTAACATTCCTTTCTCTTTTCAGGCCTTCTGTAAACTGAACTCTAAAAGTAACCTTCTTCCTCACTTTTATTTATAACGCTAAGGAAATTGCTCATTGAATCAGAAATTGAAATGTATCTTTAATTTTAGAGATAATGGTTCTTTGATCTTCAAAGTGCCTCCTCCATTTAGATTCATTAAAGCTGTTTGCTGCTTCCAACCGTGCATAATTAGTACGCAAGTTCTTATGTTTATGGGAGTTTCAGAACAGAGTGTTCAAAATATTTACTTGATGTTATGCCAAAAACTGACTCCTTTTGTTGCTATCATTAGTTTTACCCTTCTACAACCAGAAGCTTATATTTATCTTTGAATGTGTCCATAATACCCTTTTTATAGTTTAATATCAGCATTTGAATGACATAAACATATATATATATATATATATATATATATATATATATATATATATATATATATATATACATGCTTTCCATCCCAGGGCTGCAAAACAGTAAAACACAGGTCAGTGAAGTGTAAACTACAAAGCTTTTGTTCCTCTGTTGCAAACTGCCATTTTGCACATAGCAAGACTCAGATCGAATGTAATTTCGGAAAGTAGCATTTTAAACTTTGACAACTTATTTTTAGCACATTAAAATTAGTTTCTATTTTTCCTGTAAAACTACAAAACTAAATTCAAAATTTAATTTCTTTAAAAGCATGATTTTTTTCCATACAATCAACAGACTGCTTTCACTCAACTGCATTTAGATTTATGAAGCTTTCAGCATTTTTAAACAAACTCTAAGTTAAAACATTTTGATATTTACTTCTTTCTGACTGCCACCAAAGATACTTTTATATGCATCAATATGTTTGTGTACATCCATAAATAACATACATCAGCAAATGCAGAGCGCACTCTCATATGCTTTAGCATGCTTACAATTTCATTGACAACTCACAAGAATTTATATTACGAGTCTGTCTAAAATGCACTATTGGGCAGCAAAGGCTTTCACCAATGTGCATAAGCATGGAAATGAGCGGTACAGGCCATCCTCGATGAAGTAAGTAGGGCCATGCAGCAGCTCATCCCACATTGACATATATCTGGACCCTCCTTTAATGACAGCAATTATTCAGGCAGATCTTAAAACCAATCATCTTTTATTTATGTCAGCATAATTCTTTGAGAAGGATTCTGCTTAATACTAGGTAATTTCTTGTATTTATGACATGCTTCAAAATGTTTCTCTGCATGTCCATCAGATTTTGCATGCCAGATCATTTACACCCATAAGTAACACCACCCTATTGTAGTCAGATTTGTTCATTTTAAGGATCCCAAAGGATCTTGAAATGTCTTAGATCTTGGAACTTGAACAATAACTCACCATCTCCCTTTTTTATGAGAACAGAGTTTGTGAGCTTGAATAGGGAGTTACCAAATACCAGTCCATTTTTCTTTGTAGAAGGTTTAAGCATACTTCATTTGCACTTTGTTTTTTCCTGATGAGTCTTAATGTTGGACCTGTTTATATGTGTTGTGGTTTTTAATTTCTGCTGAAACCTAATGTTATTTGACCTTAGAGGCTTTGACAATTACTTTATTAGAGTCTCAGCATGATCATTTTCATAGTACTTTTTGGAGTGTTAGGATGGAGTGTGGTGCTCATAGACTATGTTCTTTTGTGAGCATGATGCCTTCATCTTTATTAAATATTTACATCTCTCACAGGTTGTTTGAAGTGAGGTAAGTAATATTTCATTGCCTGTAAGCATCAGGCTATTCTGCCTGAGTATCCCAAGTGCTGTGAGGCTGACCACTGATGGACGACAAGCTGGTTGACTTTACATTTAGTCCAAGAGTTTAAAAAATAAGGATATATGACATATTTGTATGTATTTAGTTTGTTTAAATGTTTTTTTATAAGTCCCTATTAGTACAGAATATTAACAGCTTCTTTTCCTTTAATAGATTCACATGAGTGCAGAATATTAGATATTAATGAGTACCAAAACTGTATTGTTAACTATTGGAAGTGTTCTACTATCCTAGAACCAGCTTGCAATAAATTAACTTGGTCCTGAATTGAGAGGAAGTACCTCAGTGTAGTCTGCTAGTGGGTATGGCTGTAACTAGACTTGCTAAAGTAAAACTTCATTTGAAGTGCCTTCTTCTAAAGAGCACAAATCTGTGTAGGGTTGCTAGTAGTGTAGCTTAGCACACTGAATTTGAAGTCAATGAAAAAAATAGCACATTTGACAATTGGTAGGACTGGGATACTCAGGTACCTGAAACACAGACTGTGATAGAATCCATAATGCAGGCAGACTTGACTGCAAAGTAGGAAAAGGAAACTGTATATGGAGGAAACCAAGTACTGAGTTCCTTACAGGAGAGGGTGGTACTATCTGGAGTAGAAAGACAGAAGCTGTGAGGAACTGATCTTTACCATCTACTGAGAGACTGGAGAAGACATTCACTGGGCTATTGAAATCCAGCCATTGCCACTCAAAAGGCATTCAGTACTACTTTGCCATCCATCAATCTATTTGGTTTCACCCACGTAATAATATAACCTACTGGAATAATATTCCTCACTGGATCTTAACCTCACATAAGAACCAAGACAAGAAACTTGCTATTCACACTGATTCCATTAGTGATCATCATTGCACCTATATTTTCTTCCTTTGTTCTATATACTCATCATTGTATTGTGTTTAATTTTACCTGAACATTTTTGCCAGCAGTTCCACTAGTAATAATACAGTTGACTTTTTACATCATCTATGTATTTTCCCAGCATTATAATTCAGCACATATGACATCAATGGTATGCATTTTAAAATGATGTAGGCTCAGCACAGATCCTCCTGGCACTCTTTTATCTAGTTTTCATTATTAATCACGTCTTTAAGCATGCAGGGCCTATGTGGTAACCATCACCTGATCAAGTTAAGAAGAGGTATTTATAACACTCAGAAAATGCTCATTCAAGTTTATGACTGATGTTAACATAACCAATGCCAAATTCCAAGTGTGCTCAATACATTATGTCTTACAAAGGTCTTCAAGTCTGATCATAATGACTCACAAAAGCTAGCTCATAAACAACAGCTCATGAGCATGCATCTTCATAATGCATGTATTTAAACTAATCATATTACAAGCAAATGAGGTAGAAAAAGGCATTTTTTTAGTATGAGTGAGTCCCCTGCACAACTTCTTGTGAGGGACTTCTGCCCTCACACCTTTTTTCTTTATTAATTCCTTTCTGCGGTCACTGCCTCTTTAAGGAAGAGTGATCAATGACAGTGTAAAATGCTCTCATTTTCTCTCTGGGACGCTATTCTGGTAGCAGCATGCATGTAAATGTAGTACAATGAGCTCACTTGTGATGCAGGCAGCAGTGCGCATGCAAATGTAGCACAATGATCTCACCCATGATGCAGGTAGCAGTGCACATGCAAATGTAGCACGATGATCTCACTTGTGATGCAGCAGCAGCATGCATGCAAATGTAGCATGATGATCTCACTCATGATGCATATAGCAGCATGCATGCAAATGATGCAGGTAACAATGCTCATGCAAATGTAACACAATGATCTCACTCTTGATGCAGGTATCAGCACGCATGCAAATGTAGCACAATGATCTCACTTGTGATGCAGGTAGCAGTGTGAATGCAAATGTAGCATGATGATCTCACTTGTGATGCAGATAGCAGTGTGCATGCAAATTTAGCGTGATGATCTCATTCGCAAGGCAGGCAGCAGTGTGCATGCAACTGTAGCATGATGATCTCACTCATGATGCAGATAGCAGCACACATGCAAATGTAGCACAATAATCTCACTTGTGATGCAGGTAGCAGTGTGCATGCAAATGTAGCACAATGATCTCACTTGTGATGCAGATAGCAGTGGGCTTTCAAATATAGCCTTTTGCAACTGTTTTATTGTACCTACTTATTGTTTGCACTTTAAATTAATTTTTTAAGCATTTAAACTCTTTTAACTGTTTTAGTCTACACACTCAAGTAAGCATGCATCTTCATGATGCATGTATTTAAACTAATCATATTACAAGCAAATGAGGTAGAAAAAGGATTTTTTTTTAGTATGAGTGAGTCCCCTGGACAACTCCTTGTGAGGGACTTCTGCCCTCACACCTTTTTTCTTTACTATTTCCTTTCTGAGGTCACTGCCTCTTTAAGGAAGAGTGATCAATGACAGTGTAAAATGCTCTCATTTTCTCTCTGGGAGGCTATTCTGGTAGCAGCGTGCATGCAAATGTAGCACAATGAGCTCACTTGTGATGCAGGCAACAGTGCGCATGCAAATGTAGCACAATGATCTCACTCATGATGCAGGTAGCAGCACACATGCAAATGTAGCACGATGATCTCACTTGTGATGCAGGTAGCAGCGTGAATGCAAATTTAGCATGATGATCTCATTCGCAATGCAGGCAGCAGTGCATATGCAACTGTAGCATGATGATCTCACTCATGATGCAGGTAGCAGCATGCATGCAAATTTAGCACAATGATCTCAATTGTGAGGCAGGTAGTAGCGCTCATGCAAATGTAATACAATGAAATCCCTCATGATGCAGGTATCAGTGCACATACAAATGTAGCACAATGCTCTCACTTGTGATGCAGGTAGCAGCACGCATGCAAATGTAGCATGATGACCTCACTTGTGATGCAGCAACAGCATGCATGCAAATGTAGCATGATGATCTCACTCATGATGCATGTGGCAGCATGCATGCAAATGATGCAGGTAACAGTGCTCATGCAAATATAACACAATGATCTCACTCATGATGCAGGTATCAGCACGCATGCAAATGTAGCACAATGATCTCACTTGTGATGCAGGTAGCAGTGTGCATGCAAATTTAACATGATGATCTCATTCGCAATGCAGGCAGCAGTGTGCATGCAACTGTAGCATGATGATCTCACTCATGATGCAGATAGCAGCACACATGCAAATGTAGCACAATGATCTTACTTGTGATGCAGGTAGCAGCACACATGCAAATGTAGAATGATGATCTCACTCGTGATGCAGGTAGCAGTGTGCATGCAAATGTAGCACAGTGATCTCACTTGGGATACAGAAAGCAGTGGGCTTTCAAATGTAGCCTTTTGCAACTGGAGAAGACATTCACTGGGCTATTGAAATCCAGCCATTGCCACTCAAAAGGCATTCAGTACTACTTTGCCATCCATCAATCTATTTGGTTTCACCGACGTAATAATACAACCTACTGGAATAATATTCCTCACTGTATCTTAACCTCACATAAGAACCAAGACAAGAAACTTGCTATTCACACTGATTCCATTAGTGATTATCGTTGCACCTATATTTTCTTCCTTTGTTTTATATACTCATCATTGTATTGCTTTTAATTTTACCTGAACATTTTTGCCAGCAGTTCCACTAGTAATAATACAGTTGACTTTTTACATCATCTATGTATTTTCCCAGCATTATAATTCAGCACATATGACATCAATGGTATGCATTTTAAAATGATGTAGGCTCAGCACAGATCCTCCTGGCACTCTTTTATCTAGTTTTCATTATTAATCACGTCTTTAAGCATGCAGGGCCTATGTGGTAACCATCACCTGATCAAGTTAAGAAGAGGTATTTATAACACTCAGAAAATGCTCATTCAAGTTTATGTCTGATGTTAACATAACCAATGCCAAATTCTAAGTGTGCTCAATACATTATGTCTTACAAAGGTCTTCAAGTCTGATCATAATGACTCACAAAAGCTAGCTCATAAACAACAGCTCATGAGCATGCATCTTCATAATGCATGTATTTAAACCAATCATATTACAAGCAAATGAGGTAGAAAAAGGCATTTTTTTAGTATGAGTGAGTCTCCTGCACAACTCCTTGTGAGGGACATCTGCCCTCACACCTTTTTTCTTTATTATTTCCTTTCTGAGGTCACTGCCTCTTTAAGGAAGAGTGATCAATGACAGTGTAAAACGCTCTCATTTTCTCTCTGGGACGCTATTCTGGTAGCAGCGTGCATGCAAATGTAGTACAATGAGCTCACTTGTGATGCAGGCAGCAGTGCGCATGCAAATGTAGCACAATTATTTCACTCATGATGCAGGTAGCAGCAGCATGCATGCAAATGTAGCATGATGATCTCACTCATGATGCATGTAGCAGCATGCATGCAAATGATGCAGGTAACAGTGCTCATGCAAATGTAACACAATGATTTCACTCATGATGCAGGTATCAGCACACATGCAAATGTAGCACAATGATCTCACTTGTGATGCAGGTAGCAGCACACATGCAAATGTAGCATGATGACCTCACTTGTGATGCAGCAATAGCATGCATGCAAATGTAGCATGATGATCTCACTCATGATGCATGTAGCAGCATGCATGCAAATGATGCAGGCAACAGTGCTCATGCAAATGTAACACAATGATCTCACTCATGATGCAGGTATCAGCACGCATGCAAATGTAGCACAATGATCTCACTTGTGATGCAGGTAGTCTGAATGCAAATGTAGCATGATGATCTCACTTGTGATGCAGGTAGCAGTGTGCATGCAAATTTAGCATGATGATCTCATTCGCAATGCAGGCAGCAGTGTGCATGCAACTGTAGCATGATTATCTCACTCATGATGCAGATAGCAGCACACATGCAAATGTAGCACAATGATCTTACTTGTGATGCAGGTAGCAGCGCACATGCAAATGTAGAATGATGATCTCACTCGTGATGCAGGTAGCAGTGTGCATGCAAATGTAGCACAATGATCTCACTTGTGATACAGATAGCAGTGGGCTTTCAAATGTAGCCTTTTGCAACTGTTTTATTGTACTTATTTATTTTCTGCACTTTAAATTAATTTTTTTAAGCATGTAAACTGTTTAACTGTTTTAGGCTACACACTCAAGTGAGATAGCCATTTTTCTGTGCCTTAAAGTGTTTATTTTGTGTTTACTGTCCTAATTTCTAAAAAAAAACAAATAAATAAGCTATCCTGTACTTGTTTGCCACCTTTCTGAAGCTAATAGAGTCCAGTTTTCAGAGTTTGCTGAATCCAGGGCTGTATTGTAGTTTCTGTGTTGGCCCATAACTTACTTGGATAGAAGGAAGTTTCTCTGTTCATCAGTAAGAGTGGGCAGCTTTGAGCAGCCTATCTGTCCCTAGAGGAGTGGTTTTCAGCTCAGAATTTATAGTTTATTGGCCATTTTGGGCTAATTTCTATCCCCTTTATCTTCCTGCTATACAAACCCACTTTTGTGGGGGTTTTTTTGCACTTGTATGAGCTCAGCATGAACCTGCCCCGGTGATCTGCAGAGTCCTACAGCAGCAGAAAGAGAAAAGAGAGACTTTGATTTAAGTACATTTTTGGCTTGTTTCTTGTTAGCCGCTCGGTTTCTAGCATTTATTTGATACTAAAAAGCCTTTTGCAACTGTTTTATTGTACTTATTTACTGTTTGCACTTTAAATTCATTTTTTAAGCATTTAAACTATTTAACTGTTGTAGGCTATACACTCAAGTGCAATAGCTGTTTTTCTGTGCCTTAAAGTGTTTATTTTGTGTTTACAGCCTTAATTTCTAAAAATAAAATGCTATCCTATACTTGTTTCCCGCCTTTCTGAAGCTCGTAGTGTCCAGTTTTTAGAGTTTGCTGAATCCAGGGCTTTATTGTAGTTTCTGTGTTGGTCCATACCTTACTTGGATAGAAGGAAGTTTCTCTGTTCACCAGTGAGAGTGGGGAGCTTTGAGCAGCCTACCTGTCCCTGGAAGAGTGGTTTTCAGCTCAGAATGTATAGTTTATTGGCCATTTTTGGCTAATTTCTATCCCCTTTATCTTCCTGCTATAAAAACCCACTTTTGCTTGGTTTTACGCACTTCACAGCACTGGTTAGCTGGGGTTAACCATTCCCGGCTAAACAAAGTCTTCTCTTCAGTTTTTCCCTTAGAACTTGTCAGTCTTTCAGCCTAAAGCACTCAGACCCACACCTTTCAGCCCAGCACTTGTTCTAAATCTACTGCAGTACTAAGCACTCAACCACCGCAACTGCCAGAAGGGAACAGTCTTTATACTTCCCTACTTATTCAGGCATGTCCACGAGACAGCTCCCGGTGTACTCTCCAGCCTACCTGATGAACCTGGGCATCATGAGGCAATGCTAAAACTGCCTCATGTACACAGACAACCCTCTCCTCCTACCACCAAACACTAACACTTGTGAGGGATTCACTTATGCAGCCAATCTAGAGGCAAATCTCTCTCCAACCAAGACTGGAACCGACAGTCAAGAGGAGAAGGTAACAACTCGCAACATCCCAATCACAGCACATGGACCGATTAAACCAACACCTCCAAAGCCCACACATAGAAATACCAAGACATATACAAAGGTTCTGATTAAAAATCTAAATCTGCCTAGGCAACAGAGACCTCTAAAGCAGACACACAAGCAACCTCCTCCCACCAACACACCCCAAACAACACATAGCCCACAAACTCAGTGTGCCACACAACCACAGCCCATAAGGCAAAACAACATACCCAACACACTTGTGATAGGTGACTCTATAGTCAGGCATACCGATGCCCCACTCACCAGGCTGGACAAAGAGAAGGTTACTGTCAGCTGCTTGTCTGGTGTCAGAATCCACCACATAATGCATGCACTCAGGTCACTACAAGGCAAGTAGAAATATGACTCTGTCATAGTCCATTTTGGTGTAAATGACCTGAGATGTACCTCCCTGGACTACATGAAAAGAGACATGGAAGAGCTCTCTGATCTTGTAGCCCAGGCAGGTATGACCCTAGCCCTGAGTAGCATCCTGCCATCACCAAAAATAATACCAGAGTACAGGGATAAGATAAGCAACTTCAACAATTGGCTAAGCTTTTGGTGTCATTCAAAGGGGATCCAGTATCTGTCTGACTGAGATGACATGCTTGACAGGCCACGATGCTTTGCCAGAGATGGCCTGCACCTGTCACCCCTGGGAATCAGAATACTGGCCAAGGCTCTTGCTGCCCCTATAGTGCCTTTTTAAGGCAAGGCTCAAAAATCAAACCCACCACCAAGAACTACAGGAAACAAAAAACTGAGGGCAATGTTACTCAATGCTAGGAGTCTAAACCTCAAAATGCAGTCACTTGAGGCACTCCTCAAAATGGAGAACATTGACATCTATGCAGTGACTGAGACCTGGTTCAAGGCTCCCGAGAGCACCCCAGCACTACCAGGCTATAACTCATACCACACATTTAGGCCACAAAACCTGGACTGAAACACGAAAGGCAGAGGTGTGTCCATATTCATCAAGGACATCCACACCTCCAGGCTAGTTGCAAAATATGATGGCTCTGAAATCAACCAAGTACAACTAACCAGGGCAAAAATGCATTCCAAATTGTAGCTTGTTATAGATCCCCCACCATGACCCAGAATGCTCACTCCTCGTTCCTGGGGACATTGGAAAAAATGAGGGTCCAACCAAACACCATAATAATGGGTGATTTTAACTGCCCAAACATTAACTGGGAAAACTACTCTTGTACTAACCCCCTGGCGCAACGATTCCTAGAGTTCATAAACTCTAATGCCCTGGATCAACTTGTCAATGACCCCACCAGCAGCAACAATATTCTGGACCTGGTCATTACCAGCATGGGTGACCAGTGCTCAACACCTGAGATCAACTCCTCGCTGGTTAGATCAAGCCATAAACTAATCACCCTAGGTATCCACATCCCGACCCCACCCCCACACAAGGAAACCATTGTAAAATATTTCTCCAAAGTGAACTTCACGCTTTTCAAAACTGAGGTGACTAACTTCGCGACACCCCTGCAGATGAATAACTCAGTCAATACAGTCATGACTGCTGAATCCTACACAAATGCACTCTACAAGCAACTGCACGAGTGTATGGATCATGCTATCCCCAAGAAAACCAAGATGCTATCCTCCAAAAAAAGGAAGCCGATCTGGTGGTTCCCTGCCATTAGCAAACTCTACAACAGAAGGAAGAAACTGTTGCAAAAGAGAGTAAAAACCCAGGTATGGAAGAACTAACTGACATGTCTCAGTAAGAAACTAAGATCCTCCAAAGCTAATCTTGAAAGAAAAATTGCCACAGATTCCAAAGACAACTACAAGGCATTCTTTAGCTATATAAGGAATCTCCAGGGCAACACCCCAATCTGCACCAAGCAACAACAGAATGGCACAAAATATACAGAGCTAACTGATATTGACAACATATTGGCAGAGAGATTAAGTGCAAACTTTACTCCCCCCTCACCCCCCAAAGGGCCTATAACTATACCAGATGGTTTTAGATCCCTGGCAATCACAACCACACAAGTAAAAATGACACTCTCTAAAGCCAGAAACACAGCATCCATGGGACTGGACAACATTCCAGGCTCTGTCTTACATGAACTCCAAAATGAGCTATCCCCCCACCTAAAATCCATGTTCAACCACAGCCTCACCACAGGCTATGTGCCCACAGAATGGGGCACAGCAACGGTTATCTCACTCCACAAAGGAGGAACCATCACAGACCCCAGGAACTATAGACCTATTAGCCTGACAAGCCTGATTTGCAAGGCCATGGAGTGTATCATCATGGAACTCATAAACAAAGCTATAGGTAATCTCCAAACTCTGGATGCTACCCAATTCAGATTTGTAAAAGGTAGGTCATGTCTCCTAAACCTGGTAGACTTTTTTGAAACAGTTACAAAGGCCATAGATGACAGCAAGGTAGTCCACACAGACTACCTGGACCTTGCTAAAGCCTTTGACACTATCCCTCATTCAGGAATCACTGATAAACTCACCAACCTTAACATAAACCCTTACATCATGAAATGGGTGGCCACCTGGCTCATGGACAGAACCCACATGGTAAGAGTTGCTGACTCCAGATCCGACTCCAAACCAGTGACAAGTGGAGTACCCAAGGGTTCAGTCCTGGGACCCCTCCTGTTCGGTATATACTTCTCTGAAGTGCAAGCAAACACCAAGGGTCTATGGCTAACCAAGTTCGCAGATGACTGCAAACTGGGTGACATTATCGATTCCCCTGCTGACATAGACATCCTGCAAAAGGTCCTCACTGAGACTGACACCTGGTGTCAAAATCATGGCCTCAAACTAAATGCCAAAAAGTGCATTGCTATCCCCTTTGGCAAAAACACTGTACCCATGAATTACCAAATAGGGGGAAGTTCACTCAATACAGAAAGTGTGATAAGAGACCTTGGGACCCAAGTGGATAGCAACCTCATATTTGATTGCCACAGTGGTCAGAAAATATTTTTACGTGGCCCACTTAATCACAAAAGGGTTTGCATCTAGAAATAAGAAAGTCATCATTCCCCTCTACTCATCACTTATCAGACCCCTCATTGAATATAATGCCCTGTTTGGGATGTACCTCACAAGACACCTACACCAACTTGAGAGGCTCCAAAAGTACCTCACCAAGAGGATCTCTGGCCTCAAACAATTGCTCTATGCTGACCGGCTCAGGAAACTCAGACTCTACTCGGTCGCATATTGCTTACTCTAAGGAGACCTCTGTCTGACATACAAAGCTATGTCAAACCCGGAATTATTGGACATGCTCCACTTGAAGAAATCCCAATCTCCCGAGCTACATGCTCTAGAGACCTAAACCTCACCACAGCAATAAATAGGACATGCTGGAGGAAAATATTCCTGACCCAGGGACTTGCTATGCTCTGGAACATGATTCCCATCCACATCAAGCAGAGCTCGTCATTAGCACTATTCAAGAAAAACCTTGATAAGTGGATGGCTGATAGGAAATTCACCCCTGGGATTATGTCTAGGTCACAGCTCGATAGAGGTGCAGGAAATTAACAATACATGGTACACTGTTGGCTAGGCTTGCTTTGGCCCTGGGGCTGATAGCCTAGTACCAACCTATGAACCTATGATCTCACTTGTAATGCAGGCAGCAGCACACATGCAAATGTTGCACGATGATCTCACTCATGATGCAGGTAGCAGCACACATGCAAATGTAGCACAATAATCTCACTTGTGATGCAGGTAGCAGCATACATGTAAATGTAGCATGATGATCTCACTCGTGATGCAGGCAGCAGCGTGCATGCAAATATCAACTCCAGCTGTTATGGTCAAATGACTGTAACATTAGCACTGATGACCCAAGCAACTCAGGTAATTGGCTATAATTCAGATAATTTTATATATTCCAGATGTGTTTTCTATAGATCTGGCAATCTTAACACAGATGAGTGCATATTACAGTAGCCTCTTATTACATATAGCCATGCCATCTGATAGTAGCTTTGTAAAAAAAAAATGTGAAACTCTTCTTTTAATATTTTCCTGTGAATGAGAATGACATATGATTGCTTTTAGCTAGAAATAGACTTTTCCTCTCTCTCTCTCTCTGTATATGTATATATATTTATAGGGTTTCACTTTCAAACTTCAAAATACTAAAGTTGTCAAATTTCAGTATCTGGAGACGAAAATATCAAAAGTGAGAAACACAAACCACGGAAGTTATCCCAGGGCAAGTAAACACTTGCCCATCGTAGGGAGATATACCCTCCTCCCCACTGTAGAGCAATCCTGAAGTTGGTATATATAGCTAGGGGGTTGTGGGGGGCTGCACATTAGGCATTGGGGTGTAGCCCCCCACCTAGGTGGGTTTATGATAGTACGTATGTTGTTTGTAGTTTTGGTCAAGTGTTTACTTGCCCTGGGATAATTTCTATGGTTCGTACTTTTAACTTACAATATTTTTGTCTCGAGATATTGAAACTTAACAATTTCAGTATTTCGAGGTTTGAAAGTGAATCTATTTATAGACAGAGAGAGACAGAGTGAAAAATGGCACCACTTCTTTGTGAAAAAAAATAATACATGGTTTATTGATTCCTGTATCCCACTCCTTTAAATTCCTAGTTCTTTCTGTTACCCAGGCCCAGGGATATATTTCTCCCTGTTTATTGACTCACTAACCCCTGTAAATTGATAATTCTAAGTATGTTTTTCTTGTTTTGAATACTTTTCTTTCTTAACATTGTTTTTGTTATTCTGTCCTACTATAACTATTGAATAACATATTTGGGAAGTAAGTATGAGTGTGTCAAATTCCTTTATTAATTTTATGTCCAGCTCAACACTGATTTTATATTTTCTTGTTGCCATTGATATACTGAAACAAGTCAGTTAAACTGTCATGTTTATCATTTCAATTTTTCTTGTGCCTTGCAGTGTGATTCCATACTGTTTGTATTTCTTCGATCCCGGAGTTTTTCATGTTGCTATGTTTATAAATAACATATTTTTTTCTAGTTTGCCATTTCCTTATTTGCAGTCCTTTATTATGTAACTTTATGACCCTTTTATTTATTTTTTTTTTAACCTTCAGAAATCCAGAAACTGTGGGTTCACTCCAAACTAAATTAACCTATCTATCTGACTTGCTTTATATAAAGCTAGTATGCCTTATTTCCTTTAATTTAAATGCACAATAATGGCATTACAGTTAACATTTTACTTTGTTAGTTGCAATTTAGAAGTTGTACTTATGTTTTTTATTTATTAATGCAATCTAACATATTTATTCTTCTAGCTGGTTTGTCAGGTATGCTGTATATATTAGTTTCTCTGAGCATATTTTAAAAGCTGTTTATGTCTTTATTCTTGCCTATATGAATTGTGACACAGTTTATATCTGGTATAATAATGCCACTTGCAATGATGATATTGCATTTTATGTAATATTAATTATAGAAATCAGCTAATATGTCCTTAAATGCTTTTCTGCATCTTAATGGCATATATAATACTATTGGGCATGTTTCCTGAATATCCTTATTATCTTCCTGACATAGATATTATGTACTGTAACCCTCACCGCAGTCTTTTCCATCAATGTAATTTTTTAATTATAATGTAATTTGTAATAGACAAAGTAATCCCTTGACCTGATGAAGATATTTTGCTATATAGCCTACCATTTTATTGCCACAATATTCATCCTTCCACCAGTTTAGTATTATTACAGCTAAATGCAAATTTGTTTCTTATAATGTGTACATCAGTATATTCACTTCAAGACAAGCTTCACACATTCATGTCAAATAAGTTTGTGCATCTCTTCTTTGCCAGATTTCTGTGGGTTTATATTTTGTCTCTTAAAATATTTTCTCCTCTGCTATACTTTTTTTTCAAAACTTATATTATTTTGTTAACATATATGTTTTCTGCCATAACTTCTAATAATCTGCTTACCCATATTTAGAATGTTTCCTATTTACAGATGTACTCATGTTTTATTCTTTATATTGTTCTTCATGTAATTAGTGGTTCATTGAACTGATGCTTATCGTTTATTGTTTTGAGAATGTCAAGATCTATTGCTAAAATATATTCATTGTCATTTCCATCACTTTTCCTGTGTATGAAGCTTGCTTGTTTCATAATTTTTGCAGTTTGTTTTTTATTATAACTCTTGTGTTTACTCATTGAGTTTTTACTGTCATCGTATACATTTTCATAATTTTTTGTTAATCCGTTCCCACTGCCCTGTTAGCTAATATAATCCATCACCAGTATGAATAACTGTGGGCTTAGAGATGAACTCTTATGAGAATCCACTCCCACTGGGTAATCCCCCCCCCCACGAGTCTAAGCACTGTTTGTATGTATGTCCTTAGGTCCTTGCACCTAGCTTGTTCTAATTCTATCAATGTTTCTGGGACTTTGAACCATCGCCAAGCTGCCCAAATCAACTTTCTTGGGAGCTTGTCATATGTTTTCTCCGAGAATAGGAATTCACAGTTGAACTCTTTCATCACCTCTAGCTTTTTCTCAAGTATCTGTCTCATTGCAAAAAAGGGGGTCAATTGTATTGCATCCTTACCTGAATATAAACTGATCAACTCCCATCTTACATTCTTTATATCATCTCCATAACTTTCATGCAATGTGGCAGGAGTTTGATACCCCTGTACTGCCTACATTTCTAAATATCCCCTTTGTTCATGAACACTGGTACTAGTATGCTTATTCTTCAGTCATCTGGGGTACACCTTTCTGTCCACACTGCTATGAGTAACATCAGGAGCCATTTCTCCCTTATCTCACCCAGCATCTTCATCACATGTGCTGTGATCTCATCTGAGCCTGCTGCTTTCCCTGACCTCATTTTTCTTAGTACTGTTCTTACTTATTTGGGTTGGGCTCCTTTTTTTGATGCATTTTAGACCATGTCTGGGGCAGTACAGCTCTGTAGGGTTCTCTTCATTCAGAAGCTGCTTGAAGTACTCCTACCATCTGCTTTTGATGCCTGGGTACTGGTGAGCAGGTTATTGCTGACATCCCTTATGAATGGAAACCTGATGACTATCTTCCTTATCCTTCTGTATTTTTCTTGCAATCTATTGATAGACTTCTTTGTGACATCTGCTGAGTCAGTTTCCAGAAGCTAGTACAATTCCTCTGATGCCTTGCTCTTTACTACTGCAGCTGCTCTCTCAGCCTGTTAATTAACCAAACAGAATTCCTTCTTAGCTTGGTCCTTTTTTCGTTCTCTCATTTTATTCTGCACTCTGTATTTCCATACCTGGCTCCACTGCATATCTGTTCTGTAGTCCTCACTCATGCTGTCATTCTTCTTCAGCTTCACCTTTTCTCCCTTCTTCCTGAGATGCTAGAGTTCTGAGTATTTCCTTGAACTCTTGTGCTTTTTCTCCAGTAAACTTCCTGGTCTTCAGCCTAGTGCCTGTTGACCTTAGAGCCTTCTCTGTCCCCTGCTTGCTGTTAATCACGGCAACCAGTTGTTTATGTTGTGAGCTAACTGTTTCACTAACAAAGACTTTGCAGTCACTGATTTTACCCTGAGTCTGCCTGAGTTGCAGATTGGCCAGTGTTGCATGTGATCTTGTGACTGTCTCTTTTGCTGATCCACATGTTGGCCACCATCGAGCCACTTGCCCTATAAAAGTCTAGCATGACATATCCTTCTTTATTCCTGTTATCTCACCCATCTAGACCCAAAACGTCCTTATATCCTGTTCTGTCTGTCCTGATACATGCGTTCAGGTCCCCCATTATTAACACCAAACCCATGATGTTCTGCTTTATCTAGTAGGTCTTGCAACTGCTGTCTGAATGCACTCCTCTTCTCACTATCACAACTTTGCTGTGAGGTATAGGACAAATTTATGAACACTGTCCTATCCTTACACTGGAATTTGATTGCCACAAGTTTGTCATTAATTCCAGTGGTATCCCCTCACTATCTTCTGAAACCTCTCTCTCACCACAATTCACTCCTGATGAATAGTAGACTCTGGAGCCCAAACCAAGTGACTTTGCGGTACTGTGCATCCATCTTGATTCTTAGATGCAGAGGATGTCCATCCTCTTTACCATCATATCACCTACATGCAAGTTTTTCCACTGACTCAATATTGATTGTTGCAATCTTTTTGGCAGGTTGGTTTGTTTTACATCCAACTTTCACTCAAAAGAGCTATTCCAGGTAATCCAAGTTGGGCAACTAGACACTGGTCAGCCAGTAACTTATTGACTCAGGGCTGCTAATAAGTAGGTTGGGCACAGACTAGTAAATATTGATCCCTAAGCCCACTTATCAGTGATAAACGCCCATGCCTATTTTAGTGACATTAGTGACTACAGACAAATCAACTAGAGACAATTTTTATACTATTCGGTAACTAGTCCTGACATGGCACATATTTTGTGATCCATGTTCTCTTGTCTAGACGATAATGCATACCACAGCTGATGGCCAAAGTACTTGGTCTATAGAACTCTTCCCATGATAGGTGCCATCTAGAGTACTGCTGCCCTCAACTCCATTCCTGGATGAGTTTGAGGTGGAAACTCTCAGCATGTTTTTGGGATGTGGGAGGAACCTCACAGAGACAAAGGGACAACATGCACAATCCATACAGGCATTGGCCAGATGTCAGGATCAATCCTTGTACCTTATGCATGGTAGCAGAAGACCTTAACCATTATTCAACTGTCTACACATACTTCTTTTAATTTACAAAACTGAATTATGAAACATAAAGACAACATTAAAAACATATAAATGGAGATAGCTAAATGATATAATGCTACACCCAAAATTCATAGAACCCCACCAAGAAGTATGCCCACTCCTGTTGCCACTCGGTACTATTGAAGCTGTTTAAATCCATAGCAATTTGGACTTTCACTCGGTTTATACAGCATATACTTTGTTTTTCTTTTTTTTTTTTTTTTTTTTGAGGGGGTGGTCTGTATATCAAATTTCTTCTTCTGTTCCGCAAACTGAGAGAATGAGAAATATCAAGTTAGAAGTTCCATATCATGTTTTTTATCCATTGTATTTGTAGCCGCTTGGTCTTATATCAATAAATGTCAATGATATGACTGTGCAGTCAGTCATGTTCTAGTTGGATCTTTATATGCCCCTTTTTTAAAACACCTGTATTGAATTGTCACTTGTGACTCAGCCAAATTTACATTTATACAAAAGTAATCAAACTGTATTAAATTAACTTTAACAAACATTATATTTCACATGTACTGCTATATATCATAAAACCTAAGTACATTACATAAATTCATTTCCTCTGTGATCTCATCACTCGTGCTTTCATTTGTACTTCATATTGGTTACATACATTTTCATAAAAATGAGTTATTTTCCAAAAATATTAAATGTATATACATTTATGCAACTAACAAATAGTATTGTAGCACTGTTTCACTCAGTTCTAATTCAGAATTGTGGCAAAGTAGGAACATATTCAGTATTAACAATGTGAAAAATAAAACGGCGCCTCAGCTAATGTCTTCACTGTTTCCTGTATATCCAATGGATAGACTGCAGTCAATCTATTGACAGCTGTTGCTTCAACTGACAATAGCTTGGAGAAGTTTTGCCCAAACAGGTTTCAGTGACAGTGGATGTTTCTCTTTTCCACACTGTTATGTGACCTCAAAGTAAAACTTAGGTATACATAACTGAGGGTTGAGGAGTTGGAGGCTTCCCCACCTACTTTGGGGGTTGCAGGGTAGAGAGACCTGGCCCCTGCAAAAATGTTTTTGTGGTTTGTCAAAAGGTGTTTGGGCAGAATTGTTTCAATCTATCTGCAAAGGAATGGCTGTTAATATATCAACATGAATACCTAATGGATAAAGACTTACATTTTGAAGAAATGTTGTTTTGATTTCTAAACTTATTACATCTAAGTTCATATTTCTAAAGGAGCATGTATTCAGATAAATTACAATGCTCTATGTTGTTAAGCAAGTTTTTATTGGTATTCTATTTCTCATATTGCCCAGTCCTTTGCCCCTCAACACATATTCATTTCTTTCCTCATCTATTTCTCCCCAGAATAATATTAATTCATTTTACCTTTCAAACTATGCCACTCTCATTAGTTTTTAATTGTCCACTCTGCCTAAATTGTTTCACTTGGGTCAGTAAGCTTAACTTGGTCAGTCAAGAAATGAAACTGCTTCCTGTTATACTACCTTACTGTTCCAAATTTGAATTTTAGCTACAGGAACCTTTCAGAGACCCACAGGAGACATTCTGGGGGTGTCACAGGCATCATCATCCAGGATTTTATACCATTTCCTGAATTCTATGCTACTGCATGCCAGTGACTGCATATATATTTTCCCATGTGACCCCTGGGACAGAGCTAGAACTATACAGGAGTTCTACACCATAGCACACTTCTCTGAAGTGTTGGGTGTCATAGACTGCATACATATTGAAATCAAATAACCACCTGGAGAACAAGGAAGGGTCTATGCCAACAGAAAGGTGTTTCACTCCCTTAAGTGCCAAGCTGTGTGTAATGCTAGGGGAATCATCCTGAATGTGTGTGTGTGTATGTGCTGGCAACCCCAGCAATTACCACAACTCCCATATTCAGCACACCTAACAGCTCTACCACAGGTTTCGAGGGGGGATGTCCCACAAGGCCATTTACTGGGATGCAGGGTATTCTTTGGAACATTGGCTGATTATGTCCATCAGAAATGCACACACACCCACAGAGGAATGCTATAATGAGGCACACATTCAATCAAGAAACATCATAGAGCATGTGTTTGGGGTGCTGAAGTCACAGTTTCAGTTCCTAGATACATTGGGGGGTCCTGCAGTATGATCCCAGTACTAGTATGTGTGCCAAAATTATTACAGTGTGTGCTATCCTACATAATATCATCCTGCAAAGACAGCTACAGCAGAAACACCAAGTGGTAGGAACACACATTCTATCACCACCGGCAGGGTCACTACATCAACATGTAGGTGAAGAGTCAGAGTGGGAACTCCCAGCTGTTGTGGGTTTAGGTAGATGTAGACATGCATAAATATGCCCTTGCCTTGGCCAAAAGGCAAGTATAGTGTACATGCTGACTCCCTAAGGGGTACACCTTTCACCCTATGCACATGCATAGAGTAAAATTGATGCCAGGCAATGCTCACAACCTTTATTTCCCCATGTAATGGCTGTGTACTGCTAGTATCAACATAAAACAAACTTCACCACCATGGCTGGAACGTGCAAAACTTTCAATATAAAAATAATAAAAGATAATAAAAAAGAAGGTAAGTGCTTTCACGGCTGATAGCTGTTTCTTCAGTCCATAATACATCAATGAAAGTGCTTCAGTACCTAAAATACCAACTGACCAATCAAAAAACAAAAGAAGTAAGTCACATGTCTCCTACTACAGTTGATGTAACCTGAGCTCATTCATAGAATTCTATTCATAAAAACTTTATTCACTAAAAGGTAACCAATAAAATCAATGTCTCAAGCCACTTGCTTGCAAGACTGCTTTGATAGATAAGGTGTCATTCAAACCAGGAGGCAAATCAGCCTTAAGAAAAAAGATCCATCTGAGCTCAGTACATTCTGTAATATTTTTAATATTACACTCTCTAGTGGTTCATTCAATAGTCTCTAAAACAATAAATTTAAAACAATGTGCAGGGCCAAAGTCAATAGTATGTCTGGCTAAAGCATTCATGGATTTCTTATTCCGAATGTCACCTATATATTCTAGAAGTCTGTCTTTCAACATCCGGTTAGTTTTTCTGACATAAAAGCTACTGTATGCTTGTAACTTAGTATAATAAATCACATTTATACATTTACAATCAGATCAAGCAACTAGAAATGATAAGGAATGGTGCATATCGCCAAGATTGGAATGCATAACACTCTTGTGTCTCTTCTGTCAGTCTCTATTTTACTGCTGCAGAGGAAATTGTGGCAAACAGGATGGCACATGCTTATTGACTGGGGAGACACAGAGAGACAAGAGGTATGTCTGCAGCACAACTGACCCCAATTGTATTAGTTATTGTGATTACATAGATCAGTAGCAACTTCAGCATGTATATCTTAACTGTAACAGCTTTCTTCTGTAGCTGTTGGTGATTGTATTGGACAAGTGTAGTAGTATTTAATGCTGGGCAGCCGCAGTGGTGCAGCGGTTAGCATTGTCTCCTCACAGCAAGAGATTCTCCAGTTCAATTCTCAGCTGGGGTGCCTTCTGTGTGGAGCCTTCATGTCCTCCCTGTGGTTGTGTGGGTTTCCTCCGGGTGCTCCAGTTTCCTCCCACATCCCAAAGACATGCTGTAGGTGGATTGGATGCTCTAAATTGGCCCTAGGGGTGAGTGTGTGCCTTCTATGGAAGGTTGGGCACCAGGCTGGCTGGCAACTTGACACTGTAAAAACTCTACTGCCAATCATGAGCGGACAGTTGATCTGCTGTGGTGACACCTAGCCAGAAGAAGTAGTGTTTAATACTCACAACTAACCTATAGATTCACATTCAACAAGTGTTTTTATAGTTGAAATGCAGCAATATTGACTTTAATGTCATGTTGTTAACTTACTCTGTAGTAATTACAAAGCCTAACTGCATTGTTACATTTGGTATGGGTTTATAGTGACAGTGGACATTGGTCATGCATGATCAGTTCCCAGTGATATTGTCAGTAACTTGTATTAATGGGGACATATCTTCATCCAGATACGAAGACACATAACTCCATTGTTACACTACTGGTGTCTCCCAAGTGTGTGCATGTGTGTGTGTGTGTGTGTGTGTGTGTGTGTGTGTGTGTGTGTGTGTGTGTGTGTGTGTATGTGTGTGTGATGTCTCATCTACATAACATCCTGAAAAACAGGTAAATGTCTGTCTCACTTCTGCAATATGCATTTATGACAGCTTATTTGACCTAGGTTGCCAGGATGTATTTATAAGTACTTATGCAAGTGGCGCTCACACAATCATATCAGATATCCTGGCTTTCCACCCAAGTCTCATAACAATATATTTTACCTACAACACTATCATGATGTCATTCTCTATAAAGTGCACTCTGACATTGTTTACGGCAGACTTCTGTGGTAGCATGACCAGTAAGCACTGTGTTCTCTCAATTGTAAAAGTAGAAAAACAAACCAAAAGACAAGTGGCGGAATGAAGCATCCTCTTTATTAAAACACACTTTAGCGCTTTCGTCAATGGTATAAATGACTTCTTCAGAATGAAAAAAAAGTCTACTTTCTCAACTTATATAATAAAATAAAAAATCACATGTTCTCAATGAATCAATCAGCTTCAAACCAGCCTGTCTTAAAAACACAGTACATACATTGATTTTAAACATACTACAGAACATACACAATGGTTGACTTAGAATACTCGAAACAAAAAATACTTTAAAAAACAAATTCAGCTTTCATTTTTAAAACACATCTAATAGAAATCATATCACAGAGTCCAGGGGATACACTAGCATTGTACTTTATTTGCCACTTTAGTTCTTCATACTGCAAAAATAAATCAAAGTGTCCCCCTCTTGGACCCATTTCAACTTTTTCCATAGCCATGTATTTAAAATAATGTTCCGGGTGGTTTTTAACATATTTTGCAAGTGCATTCTTTTCATCTAGCCTTGAAATATTGTATTGATGTTGGTAAATTCTCTTTCTAAATGGCCCCTTGGTCTTACCAATACAGAACATTCAACATACTTGAATTACTACCATGTAAACCATCCCAGAAGTAAAACAATAACCTTTGAGAGTGATTTTAATATACTGACCAGTAACTATTCTTACCCCTTCTCCTTCTAAAATAAAGTTACACTGGTGGCATCTTTCAAATTTGTGCATATCCCTTTCAGCCACTCTAACACTATTGCTTTCCAGCAAATTTTTCAAACAAAAATCCTTCTTATAGACTATGTTAGGCTTATCTCCTACTTTAGACCTAATGTTTTGTTCCATTGAAAAAATGCTCCAGTTATGTCTTATGAACTCCTTAATGTCATAGAAGCAAAGATTATATGGTAAAATCAAGGCTCTTTTATAACTGGTCTGTCTTTGCACAGTGTCAGTAACGTTTTGCTGCACATTGGTCAGGGCTGCAGTATTTCCTAACAAGGGTTTGAAAATACCCTTCGTTCTTTTATTTACTATCTCCCCAATCACCTCACTCAGTAGTTTATATGGGTACCACCTCTCCAACTACATTTCCTTAAGTATCTGACACTCCTTGAGAAAGACCTCCTCACAACTCACCATTCTAGCTAGTCTAACACACTGTCCTTTAATTAAGGACCTTGTTTGATGTAGTGGGTGCCCACTAGTAAAATGTAGAAGGTAGTTGGAATAGGTAGGTTTCCTGTACAGTGTAGACTCAAAACCCTTGTTCAATGATAAGGACACATCCAAGTAATGTATCACTTCACTATTAACCTCCATTGTATACCTCAGAAAGGTGGTACTGTTGTTAATAAACTGAAAAAATGCATCCAGTTGTTCTCTGGTATCCCTCCAAAAATGATGTCATCCAAAAAACAACCATATATCACCCAACTTTCAGAGTACCCAGAAACAAACACCTTGGTCATTTCCCACTCAGCTAACACCATATTGGTAAATGCAGGGGAACATGCTGCTCCCATTGCCACTCCCTTCTTTTTCTTGAATAGTTGTTCTTCAAAAATCAAGTAGTTGTTCTCAAGAATGGCTTCCATTAACCCCCTAATGGTAAGAACCTTATCATGGCTAAACTCAGAATATTTACACAGAAATTCATAAAACATTTCCAACCCCTCATCATGGGGGATGACAGAAAAAAGGTCAATGTCATCTATAGTGACCAACAAAAGTTGATCTGAATAAATCTGTGAATTAACTTTAGATAAAAAATCCCACGAATCCTTAAAAAATATGTGGGAATTTATCTAAGATGCTCTTGACATGGAAATCTACAAATTTTGCCAGTGAGAAGGTCTTAGAGGCTTTAGCATCCACAATAGGTCTTAGTGGTGCATCACAAACACTCTTATGTATTTTTGGAATTCTATAAATTGTAAGTGTCTTAGGATGGTCTACTTTCAAATATTCATATTCTTGTAAACTAATCTAACTATTTAACAATAGTTCTTCTAATAGTATATCAATCTTCTGGTAGGCAATATTTCTTTCATTAATAGACACTTCCTCATAAGCATCTATGTACAAAACACCTAGTAGTTTGTTGACATAATCAATGTGGTCCATAATAACCCCCCCCAGACCTTTGTTAGGTTTCATAATTTTTAGATTTTTCATTGATGCTATATTTTTAAACAGACGTGATTCAGAAACACTGAGATTACTAAAGTTGGGGGAGTTGTTATTTTTGATGGAATACATATCTCTAATGTCCTTTTCCCAAATGTTTTCAAAGATGTTGACAAGGGGGTGAAGTGGGGGGTTAAATGTACTGCTTCTCTTTAAGGGCATTACTCTGTCTGACATTGTTTTCAAAATAGATGTTTAAATTAATTTTCCTAGTAAACAACTTAAGTTGTACTAGAATTTCTTCAATATTTCCTTTTCTTAAAGGAACAAATGAAAAACCATTTTCAAACAGTTCTGCTCATTCAGTGGATACAAAGGTACTACATAAATTATAGTTTCATAGGTTCATAGGTTGGTACTAGGCTATCAGACCTAGGGCCTATACAAGCCTAGCCATAACACTTCCCTGGCTATTTCTTCCCACACTATTTAATTCCTTAAAAACCTTAAAGTCACCACTATTGTTAGTAGCAATGGTACATTTCAAATTGTCTTCATTTTCATCAGTTTGTAACACATAGTCATCATTCAATATTTGATGTAATCCCCCCTGCCCCTCCCCCTGTAACTGCTCCAGCTATTCCATGTTGCTTGTGAGTAACAGTTGTTCTCTCTCCCTCCATTGTAACCCCCTCCTTTCTGATTCATTTGTTATTTGGACCTCCTCAGAGGGGGAGCTACTAAAGGGGTTCCACCATTATTGTCATCAATACTGTCATTATCTGGTGTGTTGGTAACCTCACTTTCTGAATTCACCTTAACAACTTAATTTTCACCCTGTCCTGGTGGAAAAGGATAAGCTTTACCAGCTTCATAATCATTTTTGTCTCTTAACAATTTTTTTAGCTTTTTTTGTTTTTGAGGTAATGAATAACTTTGTCTATTTCCAAAAAAAATAGCGCTATAGATATTAACTTTACTTTCAAGCAGTAAATCATTTTGTATAGAATTATTAAGTCTAACAATTGTTTCATTCAGCACATTCATTTGCCTATCATCGTCCTTAATTAATAACTCAATCAGCTCACAACCCTGTTTGTTAAACAGGGACAAAAGTTCACAATGTAGAACAGACTCATGTAACAGTCTCAGTCCCTTAGGTATCTGCTCCCTTTTTCAGGCATTCTCTCAGGTAACTATTCTCCAGTTGTAATTTTCTAAACTTCAGCGTTTTTTGATGCAAAGTCTTCAGTTGGTTATCCAAGCTTCCCAAACTGGTAGTAGTCTTCTCAGGTGAAAAACTATGATCCAAACCTTCTTGTAACCATGTGTTCAAAGAAAACTCATTGTCTCCAGTGCTTTCTGCTTGCAATAGGTGGCTGACATCATCATTAGTCACCTGAGGCATAGGACTATGACCCCAGTGCACTATGGGATGTGTAGTTCTTCGCATTGGCAGTATCCCCAAATCTTCTCCTGTTTGTAGGTTATGTTCACTGCTATTTGAACCTGTAACCAAATGATTGATACCTGAGGCACTCAGGATCATAAAAACAGCCAACTGCTGGGTTAATTTGGGGATAAGTTAATTAAAAGTAGTGATAGATTTGGTAAGCACAGATTCTAAACATGGTTGATTTCCACCACTTCCTGGACTCATCTCCATGGTTCACCTTTTAAAACCAACCACAAGAACACACTCCAAACTAGGAAAAGTAGAAAAATGAACCAAAAGACAAGTGGCAGGACAATGGATCCTCTTTATTAAAATACACTTTAGCTATTTCGTCAATGGTATGAATGACTTCTTCAGAATGAAAAAAAAAACTCTCACTTGTACAACTCAGTAGATAGATTTTCTAATCTCACAGTAGTTAACTTGTGTGCCTGTATGTCTGAATGGGTGTGTGCAAAGTCAGATGAACATGAGCCCAGGCCCTGCTACCTTCACTTAAGTAGCAGTCCGCAGATGCTTTTACACCACTACATGACTCAGCAGCAATTTCAAAAAGCCCTCAAAATATCCTCTTCTCAGTATACACTGATAATGACATCCTCAATAAAGTTTACTTTGACAGTGTAAAAGGCAGCCTTCTGCAGTGGTGCTAGCATTACATATTGTGTCTTCTAGATAGGTAGGTGTTCTAATCTTACTGCAGCTAACTTGTGTGTATGTGTGTGTGTGTGTGTGTGTGTGTGTGTGTGTGTGTGTGTGTGTGTGTGTGTGTGTGTGTGTGTGTGTCTTCCTTCAACTGTCAGTCTGGAGGCAATATTACACTGGGGGATATGAGTCTACAACTCTATCTATCACGAAAAACACAAACTTTTTGAAATTAATGCATTTTTCAGAATGTATAAAAAGAGCATTATGTATGTCTTTATTCCTTATAGTCCTTACATGCTCGCCTATCCTGTCCCTCAATCTAAGAATGGTTTTACCCACATAGATAGAGTTTTCAAGAATGAACATGGAGGGGACAATGATCTGTTGTTGGAAAGTAAAGAATCTTTATGGCAGTTGAAGCTAAACGCTTCTATGGAACCTGGTTTAAATGATTTTATTTCCATTAAGCCATTTTTGAAGATTAGACATAACCAAATTGTTTGACATATCTAATTTTCAGGATTTATTTTAAAAATCATGCAGAATGTAATTTTTATAATGTCAAGTAGATTTAGTATGTTGCTTAATGAATGATTAGGAAGTATTTTGCTACAATGTAAAAAATTTTAAGAAGAATAGGCATTTGACAGATGTACTGTTTTTTTTAAAGTTTGGGCGGGAAAAATTGTGGGTGGGTGCTTGTGTAGTTACAAACAGTATCTGTTACTATTTAACCTGTTTGGAGACAATGTTTAAACAACTCTGAAGATGCCTTTGGATTATCTGGTGAAAGCGCTTAGTTGTTTGAATTGCAAGTACTTTGGATTGCAATAAATGGTTAACTGCACTGGTTTCAGTAATTGTTTTTTATTTTTTTCTTAAACGTTTTAAATTGTATTGACATTTGGCGTTTTGCTCTCTAATAGTGATCCTTTTGGAATTTCTTGGTGCAGTCCAATCTTATGAATTCTAAGGTTTATTATTTTTAAGTCTTTATAGCCTAGTGACCTTAGTGGCCTTTTGACAGAAGAGTGATAAGCTAGTGGCTAGCAGTTTGAATGTTATGATTTATATTTTCTTATTGTAAAATAATGTATTTTCTTGTAGTATGGCAATACTATGCTAGAATCCCTGCAAAGAACAGATGACTGAAAGCCATATTATGCAGGGTAACAATTATTTCATTCTTTTTAATACCACAAATATCTGAGATAAGTTAAGTATATCCAGTAAACTGAATGCAATCTCTTGCCAGCTGTCTCTTCCAAGATGATATGTACATTCCTACTCCAGCATATATGGAGGTTCTGAAACTTTAACGTGCAATAGCCTCACTTCTATCTCCACAATATTTAAGATCTGCAAAAGTGGAAGTTTGTGTGCTTAAAATACACAAACCTCTTACAGAACATTCTAACTCACAAATACAGAGTCTCCAAAATATGGTAGTGTAAAAAAAATTCATAATAAACACAGACCTGAGCTAAAACCTTTGTCAAGCATGTCTTGAAAGCCATAAGACAAAAACTGTGATACAGCAATTCAAATAGCACCCTAGTTGTTAGTAATACCAATACATGCAAAGTAAGAACATACTTTGTAAAGGCACATAGGGTTTTCTAAAGAGTCTGAAACAGTGTTGCTCTTACCTAGAGATAAAGGCAGAAATGTCTCACTTGGGATCATAAAAGATTTTTCTTATTGGAGTGAATAATCTAAGTGTATTTCTGTTTATAGATAAGCAAGTGTGTATGTTTAAAGTTTACCATTCAGAATGCTGGCAGTTCAAAAATAATTTCAGATCAGAATATAGACAGAGGTAAGTGGGTTAGTATTAGTGTTGGAAATGTGTTTGTATGGGTATTTTTACTAATAGCATGTATTGTATCACATGTAGCATAACTCTTTACTATTTATTCGATTCAGGTTGACATACCTATACAAAATGTATCTCTTGCTCTTTGCGTTAGACATTAAAGGTGAAGAAGGCAATGGTCAAATGTTGAGGAAGGGCTTGCCACTCAAATTGTTGAATACCACTGATGCATTATGTTAACCTTTTTCATCTACAATGAAAAAAGAAAGAAAGAAAAAAATAGCTGGAGTGCACAAGTGCATCAATTAATGCAATTTAAATAACCATATGACGGGGGCCTCTTATTGAAATCAAATTCCGGAAAAAGTAAGGCTTGTTTTTTAAGTCCGTAAGAATGTTGGGATATAGTTGCTTTTATCAGGGAAGGCCTGGGTTAAAAGTGAAAATTGGCACTACACATTTTGATATGGCAGCATTGCATAATTAACACTTAGGTGATAGTAAGGTATGAGCAATTTTTTCTACCCTTCACATTCTAAAAGCTAGTGGTTAGAGCTTTAAGAAATTTGCCTTGTTTTGTGTCATCTATACAGAACTAATAGAACTAATGATTATAGCTTTAAAACGGGAGTAACCCTTAGAGTGTTGTAAGTCATGTGATAGGAGACCTATGAGTATTTGAATATATTATAATATTATTTTTTCTTGTTTAAAACAGTTTAATTTTTTCTTGTCTTCCTTTGCCCTTTTAAAGGCACAAAAATGAAGTGTAAAAAAAAAAAGACATGTGCTTCTTTTACTTATTTCACGTTCTCTTAAATGTCCTTATATATATGCTAGGGAACACATTCCCCCGCATTTACTAATCTTCCGTGCAGGACTAATCTAGTCCTGCATGGAAGTGGCAGTGTAAGAGGAGGACGGCAGCGTGCCATGCATATTAATGAAGGCGTCCTGCCTGAACTCCTAATGCTACATGGAGCATTGACGAGTGCAGGGAAGTGTCTGAGAGCAATTGCCAAGTGAATAAACACGCCCCTGCAAAGTAGAACAGAAGAATGCATAAATAAATGAGCGAGAATGCTCATAGATGTCTGCATATCCCCACCAACAGCCCCATGCGTTCATCAGCAACAGTACATTTAAATAAAATGAAGGAACCCTTTTATTTCTTTTTTTAAAACCCCGAGTACAGCTAACAGTAGGTTGTGGGTTTGCCCATCGCTTAGCTACGGTTAAAGCAACTGAAAAGGCTGAAGAGGATAACAAGGAATATACATGCAAATGAAGCAGCACAGCAATAGTGTAGTGGTTAGAGCATCCACCTAACAAACAGGCATTGCCGGTTCGTATCCCACTGCAGCACATATCATTTTGCATGTGAAATCTGTATATGAACATATTTTAACAACTTATTGCCATATAACCTACATAATAACATTTAAATGTGAACTGGAGTACTGCCTTAAATGCACATGTGAAGTGTCAGTGTCATAATGAATAAGGCAATAGTAAGCAGGTATAAGCACAAATAAGCAGTAGTAAACGTGTTTAAGTGTGTTTGCGCGGGGGTAAGCATTGCCTACACAGATTAAGCAAAGTAGAAGCTAACTGAGTGTAAGAAACTGTAACCAGAGGTTAACAGTGCTTACCGTCATGCAAACCCACTTACAACTGATTTAAAGTGCCTTAATCACTCTGGATCCAATGGCAAATGTTCTGCCCAGCAACAAAATAAACTGCCTCTGCAAGGCTCAAACTCAGGAACCTGTACACAATAGTTACAGTAGTTAACCACTAAGCCATCATAGCAATCGATATGAAGGAGGTATCAGCAAACTAATCCTCACCACAGGAAAATCAAACCAAACATGTGAACTGAATCTATGTGCAGTGTGAAGTGGTATAACCTGCTACATAGCATAAATATGTGAACTGGAGTACTGCAGTAAGCATAGATTTGAGGTGTTATTGCAATAAAGTGTAGCCCCCAGGTCCCCATACATACATACGCCGGAGACATATATAACCTGTAATGAAGAATAAATCATTGCCAAATGGCAAATATAGTGATAATCAACTATGAAACAATGCTAACTGCAGCACAGCTCATGTTAGTAAGTGTAAGCAATGTGTAGGGGAGCAAATTCAATCTGCCTAGTGGTATACCTCTTTTAACAGTGCCAACCTTATGTAAGCAGGTGTGCTCATAGCTTAGCCATTTCAAAACTGGCCAATCATGGGAAAGTGTGGGGAAAATGGTCATATATAAACCCCACAGGTGAGAATACATCTCATAACTGGTTGTAGCTTCCTATTGCAGACAGAATGGTTGGTATGGATGAAGGCACTCGATTCAGAGTGCAGCACTGGGGCAACTAGGAGTCCAAACTCATGGTATGGCTCCTGGTAAAACACCATGATCAGAGACTACTGCAGGGCCAGTACCAGGGCTCACAGTACAAAATGGAGGCTTGGGACAGTCTTGCCCATGACCTCACCAGTGCCACAGGTATCCCCTGGACTGGTGAGCAGGTTAGGCACCACCATGTTGACCTGAAGCAGTGGAGTGGGGATGTCCTGGAACAGTGGATCCAGGAGTCTCGGCAGATGGCCAATGCCCCAGTACTGAGTAAGTACACATTCTACTAAGTAGTAAATAATTGCCTAGCTTGTGTGTACTATGGATAGGTTTGGCTAAATATCAATGCATTTCTCTGACAGCTGCAGATGAGCTCGCTGCGAACCAGCAAGCCCATGATGCTAGGCTGCAAAGGCTGCGTCGCGAGGCAGGTTAGTAATCAGTCTGCATGCACTGTCATAACAAAGAACATAAGAGCCTTAAAAGTGTTGTACCAGTAGAAATAAATGTGTTAATAGTCTGTGAATAAAGGTACAACCCCTGGAGTGCTTCTGTTTACTCTTCTCTCATATGTTTGCAATCTGTTCCATACTATAAATAGTACTGTTGTATCTTAAGCAGTGTCACCCACACTGTGGTATGCAGATAAAATGGGTATGAAGTCCTACATAACAATGTTGGAAGTGCCAAGGGATCAGTCATATCATACTAATGAGGGAGACTTAGAAAACAGTCAAAAGCTTTACATCAATTCCATGATAGCATAGTGTACTGTGATGTTAGCAATAATTTTTTGTACAGACTGTGATACAATGTTCAGATAGAAAGCTGTATGCATAATTACCCCCAACAACTGTACAGAATTTGCTTGAATGTTCAAATTGTAGGTTGTATGCATATTTATACCCCACAACTGTTCCAATCTGTCCAGCATGTCCAGATAAATGGCCCATATCACCAGCTTGGTACCCTGTTCCCCTGAAAATTCAGTGTGATGATCCAAGAAATGTAGGCAGCTGTCAATGACATATAACTGATAGTCAAACGTGTACATAGTCAGAGAATGTATATGAAAACAAACTTGTCAGTCTAGCACCTCATCCAAAGTGTATGACAGCAATTCTCAACATATGTTGCATTAACACCTGCAGCCTGTCACGCCTGTATGTAAGACACAGGTCACGTATATAATAATCTATAAACATGCCAGTGTACAATATAAGGCCATTGTGTAGTATAATAATACATGTAAGGGAAAGACCACTGCAGTGACTAAGAATGTTGTGAAAACTACATGGATATATTAGTTGTTAATTGAACCCCCTCTCTCACCCCCTACTATATGTGCATAATAACCCAATGACACTCCCCAACTGATATGTGTACACTCTAAACTTTTTTGGGGACTTATGTCCTAATGGTTTATAAATATTCACATTTGTTTCTATGCATGTGCTATGTTAAAATACACCCATATTGGTGGCCTGTTGCCATCAATGAAACCCGCATTCTCCTGTAATGGCCACTGTTGTTCCATATATGCATGTGTTCTGCTTGCTCTCGGGTAATGGGAATACCTATGCGTGCTGTTATATCAACTAATCCTGAATGCTGTTGACTGTTACTAGCCCATATCTGCCATAAACCTGTGACAAAACCGCTCTTATGGGTAGGCCAGCCCCTGCGGACCTACCTGTCCCACCTCAGCTGGCCATGGCACCGGTCACCAGCACATCTGGGGCCCAGCCTGGGACCTCCTCCTCCGTGGACACTGTGCCACATTCGGGAGGAACCGCTGCAGGGGATGGGGATCGCCCCCCAGGAGCAGGTGCAGAGGGGAACCTGTCACCTATCAACAGGTCCAGGCCATGCTGCATAGGGAGCTGGATCTGGAGTATCGAGAGTGGCTATGCCAGCTTGAGGGCCGAGTGGCACTATTAGAGGGTGAGCCTGCCCCTCCTACACAGCCCCTAGCACAGCTACCTTTGAGGCCGTGAAGGTGCAGTGGTGACTGCCCATGGGGGGGACCTCAGTCCCACTGATACCAGTTGGGGGCTCATGGGCTTGCAACTTCCAAACACCCCTCCCCGTCCAAGGTGTTTACCCCCCACATGTCATATACTAGCCCTGTATGTGTCTTGTGTGTCTTGTCTGTTAACCTACCGAAACTCCCTCCCCAAATATACCTACTACCCCTCCCCAACATCCCACTCTCACCTGAAAAACAAAAAGGGCAATCTGTTCCCATAAAAAAATCTCGCCCCATACATAGCTGTCCATTTTGCACACATGTCCACTGGACACATGTAATCTGGTCTAATTGGCATCACAATTAATATATGTTGTCCTCACCCCTCTCCCAGTGGTTTGAGTGTCCAAATGTACCTGCAAATATAGTGTATATGCACAGCAGTTGCTGTCAAAAAATTAGGCAGCTATGGACCTTTCCTATACCCTTCGGCCACATGCCTAGCTATTTTCCTTACTGTCTTTCCCTATTTGTGCCCCATTTTTCACGACTTTACTACCAACCCCCTTTTCTTTTCTTTTAAAGGAATTAGCGCTGGGGTAAGCAGCAGTAAGCACTGTTAAGCAGCGGTAAGTGGATTTGCGTGAGGGTAAGCCAGGACTACACAGGTTGAGACATTTGAAGCAAACTGACTGTAAGAAAACATAAGCGGAGGCTGGCAGTGCTTACCGTCATGCAAACCCACACAAATCCGCTTATAACTGCTTAAAAGTGCTTTAATCACTCTGTAGCCAACATCCCTTGTTCTGCACAGCAACAAAATAAACTGCCTCTCCAAGGCTAAAACCAAGAACCATGTACAAAGTGATTTACCACTAAATCATGACAGATATACATAACCTGAAGTTTTCACAAACATATCATGCAGCACAATCAGTCAACAGTACAGGAAATGTATTAATATCATATCACACAACCTGTTAATGCAAGAAGTCTGGACATAGTATGCCACACTGTGAGTACAAATAGGGATATATGTCAACTAATGCTCTAATACACTTAAAATGTTGCTAGTTACACAGTTATATGTATTAGAACACATATGTAGAAGGAGATGAAGTCTGAAACACAAAAGTGTTGGCACTAGTTACTGACTTCACTGTTGCGATCATCTATGACAATTGCCAAGTGAATGAGGAACAGGCCAAAATATGAGCTGAACATGCATGGACATATGGACAGATATATATCTGTGAATGTAGACAGACAGCTATATGTGTGTGTATATATATATATATATATATATATATATATATATATATATATATATATATTAATGTATGACTCACAAACATCAATTGTATATAGATACATAAATATGTTCATATGTATGTATATATACATATATATATATATATATATATATATATATATATGTATATATACATATATATATATATATATATATATATATATATATATATATATATATATATATATATATTTCGATAGCTATATCTACATATATAGATATGTTATATCCATTTAAAGTTGAATATATATATATATATATATACACACACAAATACAGCTACATGGCGGAATACATTCTCTGTAGTGTTGTATACCTGGGCTGGATTATGTTTATCAGAAATCATCATGGTTATGCATATCTGTCATGGCTTAGTGGTAAATCACTTTGTCTATGGTGTGCAGCGTCATGGTTTCAAGCCTTGGAGGAGCTTTTTATTTTGTTGCTGGGCAGAACACACCCCCTTGGATCCAGAGTGATTAAGGCACTTTAAAGCAGTTGTAAGTGGGTTTGCATGACGGTAAGCACTGCTAACCTCCGGTTACATTTTCATACACTCAGTTGGCTTCTAAATTGCTTAACCTGTGTAGGCAGTGCTTAGCTTCGTGCAAACCCACACAAACCTGCTTACAACTGCTTTAAAGTGCCTTAGTCACTCTGTATCCAATGGGCTGTGTTCTGCCCAGCAACAAAATAAACAGCTCTTGCAAAGACCCTGCACACCCTAGACAAAGTGATGTCCTAAGCCATGACAGATACCCAGATATTCAATGGTTCAAAAACATATCAGCCAGTCCTGTCATGCAACAGTACAGTGAATATATACCAACATCTAGATGTCTGTTTGTATAACTATATTACAACCTTAACAGATACAACATATCTACATATGTATATATATATATATATATATATATATATATATATATATATATATATATATATATACACATATATATATATATAAAACATATATATATAAATATATATTTTGTTTTACTAACTCTATATACATATATATCACTATATATGCACATATAGTTATATATCTGTTAGCAGATATATATATCTATATAGGTATATATGACCACACATCTGTAGATAGCAGTTGCAGATTAACAAATACACATATGTCCACATGCACCGTTAATGGGGATGAGAGGCCCCACACACTATACGTCTTGTATGAATAGGTATCCTCCACACAGACAAACACATGCGCCCTGCAATACACTATCAAGTATAGTCTGCCTCCCATAGGACATGTAATATGTGGAAGCCATCAACATCCCCAGGATACAGATACATGGACACAGATATATATATATATATATATATATATATATATATATATATATATATATATATATATATGTATATATATATATATATATATATATATATATATATGTATATATATATGTATATATATATATATATATATATATATATATATATATATATATATATATATATATATATATATATATATCCAACACAAAAACTAGAAAGTTGTCACAAAAATTCATCACAGACCAAATGAATATACACTGAAGGTCTAGTCCAACTAACTTAGGAAAGTACAGACACCAAGATTAGCGCTTTCATTCACTTTATTTCTTGTGGACTTCTTCAGAAACAATTTACACTCCACCCAAAAGTACTTTATATAATAATAAAATTAGTCACATGTTAAATGATGTCACAAATTAATTAATTCCATATAAAAAAGTAAAAAAAAATGTTATATGTATTGCATTTTACGTATACAAAACATTATATAATACATATAACATATAAATTACTTTTTCATCTGTAAAAACATTTTATATTGATTGATTCATTTAACCCAGGGGCATAATCTGCTCCTAAGTATAATTGCCAAAGAGATTCTTTACATTCCAAGATAACTTTACTATCTCCCATAAATACTTTTTGGGCAACACTGTCTAAGACAGAAAAAGTGAATTTCTTAAAATTTTTACATGCTATGGAATGTCTTCCTAATGCGTTAGCTAAATCTTTTTTCTTAATAGCTAACAGATGTTCACTAATTCTTTTCTTAAAACATCTTGTAGTCATACCTATATAATAGCTTGGGCATGAAAGACAATGGGCTATATAAACCACCATCTCACTATTGCAAGTATAATAATTTTTGATCAATGTATCTTTCCAGTATGAGAAAATTGAACTGAAGGGGAATTACTTATGTATCTACATTGTCTACAGTTGTTACAAGCATAGGTCCCTTTACTTAAAATGTTTCTCTCTCCAATAGCATTACCTCTCTTTGCTCCATGTTCTAGTAAACTCTTAATATTGTTTGTTTTCTTAAATGTGAAGTTAGGTCATTCACCTATAATTTTTATCAGGTCCTGGTTATCAAGTAATACTTTCCAATTCTCAATTATAACATTTTTAATGGACCACATCTCATTTGTAATAGGTAAAACAAATGCACATAAAAATTCTTTGTTATGATCAACCACATTTCTATCCTGTACATTGTTAAATATAGAAAATTGTGTTTGAATGGACAAAATAGGACAGGCTTTATCCTTTCTTAAGCCCATTACTTCATTTTCAATAGGTTTTAACCAAAACACATCATAACCTTTCGCCATAAAGAATGTTCTTAAAATCTTCATTTCTTTAATAAAGGTTTCATCCTGCGATGTTAATCTACTTAGCCTAATAAGTTGTCCCTTAACCACTCCTTTTTTCATATGGAGTGGATGTAGGCTTTCTCTATGCAAATATTGATTAGCAAATTTAGATTTCCTATAGATCTTACTAATAAACTGTTTAGATGCTATATCATATGTCAAGTGTAGATCAAGAAAATTTAAACTTTGACCATACCCACCTATGGAAAACTTCAAAAAATTCGTAGTGCCATTCAAATATGTTATAAAATTATCAAAATCTTCAGCTGTACCATGCCAGAGGAAGAATAAATCGTCAATGTAACGATGGTAAAATATTTTCACTGAAATTACTATTGTCGATAAACTTACCTTCCCAATTGGCCATTACTAGGTTAGCATATGCTGGAGCAACTTTTGCTCCCATTGCAACCCCTGCAATTTGCTTGTATAGTACATTATTAAATCTAAAATAATTATTATCAAGCACCAGTTCCATCAGGGTACAAACTGTATTAATTTTAGTATTATTTAAAATATTGTTTTCAGTTAGATATTCTCTTAAGAAATCTATTCCTATTTCTTGATTAATACATGTATACAATGAAACAACATCTAAAGATGCAAAACAAAATTCTTCATTTGATACATCCAAGTCTCTAAATAATTCCAGCAAATGCCAAGAATCTTTTAAATAATATTTTGAGGCTTGCATAATAGGATTAAGAATGTAATCCAACCAAGTAGAAAGAGTTTCAGTCTCAGATTTAGTGGCTGATATAATCGGTCTAAAGGGGGGATTTAAACTATTCTTTTGTATTTTTGGTATACCAAAAAAGACCACCATTTTTGGATGTTCAACTTGTAAATACGTATAGTTTTGATGATCTAATTCACCTTGGCAAAACATGTCAAACAAACATGTATCTAGTTGTAAATAGCTCTGATAAATAATGTTAACATCCACTTTTTTATATATCTTATCATCAGTTAACATGTCTTCTATAGAACTATTATAGTCTTTTTTTTGTCCATAATAACTATTTTGCCCCCCTTATCAGCCTTCATCACTCTTAGCTGACTATTTTCACTGAGTGTTTTCAATGCCTTTACTTCTAATTAATTTATATTTTTAATATTCCTATCAGGTTTTATAGCTCTAAAACCTGCTTCACAAATATTTTGAAATACTTGAAGCATGCCTATTAAAGGTGGATTATAGGTACTGGCTTTTCTAGGACCCATATTAGGAGTACTACAATTAATATAATGCATAATATATTTTAGATTTAAATTTCTCAAAGCTAGTCTAAAATCAACAATAGCCCTAACTATATTAAAAGAATTACTAGGAATAAAAGAAAAAACTTTCTTTAGTAGTTC
This sequence comes from Protopterus annectens, assembly GCF_019279795.1. NCBI lineage: Eukaryota > Metazoa > Chordata > Ceratodontiformes > Protopteridae > Protopterus > Protopterus annectens. Next base: position 309,899,331 of record NC_056729.1, read on the forward strand.
AGTTAAAGGTTGTGAAAAAACCACACCAGATAAATTATGAATTCTATATCATATCCAGTAGTGTTACATTCAACTACCATTTCTTTTTTCTCCTGCCCCTTCCTTTCCCTTTGTTCTGCACTACTTTGGACCAAGTTGGTCCTCTCTTGTTTCCCTGTTTGTCCACCAAAAAAGGTGCTCCCCACCTAGACTCAATAATACAGGCCCATATACCCCTGTTACATACACTGGCCTTTGCAGTGCATAAGGGCACACGTGTGTTGTGTAGGTGATGCCCACACATATATGGCCCCGGCCCCACTATATGTGTGGGGGATACAACAGCAGTGTGATATACCCACAGCCCACTATAGAACAACCTCCAACAGCATGACATATGTGCAAAGCTTAGTATGTAGATGGAGGACAGAGGCTGGAACACAGGCACATATGTGGAACACTGTTGCCATACGCTAAGCAAGGTGCTGGTGTTACAGGATAGTCTGCAACATACCCTTAGTCAGGGAATTGAGGTTAGTAATACAAATGTATGTAGCCATGTACTGATAGCATGCAACACAAACACACTGCCTGTGTAATATCTGACACAGGACCTGTATGGTGGACGGACGACACATGATAGGCATACCTCTGTCCAGCAAGAGGATAGGCCCACAGGGGTCTATATTAAAACATCGAAGTTTCACAACTTCGAATGTTCTAATATCGACCCCTATTCAGCGAATGCTGACAACATTGAACATGCAGAACAGCAAATTTTTTCCTAGGGGAAAAAATTGTTGTTCCAAAACACATACACACAACACAAGCACACCAAACAAACAGCAATCCACACACATACACCTAAAATCTTACGTCTAACCTAACACTAAACTGCACATACACCACTAGCTATCCACTTACCTTAACCCTAACCCTAAGGTCCATCACTATCACACACTCACCTCACCTGCGCCCTAACCCTAACTCACCTACCCTGCCCTAACCCTCACATCCACACAATCGCACACTTACCTGACCCGCGCCTTAACCCTAACTCACCTAATCCGCCCTAACCCTCACGTCCACACAATCGCACATGCACCTGACCCATGCCCTAACCCTAACTCATCTAACCCGCCCTAACCCTCATGTCCACACAATCGCAGACATACCTAACCTGTGCCCTAACCCTAACTCAACTAACCCATGCCCAATCGCACACTTACCTGAACCCGACCCGTAACTTTCCACTACAGCACTGAAAATAGCAAAGCGACAGAAACAGACAACTGAATTCTTTCCCTGGGAAAAATTTCGGTTTTCTGTAGCTTTGCTGTTTTCAGCGTTTGCTGATTAGGGGTCGATATTAGAACATTCGAAGTTGTGAAACTTCAATGTTCTAATATAGACCTGCCCACAGTACTGAGCTGTGCAGACAGATTGCATTCCAAAGTACACTAGTCTGTACAAACACACACACACACACACACACACACACACACACACACACACACACACACACACACACACACACACACACACACACACACACACACTGTAACACCAGTACTATGCAAAGCATAACACAACTCTACTCACAGTATGTCTGTAGTTCCTGATCCTCCTACAAATATGTGGCCACTCTGAGTGAGCAGTTTCTCCTGTAAGAGGTATTCCTACTTGCTGTCTGTATCACTGATGTCCACACACAGGAAGGATGTCCATCACACAGGAAATGTAAAGGGACCATGCCTACATGCTGTAGGGATTTATAGTGGGTGGTTGCGATGACAGTGGTAATTGAATGTAGTACACATTTGTCATTATATATATATATATATATATATATATATATATATATATATATATATATATATATATATATATATATGGCTATCTGGATAGGTATATGTACATATATTTCCACCATATGTCCTGGACATGGAGTGTAGCTGTACCCCAGCCCCTACAGTCCCAAAGTCGTAGTGCAAGGGGATGTCAGGTATGTATAGCAGGTATATTACTAGACTGTTGCTACTGTCATTGGGATTGTCTTCACAGACATGGTGTGTGCGGATGCTGAAATCTGCTTATAACATGTGTGCCATTGGCTACTGACAGACATTCTAAGGAAATCATTGTAAAGTACCGCTGCTAGCATGTAATGCCCCTGTGGAGTGCAGCAGAGATATTGGCCACTATATATGGAACTTTGGATACACCCTGTACAGTCCAGAGGTATACACATAATCCCTTAGTGTACAACATGTGTACCCGGCCTGACAATATGGATGTAGACAGCCATGTAGATGGGTATAACACATAACAACTGGTATACATTTGACACCATAGGTGTTGGATTCGCACACTCCTGTCTGCCCTGATACATAATGACTGCTGGTACAGGGGTGCCATGGACACATACTACCCACTAGATATTGACATACATCTGTACAGCATTTCACTGCTCTGTCTGACATACATGACATGTAAGAGAGGCCCGGCAGCAGTACATCTGGCAAGTATTTGCACATGACATCCCACTGGTTAAGTAAACTAAGCTGCTAGGCATGTAACAATGCACTGTGCAGACTACAGGCAGACTGGCTCAACACTGGCCTACATCTCGTATGGGGGAATGCACATGTACCTACATATATAGCAGGCTTGACAGCCATGTCACAGCACAGGGTAACATACACCCGTGTGACAGTGCATAACCACAACCAATGTGAACATAGCCATAGCCACATATGCTAAACTAGCATAATATTGCAGTGTATGGACTATCTGTTCTACACCATCCTCATATGTGCCACTCACAGAATGTTCCTACATATACTGGGCTGCTACACACTTTGGTCTGATGGCTGTCTGTGGTATGGGACATGTGTGTATGTCCCTACAAACATGTACAGCAAATCGGTACCATACAGTGGGGCAGCATGTAACATCAGATAGAAGAGGAGCTAGAACAATGACATCTACCACAGTCTGTACACAGGCTAAAGTACATATTAACAATGGACAAACTGTCGACATTCACCATCACTACACAGACCTCAGTATTGTACAAACATCCCCAGAATGTCCAGCTTATGTCATGAAATATAACCCCTACTGTACATGACATGTGTAGCAATCTGATATATCACTGGCTTGTTATCAGATATACGAAAAAGCACAGACTGGCTGAAAAATAATTCACTTTACTTCAAATAAATTAAAATGCAAGCAAAGGCAAATATCTGAGTGAGGTCAAATAAGATAAGTGCTTTCATTTGGCGGTTGCCAAACTTTTTCAAACCTTTGGGCACAGCACATACACATGGCCAGTATAGACATGTTGCTGCGATAACCTTGTATATTTTCCATTATAATGGTGTTTGTTGCAACATATGTCCTATGAGGGATATGAAGTCAGTAACTGTCACGGCCTTTACCATCTACAGACTGCAATCCTCACACTACCTTCTGCATTCCACAGATAGATGCACTGTTACTAACACATGAAACCATAGGCACAACACTGTCCAATCTGCAGATGACACTGCAGATGGGGATTCCTCATACACATGGAACTGACAGGGCAGGTATTACTACATGTATGACAGGCATATCCAGACAAACACTGTTAAACCAACATCACTCCAAATGCAGTATCGCAGCACTTACAGTCTGTAGTCAGATAAGGCACATCCCCCTCCTGTTTGTTGCCCTCTTTCCACAGTGTATGTTGTTAGAGGTAAATCCCCAATCCATCTGAGATGCTGTTTGCCAAACAACAGATCTAGTTCCTGCTCACAGTGACTGAAAAGTCCTAACACCACCATGCTGTTCCTAGGTATTGGAGTGTGTTTCCATGTAATTGGCTATGGGTTTTTTACCACAGCTTTTCCACATGCAATCAGCTAGGGGAGGGCTGATCATGAGCATCACATAAAATACACATGCTGCTACCTAAGCAATGCAGGTGTGGGTCTCCACATCCACCAGAGAGGGAGTTGGGGAGGCAGACAGAGGCAAATACATGTCAGGGAGGGGTGGGAGTGTAAAACTGAACCATGTTTGTGTCATACACCTACCAGAACAGGGTATCAAACCTCCGACAACTATGTAGTGCGATCACAGTTCGATGCAGTTATTGGATGCACCACATGGGATACCTGATGTGGAGCACTCAGAACATATATGTGAGGGTGAGTGATATCTGCAACAAGGATACGGTAGATATACGGTAGGTGTCGTACACATGCCTGTCTGCATGAACAGGTGCCAGCAACAACAGAGGCATACCAACACAGGGACGAACACACACATTGACACACTTGGCAAGGCCAGGAGTGCAACTCATCACTAGTGGGATTGCCACAACACATCAATGTGAAGGTATCACATGCACCACACAGGTCATACAGAGGCCATATGGATAAAGAGTATGATGAGATGTCAGACATCAGACAGCATGCTTCAGTATGCCCTGGGGGTTGTAGTGAGTGTGGATGTGGACATACACACCACACAACACACACACACACACACACACACAAACATACAGGGTGCCAGTTTTGACATGCATGGGTGCATGTTTGCACGGGTGTGTGGTGGTCAACTGTGTCAGCAGGCAGCACAAGGGTAGTTGATGGGTATACCTTGGCATCAGGCCAAATTACAATGGTCTGCATTGTGGTTCAGGCTTGTAGTTACTGCATTTGCCCACGCGGGTGGGTATTGCATCCCACATCCAGTCACCTGGGTGACTATTGCATGTGGCCAATGCTGTACACCATATGCCATGTATGTGTTCCTTAGTCCATGATAGGGATGGTGTCTGGGATGTGCACACTTCCCACATGCATGTACAGTGACATGTGAAACTGTACCTGGGGTGTCTGGCCCATGTTGTGAACACAGATTATCATCAGATGTGCCAGTCTTGCCCACCTGTGGCAGGAACTGGTAATGGGCTGTAGGTTTACCCTTTACCTACATTGATGGAATGCCAACAGCATTCCCTGATGTCAGCATCATCTGTCCATACAGGGCATGTTGTCAGGCATGGTATGTCCATTGTGAGTCACATGTGAAGGCGTCACAGGTTGTGCAGGTGCCCATTGTGGAACATGGTAGAGGTGCACTGTCTGCATATACGTGCATATTGGACAGATGGGCAGGGTGACATGCCCTCTGTAGCCCACTGCTATCACTGCATAATTACTATCAGTGGCCAATATGCAGTGTACTACCCACATAATGGCTGCTGCTAGGCATGTGTGTTCATATGACACATGAGTTGAGTGTGTGCTCTGGGTAATAGTGGGGTTGGTATCCTGGATTGGCTGGCCTTGATGTCACATGTATGGATATGGCTTTGTACTCCAGCCTCCCAGCTAGTTTACATCTGTTATCCCTGTATGGTTGACACTGTGATATATAGTAGGGCCACCACAAAAAAATAAGCAAAAATCCCTCCACATTGCCCACACACACACACCTGTCAAGTCTGGGAGTGGAACCCCTATCTAATTAGTTTATTACACTACACAGTTATAGCATACGCCACTGACATTACTGGAGCACTTTTACCCCAAATGTGTATTTCACAGTGAATGACATCGCAGGATTACCAAAGTAGGGCATTTCAACTGTACTGCAAGTGACTAGCCTAAAATGCATTGCTCCCTACATAGACAGTGAGACACACTCAAAACATCCACAACTGACATGTGTGGGTATAGAACCTCTAACCAAGGTCTATATCACACTACAGCATGGAGCAGTTATAGGTCACACCACAGGGATTACTAAAGAACTTTCTCCCCAAAGTTGTTCTTCACAATGAATCAGCAGGATTGGCATAGTAGGGCATTTGAAATGTACTGCGAGTGAGTAGCCTATGATGCATTGCTCCATACACAGACATTGCAACACAGACAAAACATCCAGAACTGCTATGGGTGGAAATGGAACCCTACCACAGTTCTAAATCACACTACAGCAGTACGCAGTTACAGGATGCACTACTGAGATTACAGGGCTATGATTTTCCCACAGGTGTATTTCTAGGTGAGTGACATCAGCAGCCTTGCCAAAGTTGAGTATATGAATTCTAAGGAGAGTGAGTAACCTAAAAAGCATTGCTCATTACTCAGTCACAGACCCAAAGACACACAGATTCACACACACAGTTGCCAGGTCTGGGGTTAGAACTACCTAACTACTTTATCACATTACAGCAGTACACAGTTACAGGATGCGCCACAGAGATTACTAGACTATTATTTAACCAGAGTTGTATTTCCAGGTGAGTGACATCAGCAGCCTTGCCAAAGTTGAGTATATGAATTGTATGGAGTGTGAGTGGCCAAAAAAGCCTTGCTTTCTACTCAGTCAGACACACACACAGTTGCAAGGTCTGGCATTAGAACACCTACTTAACTACTTTATTACACTACAGCAGTACGCAGTTATAGGACTTGCTACAGAGATTACTAGGCTGTTACTTTTCCAGAGTTGTATTTCCAGGTGAGTGACATCAGCAGCCTTGCCAAAGCTGAGTGTATGAATAGTACGGAGTGTGAGTGGCTTAAAAAGCATTGCTCATTACTCAGCCAGACACACACAAACACACACACACACACTTGCCATGTCTGGGGTTAGAACACCTACCTAACTACTTTATTATACTACAGCAGTACGCAGTTACAGGACGTGCTATGGACATTACTAAGCTAGGATATTCACAGAGGTGTATTGCTAGGTGAGTGACATCAATAGCCTTGCCAAAGTTGAGTATATGAATTATATGGAGTGTGAGTAGCCTAAAAAGCATTTCTCTCTACACAGTCAGAGAGACACGCACACAAACATGCACTCACACAGTTGCCAAGTCTGGAGTTAGAACTACTACCTAACTAGTTTATCACTACAGCAGTTCACAGTTATGGGACACGCCATGGGGATTACTGAGCTACAGCTCTCCCAAAGGTGTATTTCACATTGGATTACCTTAGTAGGTTTGTCATGATACTGCTATGGGGAGAGCGGTGTGTGCATGGGCTGTAACCCATTCATGTAGGGGCTGTCATGCCACATGCAGGCACACATGGGGTCATATGCCACAGGTACACGTATACAGTTACTAGGTGACTACTTCCTTGTACAGTCATGTTGCACAGCTGGCACGTGCACCATATAGTCTGTCATGCTGACAGATACTGGTGGCTAGTATCTGCAGTGAGTGACACCTGTACCTCATGTGTTTGGGGCTCTTTGTCTGTATGCTGGGTGGGACAGGCCCAGATGGCTCCTTGTCACGGTCACCCTCTTCCACACATTTATGTCCATCTACTTTTGGCTTATTATAGTGTGTTGTCCTTACATATATGTCTGTATTCCTATCCACTGTGTGTGCAAGGCAGGATTAGGGCATACTGACATGTGTCTGCAATAAGAACTGCAACTGCCAGATATGTCTGGTCCACTGGTGTTTGAAGACATGGCCTTCATATGTTTGTGTTAGTGTGTGAGCATGCCCAGTATGACCTTTCAGTATGTTGTTGACTGATATTGCCTTCATTTGTCTAAGTGTGTGAGCATGCCCAGTATGGTCATCTATATTGTATGTGTGGATCAAGTCCAGGTAGTTTGCACTGTGGTGCTAACCTTTGTATTGTACACCGACAGGTAGCATGCTATGTCTGCAGGGTATACATCGGTCAGTTGGCATTGATTGTTGCTTACATTTTTGCATAGAGTGGGGGACACCTGACTGTTTCTACATTTCTGCACAGGGGTGGAGGGGGCACACCTGGCTGTTACTATAAGTGTACGTAGGATGGTGGGGCACACCTGAGACTTTTATACATTTGCTAGGACTGTACTGGTATGTCGGGTACACTATTTCAGTCTGTAGTCTTACCTATCATGCTGGCTAGATGCATGCCAGTGTACTACAGATCTTAGCTTTAAATACCTACATATTAGTTTCTGACTTCCTAGCCTTCACAGCTTACATCCAACTGCCTGGCCTGCTGTAGTCTGTCTGTGTAGGCCTGGGGGAGGGGTTACCCATAGGGCTCATTCAGAAGCCATAGTACAGCAATTGTTTGTGTTTGTCTACACCTATCCTGCTGGCTGTGATTGTTGCTGGGCATGTGCCACCCCCAACTGGCATGTGTGAGTCACTTACCTTGTGGGTGTCCCAGTATTGAGGGTGGTGCTGCAGGGCTGCCTATGTCGTATGCACATAGCACACTCCCTATACATGGTTGAGCACAGGTAGTGTCATGTTTGGCATCTCTTTTACTGTATGTGCGTGTCGGAGAGAGGTGTCATTCCCTGGGTCCCTACTATGTCAGTGCATGTGCTATGCATTGCTTCTTTGCCAAGGCCAGGGCATACTGGGCACACCTCATTTGACCTACTGGGCAGGCTGAGGTTGTTCCTCCTCCGAGTCACTCTGCCAAAGTTGGCACTGGTGGGGGGCTGTGTGGCCCTGCCCCATGCTGTTCCTGCTGCAGCTGTTTCCGCAGGATCATATTGTGTAGCATGGCACATATAGGGACAATTTGGGTACATGTAGTTGGTGAGTACTGCAAGGCTCCACCGGATGTGTCCAGGCACCAGAACGTGACTTGAGCATCCCAAACACATGCTCTATTATGATTCCTGTTTGTGCGTGTGCCTCATTATGGAGTTCTTGTTCGGGTGTGTGTGCATTTCTGGTGGATGTCATCAGCCATGGCTCCAGTGCGTATCCAGCATCCCCCACTAGGTGATTGTGGGATGTCCCCATTGGCAAATGTCTGGTACAGCTGCATCAGATGTCAGATGTGGGAATCGTGGTAGCTTCCAGGGCAGCCAGCACACACATTCATTATTATGCCCTGGGCATCGCAGATGACCTGGCAGTTGATGGAGGGGAAGCCCTTGTGGTTGATGTAGAACCTACCCCACTCACCAGGTGGTGCGTTAATGCATATGCGCGTGCAGTCTATTGCACCCACTACCTCAGGGTATTCTGCTATTTAGTCGAAGAGACGCATATTGCTGGCCAAAGCCTCACAGGTGATGGGGAAATATACGTACCGACATGTGCTGACATGGCATCCAGGAACTGGTGGAGTACCCTGGATGCTGATGCCTGTGAAATCCCCATCATATCCCCAGTTGGCCTTTGGAAGGTACATGTAACTAGTATTCTTAGGCCTACACATACCTTGGTATCCACTGGGATGGGTTCCCCTCTGTTAGTTCTGTGTGTCAGGCATGGCCGGCACAGCTCAACAATTTGCTGTAGGAGGTCCCAGTCCACCCTATAGTGCTCCACTATCTCCAGCTCATGTAGCCCTTGGTAGGTTACCCTGGGTCTGTACACTCTTCTCCGTCTCCTCACTGTGGGTTGCTCAGCAGCATTCACATCCTCACCACCCTCAGCCTCTTGCACATGCTGGTTTATGATAGCAAAAGCAGTTTTAACATTTTTTCTCTTGCTTTCGTTTTGGAAATTTCCCCATCTGTATACACCGGTGATGCAGACGTTTTGGGAAAAACAAGGGGGAAAGGTGTTTGCATAGTTTATAGTGGTGTTCTGGGCTGGGCTGGTCTGCTGCCTGTGTAATTGGCTGATTCTGATACATTTCACCTGTCAGCTAAGCTAATACTCCTTGATTACCTTCCTACTGCTGTTTTCCCTTCCCATTGCCTCCCTGTTTAAGCCTGTGTGTGCGCCACACAAACGGAGTGCTCAAATGTGCACAGAGCTGCTTTTTCCTGGTTTAACTTCCTTTTTTTTCCTGTAAAACCCAGTGATTGGCGCGCACACCCATTTACACTATAAGTTAAGAAAATGGAAGGCAATGATATAGTTTATCTTACCTGATGTAGAAAGGTGATTAAACATAAGGAAAATATAGAATGCTGTATGAAGAAAATAAAAAAAAAAAAAAGAATTGATAAATCAAATATTTTGGGAAGATTGTTCCATAGTGAAACTAATGAGGTACAATTAGTTAGTCATGACATGCTTTGTCTGGTTAACGACTTATCAGCTCCCTCTGGGGCAGAGTTTGTTGATATTCCTATTAATGGTAATGATATGACAGTGCATATGCTTAACAATGATAAACAGAGGTTAATACAGATGCACATGAGACATGGAATGCTGATGATAATTAGAGATGTAAAGAAGTGATTTTGGAACATATGTCACCTCTGGATGCAGCAAAATGGAGGCAAGATCCTGATCTGTAAAACTTAAAAGAAGGGTTTTCAAGGAAGACGCTGCTGATAAGCCAGATATTTTTTAATCTAAAACATATGTTAATGATGATAAATTGATTTGGGGGATCTATAGTAAATAAATCTATACAAAGGCAAACAGAATTGAATATAAGTAAAATTTCAGTATCTTCATTACCAGGACTAAATCTAACTAAAGTTCCCCACTTACTAGAAAAACTACTTAAGGGGAAAATATAGTATGAATTAATGATAATACTTGCTGGTTCCAATGATATTTGGAATGTTCCACTGGATCATGTGAAAAGTTCAGTACTTAATATTTAATATGACTAGACACTGGAAAGAATTAGATTGCATTTACTGAGATCTTACCATTTAAAAAGTAGAATGATTATGGGTTTTCTAAAGTCTATAATTTTAATACCTGGTTACATCAATTGAGCACTGTCTAGAATCTCTTTATTTGAAAGTACTGGGAAGATTTCATAAATGATGAGTGTATGTTTTGTCATGATAAACTTGTCTTCTTACAGGAAAAATATCAGAGTTTATTAAGTTTTTTAAGCCATTTTTTAGGCTATCAAGAATTATCATCAATGGTAACAGCAGACTTGATAATACTCTAGGATGTTATTTTTGTAATGCCCAGAGCACGGGAAACAAACACAATGAATATATATGTAATGTTATCATACAAAAGACATAAAATAGTTGCAGTAATAGAAGCTTGGTCAGTAGAGAACTTAAGTTTTACAAATTATAAGATTTGCATCTGTTAGAACTAACAGAGGTCATGATGATTTGTTACTGGTGCATAATTCTGTTTTTTTCTACTTAGGTGTTAATCAGTTATAATAAGGAAATACTTATTGTGGGTATAATTTTTAATTCCGAACCCATCAAGATTTTGGTTAGTTATTGTACTCCATGAATGAAGTCTGAAACTTACAGATAATATATGAGGGGAGCTTAACATCTTGTTAACTCCATAAATAAATAAACAATAAATAATAAACCTTTGGGTAACATTAATTATCCATCCATAGATTGGAAAGATTGGCAAGCAGTTTCCTTATATAGCAAACAACTTTTATAATTATTAATATTACCTGGTTATACTCAATTTGTATAGGAGAATACTGGAGGAAACATTTTAGATCTGGTTGCAACAAATAATCCAGATTTCATTTCCAATATTTCAATAGGGGCACAGTTGGATAAGTCTGATCACAATTCCATCATAGTTTCTCTTAGATAGCAATGTTCTAAACATCTTAACAACAACAAATACAATTTTGGTCTGCTAGATTATGAGAGAATTAAGGATCTCATTCAGAAAAGGACTGGTCAGACTTAAATCTTAATAAAGAGACTCCTACGGATTCTGCATGCCTTGCACGGCGTGCAGGATTAGTGCAGGAGCTCTAGCAGGCAATATGTCTGCCGTGCGATCCAGGAACGGCCTGCAAGGGGCGTGAATAAGTGCTCCTGCACTAGTCCTGCATGGACTAAGCCCCTGTATGCAAATCACCCCATTTGCAGGAGAAATCCATACAAATGAGGTGAATGTGTGATCCAGGAAGCTTGAAACCGGCCGTGAAGGACTAGCGCAATCTGTAGAAATGTACTTGGTTAGTAACTGAGTACATTTCTGCAAAATCCAAAACGGAGCTGTGACAGCTCCAAATAAAGGCTGCATATCAGTCAGGATGCATGCCAATGACCAAGTATAAGGCCATTAGCATTGCAAACAGTGTAAAAAATTAAAAAATCAGCTTTTGTTTTTTTTTTTTTAGCCAATCTCAGCTGTGTAAGCATAGGGCAGTGGTGTGCAAACAGGATCAGTGGGAAAATAACAAAATAAACGTAAAATAAGTATTCTAACTAAAATCACTATTCTGCCATGGAAGCCAGTGGCAGGCAGAAGACAACATGGCCAGTGAGTAGTGTTTGCTAAGGGGGGAGGCTCAGTGTGAGACATGTAACTATGCATTAGCATGCAATCCTATGCAATGAGAGGAATGATAGTGAATCCTAGTTTTCCCCAGCATGCCGGTCATGTCCCAATAGTGTAAGAGTAGAAATAGCTTGGTGCAAGCCTAGGAGTTAGCTGACATTATGGGAGGGTATGTGTCAGGCATAGTGTAAGTGGATTGGAGCCCTGTGGCTCAGGTTTGCTCCTAGCTAAGCACAGCTAAGTAAGAGGATGGGTCTGACTCTGCCTAACACTTACATTGCCTAAGTGGGTGTGCGCACCACGCACCAGATTTTAAAGGTTTAAAAAAAAAGCTAAACCGGGAAATAGCAGCTCTGTGCACATTTGAGCACTGTGTTTGTTTGGCATACCCCTGGGCTTAAACAGGAAGGCAATTGGAAGGGAAAACAGCAGTAGGAAGGTAATCTAGGAGAACTAGCATAGCTGTCATTGAAATGTATCAGAATCCACCAATTAAACAGGTAGCAGATCAGCCCAGCCCAGAACACTACTATAAACTATGCACACACCTTCCACTCTGGTTCTTCCCACACTGTACACCACTGGTGTAAACAAGCAGGGAACTTTTAACAATCAAAACAAGAAAATGATAGGGGCTGCAATAGCTATCCTACAACAACTAGTGGAAGAGGCTAAGGGTGGTAAGGATGTGAATGCCATCGACCAACCCACAGTGAGGAGACTAAGAAGAGTGTACAGACCCAGGGTAACCTACCAGGGGCTACATGAGCTGGAGATAGTGGAGTACTATAGGGTGGACAGGGACCTCCTACAGCAAATTGTTGAGCTGTGCCGGCCACACCTGACACACAGAACTAACAGAGGGGAACCCATCCCAGTGGATACCAAGGTATGTGTAGGCCTAAGAATACTAGCTACAGGTACCTTCCAAAGGCCACCTGGGGATATGATGGTGATCTCACAGGCATCAGCATCCAGGGTACTCCACCAGTTCCTGGATGCCATGTCAGCACATGTCGGTGAGCAAATATATTTCCTCAACACCCGTGAGGCTTTGGCCAACAATATGTAACTGTTCCACCAAATAGCAGAATAACCTGAGGTAGTGGATGCTATAGACTGCATTCACATATGCATCAAAACACCACCTGGTGAGCGGGGTAGGGTCTGCATCAACCGCAAGGGCTTCCCCTCCATCAACTGCCAGGTCGTGTGCGATGCCCAGGGCATAATAATGAATGTGTGCGCTGGGTGCCCTGGAAGCTATCATGATTCCCACATCTGGCATCTGACACAGCTTTACCAGAGATTTGCCAATGGGGACATCCCTCATGGTCACCTAGTGGGGGATGCTGGATACACACTGGAGCCGTGACTGATGACATCCATCAGAAATGCACACACACCCAAACAAGAACTCCATAATGAGGCACATGCACAGACCAGAATTATAGTAGAGCATGTGTTTGGGATGCTCATGTTACGGTTCAGGTGCCTGGACACATCCGGTGGAGCCTTGTGGTACTCACCAGCTACATGTACCCTAGTTGTCATCGTATGTGCCATGCTACACAATATGATCCTGCAGAAACAGCTGCAGCAGGAACAGCACAATGCAGGGCCACACAGCCCCCCACCATTTCCAAGGCCTGCACAGGCACAGAGTGACTCGGAGGAGCAACAACCTGAGCCTGCCCCAGTAGGCAGAAGGAGGCGTGTCCAGTATGCCCTGGCCTTAGCAAAGAGGCAACACATAGCACATACACTGACACAGGAAAAACTCAAGGAATAACACCTCTCTCTGACTATTACATACAGTAAAAGGGATGCCAAACATGACACTACATGTACTCAACCATGTGTAGGGAGTGTACTATGTGCATCCAACATAGGCAGCCCTACAGCACTACCCTCAATACTGGGACACCCACAAGGTAAGTGACTCACACATGTCAGTCAAGGGGGCTCACATACCCAACAACAGTCACAGCCAGCAGGACAGGTGTAGACAAACACAAAGGCTGTGCTATGGACTTTAAATGATGCCTATGGGTAACCTCCCCCCCAGGCCTACACAGACAGACCACAGCAGGTCAGGCAGTGGAACATTAGTTCTGAAGGGTATGTAGTCAGAAACTAATATGTAGGTAAATGAAAGCTAAGATCTGTAGTACACTGGTATGCCTCTACTCAGCATGGTAGCTTAGAATACAGAATGTATGGAGTACCTGACATACCAGTACAGTCATAGCAAATGTGTACAAGTGTCAGGTGTGCCCCCCATCCTATGTAGTAATATAATAACTGTCAGGTGTGCCCACCCCATCCTGTGTAGACATGTAGAAATAGTCAGGTGTGCCCCCCATCCTACGTAGAAATGTAGTAACAGTCAGGTGTGCCCCCACCAATCCTATGTAGAAATGTAGAAATAGTCAGGTGTGCCCCCCCCCATCCTATGTAGAAATGTAGTAACAGTCAGATGTGCCCCCCCAATCCTGTGTAGAAATGTAGAAATGATCAGGTGTGCCCCCCATCCTACATAGAAATGTAGTAACAGTCAGGTGTGCCCCGATCAATCCTGTGTAGAAATGTAGAAATAGTCAGTTGTGTCCCCCATCCTACGTAGAAATGTAGTAACAGTCAGGTGTGCCCCCCAATCCTGTGTAGAAATGTAGAAATGGTCAGGTGTGCCCCCCCATCCTACATAGAAATGTAGTAATAGTCAGGTATGCCCCACCAATCCTGTGTAGATATGTACTAACAGTCAATGCCAAATGATTGATGGATACCCTGCAGAAACAGTATGCTACCTGTAGGTGTACAACACAAAGGTCTGCACTGCAGTACAAATTACCAGGACTCGATCCACACATGCAATACAGCCAGGTATACTGGGCATGCTCACAGAGAAATGAAGGCAATGTTAGTCAACAACATACTAAAAGGTCATACTGGGTATGCTCACACACTTAAACAAATGAAGGCCATGTCTGCAAACACCAGTGGACCAGACATATATGGCAGTCGCAGATGTTATTGCAGACACTCCTCAGTATGCACCACTCATGCTTTGCACACACACTAAATAGGAATACAGACATACTTCTAAGGACAACACACTATAATAAGCCAAAGGTAGACGTACAAAGATGTGTAGAAGAGGGTGATTGTGACAAGGAGCCATCCAGGCCTGTCCCACCCAGCACACAGCCAAAGGGCCACAACCACATACGGTTCAGATGTCACTCACTATAGATACTAGCCACCAGTATCTTTCAACATTACAGACTATGTGGTGCAAGTGCTAGCTGTGCAACATGACTGTACAAGGAAGTAGTTACCTAGCAGCTGTATACACGTACCTGTGAAATATGTCCCTGTGTGTGCCCGCATGTGGTGTATCAACCTCTAGATGACTGGGTTATGGCCCATGCATACACACTGCCCTCCCTATAGATCTACTATTAAAAGCCTGCTGAGGTAATCTACTGTGAAATATACCATTGGGAAAGTTGTAGCCCAATAATCTCTGTGGTGCGTCCTATAACTGCATACTACTGTAGTGTGATAAACTAAATAACAAAAAATATGAGGACGAACTGGAGCCAAGAAAAAGAAATATTAAGTGCTTTTGTCACAATTACCAATGACTTCTTCAGAATCCTGATTTGTCACAGTTACGAATGACTTCTTCAGCATCATTCAGGATTCAGGATTCTGAAGAAGTCATTGGTAATTGTGACGAAAGCACTTACTAAATTTTATTTTCTCTGCTCCAGTTCATCATTATGCTTTTTGTTATTTAGTTTGCTTTACAATATTTTCGTTAGTGTGATAAACTAGTTAGGTAGGAGATCTAATCCCAGACATGGCAACTGTGTGTGCGTGTGTGTGTGTGTGTGTGTGTGTGTGTGTGTGTGTGTGTGTGTGTGTGTGTGTGTGTGTGTGTGTGTGTGTGTGTGTGTGTGTGTGTCCATTTGTGTGTGTGTGTGTCTGTATAGAGCGCAATGTTGTTTAGGATAGTCACACTCCCTACAATTCAAATACTCTACTTTGGTAAGGCTGCTGAGGTCATCCACCTAGAAATAAATTTCTGGGAAGGTTGTAGCCCAGTAGTCTCAGTAGTGCATCCCATAACTGTGCACCACTGTAGTGTAATAAAATAGTTAGATATGAGTTCTAATCCCAGACTTGACAAGTGTGTGTGTGTCTGCCTGTCTCTGTCTCTGTAGAGCGCAATGCTTTTTAGGTTAGTCACACTCCTTACAATTCAAATGCTCTACTTTGGTAAGGCTGCTGTTGTCATCCACTTAGAAATACATCTCTGAGAAGGCTGTAGCCCAGTAATAGTAGTGCATCCCACAACTGCGTACCACTGTAGTGTGATAAAATAGTTAGGTAGGAGTTCTAATCCTAAACTTGGCAAGTGTGTGTGTGTGTGTGTGTGTGTCTGTCTGTCTGTCTGTGTAGAGAGCAATGCTTTTTAGGGTAGTCACACTCCCTACAATTCAAATGCTCTACTTTGGTAAGGCTGCTGATGTCATCCACCTAGAAATACATCTCTGGGAAGGCTGTAGCTCAGTAATCTCAGTAGTGTGTCCCATAACTGTGTACTGCTGTAGTGTGATACAATTGTTAGGTAAGAGTTCTAATCCCAGACTTGGCAAGTGTGTGTGTGTCTGTGTATGTGAGTGTGTCTGTGTAGAGAGCAATATTTTTTAGGGTAGTCACACTCCCTACAATTTAAGTGCTCTACTTTGATAAGGCTGCTGATGTCATCTACCTAGAAATTCACCTCTGGGAAGGGTGTAGTTCAGTAATCTCTGTAGTGTGTTCCATAACTGCGTACAGCTGTAGTGTGATGAAATAGTAACTTAGGAGTTCTAATCCCAGGCTTGGCAACTGTGTGTTTGTCTGTGTGTGAGTGTGTCTGTCTGTGTAGAGAGCAATATTTTTTAGGGTAGTCACACTCACTACAATTCAAATGCCCTGCTTTGGCAATCCTGCTGATGTCATTCACTGTGAAATACACCTTTGGGGAAGAGGCACTCCAGCAATCCCTGTGGTGCATCCTATAACCACATCATGCTGTAGTGTGATATAGAACTCTGGTAGGGGTTCTATTCCCACATATGGCAGTTGTGGACATTTTGTGTGTGTTTCTATGCCTGTGTAGGAAGCAATGTATTTTAGGCTAGTCACACTCAGTATAATTCAAATGCCCTATTTTTGCAATCCTGCTGATGTCATTCACTGTGAAATGCACCGTTGGGGATGGAGCACTCCTACAATTCCCATAGTGTGTCCTATAACATTATCATGCTGTAGTGTGATATAGAACTCTGGTAGGGGTTCTATTCCCACACATGGCAGTTGTGGACATTTTGTGTGTGTTTCTATGTCTGTGTAGGGAGCAATGCATTTTAGGCTAGTCACACTAAGTACAATTCAAATGTCCTGCTATGGCAATCCTGCTGATGTCACTCACTGTAAAATACACCTTTGGGGAAGGAGTACTCCAGTAATCTCCATGGCACATCCTATAACGGCATAGTGCTGTAGTGTAATATATTAGGTAGGAGTTCTAATCCCAGACATGACAGGTGTGTGTCTGTTTTTGTCATTCACATCCTGTGTGGAGGTGGGTGTGAATGTGTAACAACTGGACTCAACGTGGAGTGGGTTTTGCAAACTTCTTATATGTTGGGCCAAGTATATATCACAATGTCCACCATACAGGGATAACAGATGTGAAATAGCTGAGAGGCTGGGGTGCAATTACATAACCCTAAATATGACATCAATGCCAGCTGAACAACATTAGCAACTCTTGTATTATCCAGAAAACACTGTCAACTCATGTTTCATACACAAACACACACACACACACACACACACACACACACACACACACACACACACACACACACACTTGCCTAGGCAACAGCCGCTATGTTGGTAGTACCCTGCATATTGCCCACTGACAGTAACCATGGTGTGATTGCAGTGGGCTACAGAGAGCATGACACCCTGTCCATCAGTCCAATAGGCATGTACATGCCGACAGTGCACCTCCCCCATGTTCCCCACTGGACACCTGTGACACCTGTGGCTCCAGCAAATATGACCCACAAAGGACATACCATGTCTGAAACACAAGCCCTGTATGGACAGATGCCACTGACACAGGCAATACCAGTATCATGCTATCAATGTAGTTGCAGGGTCAACCTGCTGTCCATTAACAGTTCTTGCCACATGAGGCCAGGACTGGCACATCTGATAACACTCTGTGTACACAACATGGGCCAGACACCCCAGGTACAGTTCCACATGTCACTGTACATGCATGCGGGAGGTGTGGACATCCCAGACATTGTCTATATCATGGACTAAGGAACACATACATGGCAAGCAATGCACAGCATTGGCCACAAGCAATAGTCACCCAGGTGACTGGAAGGTGAATACAATACCCATCTGTGTGGGCAACTCCGGACTCTACACCCCTGAACCACATTGCAGACCATTGTCATGTGGCCTGATGCCAAGGTATACCCATCACCTAGCCTTGTATAGCTGTCTGGCACTGTCGACCACAACACACCCGTGAAGCAGTGCACCCATGCTGTCAGTACTGGCACCCGCATTTGTGTGTGTGGTGTATGATGTGTATGACCACATTCACAATCACTACAACCCCCATTGGCATACTGAAGCATGCTGTCTGATGTCAGACACCTCCACATATCCTTTTGCAAATATAACCTCCGTATGACCCCTGTGGTGCATGTGATACCGGCACAGTACTGTGTTGTGGCAATCCCACTAGTGATGAGTTGTATTCCTGGCCCTGCCAAGTGTGTCAATGTGTGTGCTTCCCTGTGAGAGTGTGGCTGTGGTCACGCTGACACCTGTTCATGCAGAGGCACATGTACTACACTATCACATGGCTACCATATCCCTGTTGCAGATGTCACTTACCATCACATATACATTCTGAGGGCTCCCCAGCATGTAACCTATGTGGTGCATCCACTAACTGCATGAACATGTGATAGCACTACATAGACATCAGGGAGTTTGATACCCTGTACTGGTAGGTGTGTAACACAAACATGCATAAGTTTTACTCTCCCACCCCTCCCTGGCTTTTCTGTGCCTTGCCTCTGTCTGCCTCTCTCACTCCCTCTCTAGTGGATGTGGAGACATACACCTCCATTGCTTAGGCAGCAGCATGTGTATTTTAAGTGATGCTCATGATCAGCTGATGGCCTCTGCATGAATTGCAGCCCTGCTCTAGCTGATTGCATGTGGAACAGCTGTGGTAACATTCCCATAGCCAATTTCATGGAAACACACACTAATATCTAGGAACATCATGTTGGTTTTGGGCCTTTCATTCACTGTGAGCAGGAACTCGATCTGTTTTTTGGCAAACAGCATATCAAATGGAGTGGGGATTTACCTCTAACAACATACACTGTGGAAACAGGCCAACACACAGGAGGAGGATGTGCCTGACCTGACTACAGGCTGTAAGTGCTGCTATACTGCATTTGGAGTAATGTTGGTTTAGCAGGGTGTGTGTGGATATGGCTGCCCTACATGTTTTCATACCTGCCGTGTCAGTGCTATGTTTATGAGGGAACACCCATCTGTAGGGTAATCTGCAGCCTGGCCAGTGTGTGGTGCCTTTTGTTTCAGGTGTTAACCACAGAGCACCTATCTGTGAACTGCAAAGGTAGTGTGATGATTGCAGTCTGTAGATGGGGACAGCCGTGAGAGTTACTGACTTTATATCCCTCATAGGACATATGCTGTAACAAACCCAGTTACAACAGTAAATGTATGAGGTTATCACAGCAACATGTCAATATTGGCCCTGTGTATGTGCCTCCAGCCACAATCTTGTCAATCTTTGTACATATGTCATGCAGTAAGGGGTGCATATGTGCTGTACACCATAATTAGTGACATCATATCTGATAAGTCAGTGAGATATCAGACTGCTACACATGTTATGTATAGTAGGGGTTATATTTGATGACATAACCTGGACATTCTGTGGTTGTGTGTACAGTACTGAGGTCTGTGTACTTATGGTGATTGTCGGCAGTGTGTGATTTGTTAAAATGTACCTTGGCCTGTGTACAGACTGTGGAGGATGTCATTGTTCTTGGTCCTGTTCTATCTGATGTTACATGCTGCTCCACTGTATGTAACCCCATTGGCTTACATGTTTGTAGGACCATACACGCACATGTCCCATACCACAGACAGGCATCGGAGCACACTGTGTAGCGTTACAGTATATGTAGGGTTAGTGTGTGAGTGGCACATATGAGGTTGGTGTTGAACAGATAGTCCATATACTGTAATATACACTAGCATACCATATGTGGCTGTGGCTGTGTTCACATTGGTTGTGGTTATGCACTTTCATACAGGTGAATGTTACTCTGTGCTGTGGCATGCCTGTAGAGCCTGCTATATATGCAGGTACATGTGCATTCCCACATAGGAAATGCAGGCCAGTGTTGAGCCGGTCTGCCTGTAGCCTGCACAGTGCTTTGTTACATGCCTAGCAGCTTAGTCTACTTACCCAGTGAGATGTAATGTCCAGATACTTGCCAGATGTACTGCCGCCAGGCCACCATAGCAGTCATGTACGTCAGACAGAGCAGTGGGATGCTGTACAGATGTATGTCAATATCTAGTGGGTAGTATGTAGCCATGGCACTTCTGTACCAGTGGTTAGTATGTGGTAAGACAGGCAGGAATGTGTGAATGCATAACCTATGGGGGCACATGTATACCAGTAGTTACGTGTTATACCCATCTACATGGCTGTTAACATCCACATTGTCAGGATTGGTCCATATGTCTTGCACTAAGGGCTTATGTGTATACCTCTGGACTGTCCAGATTGTGTCAGACTGTCCACATATATTGGTCATTATCCCTGCTGTAGTCCGCAGGAGCATTGCTTGCTAGCAGTGGTACTGTACTATGATGTCCTTCGGATGTTTGTCAGTAGCCAATACCGCACATGTTAAAAGCAGATGTGACCTCCCACACACACCATGTCTGTGAAGGCACTCCCTATTATAGTAGCAATAGTCTACAAATATATCTTCTATAGATACCTGACATCCCCTTGCACTACAAAGTTGGGACTATAGGGTCTGAGGTAGGGCAACACTCCATATTCAGGACATATGGTGAGGATATATGTACATATGATTATCCAGATATCTATATAGACATACACATATACATATCAACATACATAGATGGATATGTATATGTACAGAGCTATACAAATAAACACCCATATATATATATATATATATATATCTATATATATATATGTATATATATATATATATATATACACATATATATCTATATATATATATATATATATATATATATATATATATATATATATATATATATATATATATATATATATATACTGAGCAATATATGTCTACACATATACAGATAGAGATACATATCCATCTATACGTATGGATATCTACATATATATTGACAGTAGTAGGTATATCAGAATAGATATGTATGCACATATAGTTATTAATATCTAAATATATACCAACATAACTAGGCATATCTGTACACATAGGATGTGCATACATATATAGCTATATAGACATATATGTATATATGCATATATGTGTATATATATATATATATATATATATATATATATATATATATATATATATATATAAAGCCCAAAGTCTTGAAGGCCATCAGGGGTGAGCTGCCTTAAGGTATATGGACGTACATTACCATACAATCCACCTTGGTTAAATGTAGGCCTACTGCCACCTGCCTACAGACTGTTCAGTTTGTCAGTGTGGTTCTGATGGTGTCAGTTATACCTTGTTATGTAACATTTACATCCCATTGTGTCAACTGAGGTCTTTACCCCCTAGGGATTGTCAGCAGGGTGTAGATAGTGGCTGCTGAACTATACATCTGCATTACTTACTGTTGATTGTTTGTATCCTGTGGCCCAGTCTGTCTTTACTATTGTACTACTTGATGGCCTTGGCCTGGGCAGCAACATTTGTTAACTTTTCCAGACTACTGTATTAGGATAACTGTCTCACAGTTGCATTACTCAGTTTATGTGGAGGTCTGTGTCTAAACAGCTATACCACATGACATATACAACTGTAATAGTACACAAATAAAGCTTTCCCATTTATGCAAACATGTGTGTGGTGTTATATCCTTTGATTTCTCTGTGGGTATATGTTGCAGACAATGATTGTCATTTGTATGAGTGGCTCATACAGTCTCCAGTTTGTAAGGTGGTAACTGTAGGAATAGTGGCTGTTCCATACTGTGTGCACCTACTACATATGCATCTTACTATACATATCTCTGCATGTGTATATGTAGTTACATATATATATATATATATATATATATGTTTTTGTTATTCACTCATTGTTATCTACAGATGTATGTCCGTATATACCTATATATATATATATATATATATATATATATATATATATATACCTGCTTACATAAATATACTATGTCCATATATACCTACATATATATATATATATATATATATATATATATATATATACTTACATATATATATATAACTTGCTGTAGATATTTAGACTTATAGATGTAGACATATATATATCTATCGAGGTAGGCATTTGTATGTATATATCTATATGTATACATATAGAATATGTTTTATCTCTTTAGATATTAATATATGTATATATATATATATATATATATATATATATATACACACACACACACACACACACACACACACACACACACACACACACACACACACACACACACACACACACACACACACACACATACATCTACATGTTGAAATACATTTCTGTACTGTTGAATGACTGGGTTGGATGTTATGTTTGTGAAAACATCAAAGTTATGTATATCTGACATGGTAGTAAAAATATTTGGCTATGGTGTGCTGAGTTCTGGGTTCGAGCCTTGCAAAGACTGTTTATTTTGTTGCTGGACAGAACAAGGGCCATTGGATACAAAGTGATTAAGGCACTTTTGAGCTGTTGTAAGTGGGTTTGCACGGGTTTGCACGAGGGTAAGCAATGCTAACCTCCGGTTACATATGCTTACAGAGATTTAGCTTGAAAATTGCTTAACCTGTGTGCGCATTGCTTACCCCTGCACAAACGGTGTTAAACTCACTTACTTGTGCTTAAATATGCTTACTACTGCTTATTGGTGCTTAAACGTGTTTACTAGTGCTTTATTCATTATGACACTGACACCTCACATGTGCATTTACTGCAGTACTCCAGTTCATAAATATATGTTATTTAGTGGGTTATGCAACATAAATATTAGTCATAACGTGCTTTGCCATGGAAAATGGAATGTGCTGCAGTGGGACTCAAACCAGGAATGCCTGCTCGTAAGGCGAATGCTCTGTCCACTACACTATTGCTATGCTACTTCATTTGCATATATCTTCCTTGTTATCCTCTTCAGCCATTTAAGCTGTATTAAATGTAGCTAGGTGATGGGCACATTTGCACACCTACGGTTAGCTTTAATTAGATTTTAAAATAAAAAATAAAGGGTTTGTTCATTTTATCGGTGATTACTTGCTGTTGTACATGAGGGTGAATGTTTGTGGGGATATGCGGACACCTATGAGCGGTCTTGCTCATTTCTTACCCCCTTCTGCTGTTTTCCATTGCGGGGGCGTGTATATTCTGAGAGCTCTACTCTCAGACACGCCCCCTGCACTCTTACACACTCCGTTTAAGATTAGGAGCTCAGGCAGCGTGCCTCATTACTATGCATGGCCACTGCCATCCTGCTCCTAAACGGCTGCCTCCGTGGGCACGGAGGAATAGTAAATATGGGGGACTGTTTTCTCAGAGTTACAATACATCTTGATTGGTGGGTTAAAAATATGAAAATCTAGTTAAATATTTAGTTAGAAGAAACTCATTACCTAACTGGTGGATGTGGTGGATAACAAAATTAAATAATATGAGACAAAACATAGTCTAAGGTTTTATAAATGCTACACTTCAAGAAAAAATGAAAAATAAAGACGCTAAGAACTTGCATTTAATTAAATGAAAAATCAAGGTTTGAAAACAAATTGTATTTAATGAAGAATTCCAAAGCCTATTTTAGCTATATCAATTAATTTAGGGAATCAAGAATCCATATATCCTTATGGATATATAATGGTGTGTCTGAAACTGACATTTCAAACATAGTTGAGATTTTAATAATCATTTTAATAATAATGCTCTCCTTTCAAATCTATCAAATTGCAGTTTTAACTTACCAGTATGCCAGTATATATGTCTGTTAATTATATTACTATTATTAATAAATTTATAAAAATTTAAATACAATATATCAGTGGGCTGAGATTATATTCCCTCAATATTAATTAATAAGCTTATTTCAAAACTATTAACTATCTTCTTTGTAATTTTAAATAACATTTTATTTATCACAAACAGTGCCAAAAATTTGGAAATATCTAACATAACCCCTATATTAAAAAAGAAAACAAAAGTAATTCAGAGGGCTTTAGTGAAGTCTGATATCTCACCTGTGGCCCAGAGGGTGACAATACTAACAAGAAACAAAGTATAAAGGATAAGTCCATATAAAATCCCTTTAGCTAGCAGGTTTAGGAGACTCTGTCTCTCTATTTCTCTGATACTCTCCCTGTGGTAGGAATAAAGACACTTTGTTGAAGTTTCCAGTAGTTTATTCAGTTAAATAGGTAGATGAATGAGTGTTCTTGTTTTAATACATTATATGTAACAAGTCAGTTATTTAAAGGCAGTTACAGATAATGGTGGGAGGGTCCATGGGGGCTGATTGGGTGAATATATTGGAGATGGAAAAACAAGGAGCTAATCCCAAAGCTTAGAGGTTAGTCCCTTATTTGAATATTCTTGAAAGATCCATGAGGGCTTACAAGTTCAGCAGCCTATGGAACCTCATTCTTACTTATCTAACAAACAAAACATGACAACACATTATGAGCTACAACTACAGAACTATATTTAAGAAAACACTTTTGGACCTGAATTTCCCTCTGGTTCTAAGAGTGAGAAAAGGTGTCCAAACTCTAGCATGCCAGTTTGGTTGACAGCCCACTCTCATACTGATTACATCAGCCTCTTACATCATCTAATCCCACCCTGGTCCCCATGGAGATTCACTAGAAGAGGTGTATGATGATGATTGACTAAGGTTAATTTCAACATCAGCCACTTGAAAGTCTTCCTATTAACCATATATGACTTGGTTTAATGCATGGGATACACTTTCAGCATTTGAATAGAATCTTTGTTTGCAAAGTCAGCTTAGATGATCAGTGCACTCACTCAAATGATCAGTGCACTCACTCATCATTTCACATCCAATGTATACACTTCAAGCTTAGATTTTCTTTTACATAGGACAGTCTTGACATTCAATATCTTGATGCCAGACTTGCAAAAGGAGCCAAAAGGGTTAGGAAGACTGATAGGTATTGTTAATAATGTGAATATATAATTGGGAGACTGAGCAGTGCTGCAACTCCCTCTGGAGCAGAAGAGCAGCTGGGTAAATGTGGGCCAGATGTTCTTGATATATGTCAATCCCCTCTTTCCTTGTTTATGGAGCTCCCATTTATTAGGACATTGAATTCTAAAATCCTGACTTTATACAGTCCCCCTTGCGTCATAGGATCAGCAGTATGAAGCATTTCCTAACAATCAAAATGAAGGTTTGAATATTCCATGTTTTGGTACTTTCAGAGAAGTGTGTAACTTGTGGCTTACCATTGTATGGCTCCATTTCTGATCTTGGAAGAGCTTGCATGTAGACACCTTGGTGAAAACACTTTTCACCGACCACTAAAAGCATATGCTCTCATGTTATTCTCAGATTTTTAGTAGAGCTGGGTCGGGTCCTTCATTGTAAGGTTAAGACAATTGGCTCTTTTCATCTATGATGATTCTGTAGTTCTGATCATCCAGTGACTCATCAAACAGATATTCAGAGCTAAAGACTTTAGTCTTTTTGATTCTCTGCATAACAACAACTATTGGCTCACCCAAGATCAAGTAAATAAGACACATGTATTAGATAAGGAAGGGCTTATCTCCTGGAACAGATAACATGAGAAGGGAAGCAGGTTTCAGTAGGTGACCATCAAACTACATTTGGCTCTGTAGTTGCAGACTCTCATCCATATCAACAATCCAAACACTGTTTTCATACCAAGTTAAGGTAAGCCAGGGTGTTGATGGATGTGTGACTTCTTTTACTGAATTCTAACCTAAAGATATAGTCTGAGAGACTACCAAAATGCATGTTTTTGGGATGATTCTAAAGAAGAATTCCTGAATCTCAACCTAAAATTGTGGAAAGACTTATTTAAATATATAGAGATAGACCTGTCTCTGAGACATTAAAGAAAATGGTGCTGAAGACCCCAGTCAGGATACATGTTCACTATCCTGGCATCTTTTTCAACGGAAATGCCTCTGCTTCCAGACAATTAATCAAAGTTGTTCCCAGGAGTCAGGACAAATTACTGATGGTTTAGTAAGCCCCTAGGAACAGTTCATTGTCATATGTTTTCATGTTTTCAAGCTGTATATCTGTTCTAGTAAGGTCAGTCTGCACCAGTTATGGTGCCGTAACTTATTCTTTTCCCCCAGACATATCCTTCTCCTGGTACAGAATGAGGAATGGATTGGTTTAGGGAAAGATAAGATAAGTGTAGTACCTAGAGTGGCAAAGAAGGCATTACACAGAAATGGAATGCCCCAGTGCTTAGTATTGTGAGATCCCTGATAAAATGCAAACTTGTGGCTTGTCAATAGTGTGGTTGCAGAATGAATGATATTACTCTGGGCCCAATGTTACAAATCTTCTACATGTGGAGTAAGCAAAGTATTACTATGTCTGAGTACGCCCTTCATGGCAAATACTAAGATAGCTATATTATTAGGCTGCTTGTGAAATAGGTAGACAAAGCAGTTAGGTAGCTCTAACCGTCAGTCTCTGTGCCAGACAGGCTAGATATAACTGAATCATCTGAACACATCTTATTAGAGCTGCTTTTAGGAATGTTCATAACTGTTCTGTTCTCCTGTCCTAATTAGTTGTAAATTGTTTTCTACTGTATATAATTTATATAAATACTGTAGGGCAATGGCAATTCAACATTGTTAAACTGTCTCGATAGAATATATGTGGAAGGAAGTTTTATTTTATATTTGTGGTCAGACACTGATTTGGCTAGATAGCTAGCTATTGTATAACATTTTGTTGTATCTTTGTATCCATTGTTATTTCAAAAAAGAAATTAAACAAAAATAACCTATCTACCTATCTCCCTCTCTCTTTCTGTTTGTGTAACTCTGCCATCTAGCTGTCTATCTGTCTGTCTACTTACTGTATCTATCTGTCTGTCAATCTCTATACCCTTATCTTTTTGTTACATGTAAATGAACTGGAACAAATAGTCCCTTTTTCAGCTCTAATCAGCGTTAGTGAACAAAACAAAATATTAATGCACAACAGTAACATAGTTTACTGATTTGTAGTTCCAGACGTTATCCTGGAAACAAAGAATGTGCTGGTATAATCAGTAATAACAATATGAAACAGTTATAACATACAGTTCTAGCTAAGTATCACTGACAATGACACTCAGACAAAAGATAGAAGTTTAGCTTTGTTAAGCTCAGTGCTTACTGGACGAAGTGATGAAAATGGGTGACTAGAGCAAGTATATGATGTCTAAAGAGAGAATACAGTAAGGGGTATAGTAGGACAGTGAGGAGTTCTTGCAAAAGTTTTTGGTTGAAAAAAAGTATTACGGTACGACAGAATTCATATGGAGTGTCAAAAAGATAATATTATCAGTTTGTTTAATGACTTGCAGGGATATGGGTAGGCACTAAGATGTCACTATGGTGAGACAATAATGTTCTCTGGGAGCAGAACTGCACATTAATATATGCAATCTCTGTTTAGTGCAACCAGAAGTAGGTTTTCAAAGTGATAACTAGAAACAACATCCAATATTGAAGGGAAGAGCAGAGTATGCCCTGACAAGTAAAAATATTCTTCCATTGAAAATGCAGTCTCTAACTCAATTAGTTTTTAGAACAACAGTTTTATGGACTACTTTTACAACATTCAAAGAAAATGTGAGTGACTGTTCTCTCTAGTTACATATATGCATAACAAAAGATGTGAAAAGTGGAGCCTGTTTTGTGTGACCTCGAGATGGATAAGAGAAAGATACACTTGGAGAGGTACTGAAAAGGCACTTATAAGTCTTGTAATGGATAGTTTTGTTTTGAGAAAGTTAACACTTAGCTGTAGAACCACACATTGAGTACAACTGATAGTATAAGAGGTTTGACTTTGTCAGCAGCACAGTTTATTTTTAATGGCTAGTAAGCAGAGAATATAATAAGTTATTTAAATGTTCCTCAAACTCATAAAAATGACTGCCAATTTAGTAATGATAGAAGCAGGGGGAAGTACCATGAATTAAATATAATCTTGTTTGTATTCTATTAACTGCAGCTTAAAATCTGTGTAGTGTTTTGCCATAAGGAATGCATTGAAGACAGATTTCAGGTAAACAAGTAATTTCACTTAACATGTAAGCCTACCTGTTGGCAGAAGGGCAGGGTACCAGTCAGCCTGGAATGTAAGTTTGTGAAGAAATCTGAATGCCCGAAGTACAAAATAAAAATATTGTGCTACATGAAATCATTTCCTGACAGCTCTTTAAACTGTGATTTTGTACACTGTTGTTTCCAGTATTATTGGATTCAAACATTTATCAGAGGCTGTTGATGCATACAAACTAATTTTAATGCAAAAATCATGATGTGGTCAGTAGCAAGCTAACTATACTGTTCAATGGAGATTGTGTCTGATCTCATGTTATAACATACCTGTGACAATAGGAAGTACTGACAGCCATGCCAGGAGAAGTAGGACAGTGGATGTATAACTTATGCCAGCACAGCTAGCTGGAATTTTTTTAATATTTATATGTCATTTGTATATCAGACTGAGTTGTCCAGATACTTGTGCTGAAAATGTATTTGTGAGGTTTGCTTTTATTAAAATGTATCAATTGTGTGCCCTACTGGAAGGAAAATAAATGTACATCCATTACTGTAATTGTTTAAATGTATACATTGTAACAGCATATTCTGGAAGGGAAGAGGTCAATCCACCTGAGTTTGAAAAATATTCTTGAAATTAAATTACTTTACGGGTTAAGCCATAAAGATCTTAGCTCACAGTTTTGAAGGGAACCAGATATGAAATGTATGTACTAGAGAACAGGTTGTAGTTCATGTAGGAAGAGTG
Organism: Protopterus annectens; assembly: GCF_019279795.1. NCBI lineage: Eukaryota > Metazoa > Chordata > Ceratodontiformes > Protopteridae > Protopterus > Protopterus annectens. Next base: position 309,928,963 of record NC_056729.1, read on the forward strand.
GAATGGTTTATGGTTTTATGACTTTCAGCAGCTGCACCACATCTGAGCAATGCTCTTTTATGTGTGTTGTTGACATGTAGGTGCTAAAATCCTTCCAGTTTCCTGTGTTGGTGATAGCATGGGAAACAGAGCCAGATGACCAGATGTATGCGATGTCATTCTATACAGAAGTAATGATTTAATATTAGAGGAGACTGAAGTCTCAGCAGCATTCTGTATTTTGCCTTGGATCTGACAACAAGGACCACTCACCCATCTTGCCTTGCTCTATTCAGTAAGTAGGGACAGTAATTGTTTTGTGTTATTTTTTTAATACTTCCTGTGACAAACTCTGGTATTTACTATAAATAGATAGTTAGTATTTTCATGCTGTTTTATTATTTATTATTAAATATATTTAAACTTTCCTTTGTGTATGGTCCTTTTTAGAAATTATTTAAGTTTTGAGAGTATTTGCACATATTTATTTGGTGAAAAATCTGGACACTCCTGAAAGCCTGGCTGTTTGGTCAACATTACCATTTGTATTAATATGACTTCACTCAGCATAACTGGATTACTTTTTAAGAGCCTTATAAAAACTGACTGGTGGCAGTGAATCTACCTTATAGTCTGGGCAAAGTTGGTAGAGTGGGTAATCTGTGCCAGCCTTTCCCAGGTGTGTGTATGAAAATTAAATCTCAAAGAGTGTGGGTGTCAGCTACTTGGAGCAGGGACTTGAAGTACTGGTTTCTTGGCTGAGGATCTAACCCTACAGCTGTGACAATGGAGAGTCTTATTGGGGACCTGGAGGGATACAGATCTTAGGGAAAATTGTGCTTGATGCAGAGAGGTCTACATCTGGAAATACTGAGTGCATCCATTCATATTCCAAGTGAACATCCCTCCCTCTCCAGTGTCAGTGGTGAGGATTCAGGCTGCTTGATTACTGGCCCAGAGTGTGGATGTCACAATACCCACTTTGACTTTTGCCTTAGACTGCATTTTGTTGTGACCACATAGATCAGATAATTTGTATCTGTCTGGCTTGCTCTTTACTTTCACTGACCAGATATAAACAATACTTGTTTATGTCCACATACCATTACAGAATAAGTCATAGACTTATTAAAGTATAAATCAATGTATAAATGTATGTTCTGCCGGCATCTACTGCAAATATTAGATACTTGCCAGTTACAATTATCAGGTGCATGCCTGATCTACCTTTTTTATATATTTTAAGTTTAGATATAAATGTTTCCTTGTGTCTTGAGCTGGATAACTGATTCTGCAGTGTTTCCACAAAGTGACTGAATAAAATCTCTTCATTTAATTTATAATGTACTTGTAAGGTTGTAGGTTGAATTATATTTCCTAATGAGATGTTATAGTACTGATAGTCAGTTTTACTGCTACCCAGAATACTGCTCTGTGCAAAGAATATGCCCACTCTAATTTTTTTGCTGTTACATAGCAACATTTGGACATTATTTTTTTCTTGTGTGTTTATATTTTATATTCTGTATAAACCCTACTACTCGAATGCTGTATGCTGACTTTACTAAAGGAATTGTTAATCTATACATAGCTTATGTTTCTATGGAACCTATAAATCTGTATGATATTCTTGTGTAATTTCTTTATGACATGCTATTGGAGCTTTTCTCCCCAGGCCACCACTGAAAATGGATATGTGTCCAGTCAGACTTTCCAGGTTAACAAATGTAAAATAAATAAATAAAAATAAATCACAGTGCGAGCTTACCTAAAAGCTCTAAGTCTTGCATTTATTTTTTTGCAAAATGCGACCAAAATAGTCTACCTAGAAAACTCACCGTAATGCAAAATAATCATAATTTTATTTATCTCACATTCCATATCTAGGAATTCATATTTAACAGTTTTGAAAGCAATATGTATTTATTTGAATGCTTATAAAACTTGGTATGCCATGATGGTAAAACAATCAATCAAAAATCAAAAAATCATACAAAATTAATGCATCATCCAAAACAGGAATTTCCAATGGTAGTTCAAAAATAACATTTAAAAGGGGTCTAAAACCACCATGGAAGGAAGATCTGTATCTTAAGGTATTGGAATCAGCTTCTGCAAATCACTAATCATTAGATCAGCAACATTAATAGCAAACAGCAAATACAATTGTTATTCTATTACTTGTGTGGTTTTGTTGTGCATCATCAGAGGCTCATGCTGCTTTTGCTAACATTTCAGGTAAAGGAAGTGAGTGAGTGAGTGAGTGAAAACTTCTGTATTTGTTTTCTTGCATTGCAGGTGCAGTTAAACTATTCAATGGTTTGTATTGCTAGGCAGCAGATATGGAACAGAATTGTTGTTTCATTAGTATAGTGATTAGATTTCCTCTGTAGTTTAGTAACATTCAAGTTAAATATGGTTACATAAGCATGTCTTGGGGGCAAATACAATTGGAGATTCTGAGGAACTTATCCATGAAATATTCTTAGCATTATTTTTTTTCTTTCATTATCCAGTTTTAGTAATTATTTTTTAGCTTTCTGTAGTCTTAGATATTCTAGAGATGATGTATCAGGATGTGATGCTCCTGTTTTGTCAGTTAATCCTATAACTGTCACAGGCATCTCCTAAAGCAATATGCCAGTGATAGCTGTTATAAAATGACCATAGAATCAAATGTCATAGGTCAGAACTTAATCCCAGGTGACTCAGATTTTTGGGGGAAAAAACACACATTTTCTTATAAAGACAAGTGGAAGAGTTCCTTTTGTTAAAAAAAAAATGGTAAAAGGCACACCCTGTTCCACAGTCACTGCCTCACTCATTCAGAATGTAAATGTACAATACTTCTCTTTTAAAGTCAACGATCTTTCTAATATCAGTCTGAAAGAAACAGCAAATAAAAAGTGCAAAATGCAACAGATGAACAAACAGATAAAGAGGTTGGAGTTTGGGGTTGGCATAATAACTAAGGTATTTATCTCAAAGACAAAAACTACAGGGTTTGGCCCTTAGCTTTGAGAGAAATTGTTAAGGTTTAAAAAAACCCAGAAGGGCAGTTAGCTTAGTGCTTACCAATGCACCTGTATTAATATTTTGCATGTTAATAGGTATTTCATAATATTCTTATTATTTTGAAAATTACACTAGATAGGGGGAGGGGTGGTATTCTTAAAAATCATACTATCAGCAAAACCAAAATAAAATAGATCACCAGTGGTTCTGGTACATCCACCTCACAACCAGGACCCCTGTGTTCATTCAAAATGTGAGTTAGGTATAAACAATTGCAAAAAACAAAATCAGGAATACAATGAGAATAAATGGCCCCAGTGTATGACTAGCCACCAGTCTGGACTCCTTTGTTTGTTTCAAAATCACTACAATGACTTAAACTTCAAACATTCAGTAAAAGAGAGTATCAGTACAGAACTTCAAAAATAAATCCTTAGTTCTACAAATAAATAAAAATCAAGTAGACTTGGTCCCCAAAGAAACTCAGTTTTATTCTGTTATGATAAGCACTTCCATCAATAAATTGGATCTCATCAGATCATCTTTAGAAAAAATATATCAATGGAAAATATATACATATACAGAACAACAAGATCATAAAACAGGGTAAAAATATATACATAATAATGAAGAAAAACATTGGATGACTCAACAGGTTAGCTCTTTGAAGTATTCAACAACAAATTAACATGCAAAATTAGAATTAGCCTTAGTTGCTACCCTATAAAACAAGCCAAATTAAAACTCTGATAGTAAAAAGTATCTTCATAATTGGACCAAACCTATATATGTATATATATATATATATATATATATATATATATATATATATATATATACCTCTCAACTGTCCCTGATTTTTCAGGGACATCCCTGATTTTGACTCATATATTAGCTTTCTGTCCCTCTTAATCCCTCCTGAAATGGGTGACTTTTGGAGAAAAGATAATGAATGCACTTAACAAATAATGCCACTAATTACAGTTATAGACTTCTTTTGTTTCAGAAAATGTATCTCAAATCACATTTTATTCTGTCAGTGTTTATGTTAATAGTACTAATAGTTGAAAAGTGTCCTCTATTGTCCCTGATTATTTCTGGATGTGTCCCTGATTCTGTTATGATTTGTCCCTTATTGGTTGAGAGCTATGCCTACATACCTAATCAGCATGATCAACTTGATAGGTCACTGTGTTAAACACTATGATAATAACAAACTCTTATGAAAATCAGAGCTATATCATGGACTTGTATCCAAAAGCAGCATATTATAATAAATTTCATGCTCAAAAATTTTACATCAGTGATCTTCAATCTACAAGACAAGAGGACACGTAAAACAGACATATACCCAGAATCCAAATGAAAGAAAAAATCAAAGACCAAACCTACATGAGCTAGCCTCCCACACACACACATACACACTCACACAAATTAAGAATACCAAAAATGCCATTTAGCAAAAATACTAAAACTAAACAAATAATAAGTAATAAAAAACTAGCATAAAAATAAAGAAATCACTTTCAAACTTCAAGGCAAATTAAACAAGTAAGAAGCAAACTGCTAAAATATAATCCTAAATGAAGAAAAGAACAAGTACAGACAAACAAAGAAATAAAAAATAATATAAATAAAATTAAACAATAAATAAATAAAAGATATACCCAAACCAGAAATAAAGTCAAGTCAAATACAGCAGACTCCCATTCCAGGTGTAACATTAGAAACATTAAAAATATGCTAAAAGTATAACTGGTAATTAAAATAAACAATAAGATAAATAAAACTGAAACTAAGTCAGTCAAAAAGCTTCAAATGAGGAAATCCGAAACTACAACAATAAACTAGTACATTTTGAACATAAGAAAATGATATAAAACAAAGCAATAAAGTTCACATACATGCTGAAAATTATACAGTAATTAAAACAATTTCCTAATCCAAGCAGAGACAAAATAAATAAATACTAATAATGTGAATCTGTTCAGCCACTGAAAAGAACCACATATGGCAAGTAAAAAGCAATAACAGAGCCAGAAAAACCTGGAAAGAAGGGGTTGTGGTGTGTGTGTGTGTGTGTGTGTGTGTGTGTGTGTGTGTGTGTGTGTGTGTGTGTGTGTGTGTGTGTAAAGATGTGCTACTCCAGACATGTAAAATAAAAATAAGAAATCTGAACCAACTAACTAAATATGAGTTCTAAATAACAGTCAAACAAAATAAAATCAAAACCATGGATTTTGAAAATATCTGAGAATTAATCCGCTAGGCAAATGTTTTTATTTTCATCCAAGGAGATTCATCAGACCATATTAAAATTGAGCCTCCAGGGAAGTAAAATTATGAAATGAAAATAAAAATAAGCATAAACCTAAATAAAAATAGACAGATATCTTTGTGGTGGTAAAAATAAACATTAACATGAAAATAAAAATAAAAATAAATAAATATACAAATAAAACTAAAACTGACTGATGCTAACAGATATAAATAGTTCTTAGATCTAAATTAACTTATAGAGAATAAATAAATAAATGAAAAATAAAATAATAAAAAAGAAATTAAATGAAAAAAATAAATGGAATATAGAACCAAATATAAAAGTAAATATATCACAAAAATTAAATACCAGAATAAAGGCAGTATGAATAAACAGTAATATATCTAATCAAAATAATGCAAATCAAAGCAAAACAATACCTATAAATAAAATTAAAATGTAGATCCAGAACTGGGCAAAGAATGTAATCTAAACATGGTAAAAATAACAGCCCAAGCTGAGTAATGAAATAATTTTAAATAAGATGCTGCAAAAGTCAGTGAAAAATTAGTTAAACATTTTATGATCAAGTTTCTTGAGCTGAAGCTTGCTTGTGATGTAGCATGCAGCATTAAGTCTAGGCAGGTTGCAGGCATTGAGACTAATTTGCCATTTAAGCTTCTTCTTCTTATTCAGAGTGGCATTACAGTTGCCCTCTAGTAGACCAATTTTAACAATGTCCAAAATGTGGAAAAAAAAGTGTGCCCAGGGAATTCAATATGATGCTTTGCTGGGAGATTGTTTCCTAAGCAATTTCTAATCTTGGAAGTGTATTGAGCAATCCTTTTTTCAGCTTAAAAATATTTTTTACCACATAAAATGCAAAATGTTTACAGTACTGGGCTCTGTACACATCCTTTTTAGTATCACAATTCCAAGATATTTTCATAGGTTCATAGGTTCATAGGTTCATACTAGGCTATTCTGTTGAGCAGTGACACTGAGGTAATCCCTGGGGTATATCTGATTTTAAATGTGTTTCCTAAGCAATTTCTAATCTTGGAAGTGTATTGAGCAATCCTTTTTTCAGCTTAAAAATATTTTTTCCCACATAAAATGCAAAATGTTTACAGTACTGGGCTCTGTACACATCCTTTTTAGTATCACAATTCCAAGATATTTTGATTTTAAATTTCTTACCTGAGCTAATGCAGATGAAAAAAAATCTTTACAGCTCATGAATTTGTAGAAAGTATTGAAACACGGAGCCACATTTAAAAGTACCAAGATATTCACAGCTTGCTTTATTGAAAGATTCTTCCAAATAAGTGCTGATATTCCTGCATTAAAAAAAATAAATAAATAAAATAAATGCCCAGGTTGAGGATTGTGCTAACAAGACTGGTACTAGACATAATGGGCTAGCTGTCTAGAATATCTCTTTCAGTTTTAGGGATATCTTTGTTTAAAGTGAGGGTCATACTTCTTTTTTTTTCTTCTTTGTTTTAGCTAGTCTAAAGAGAACCAAAACCATGTATCAGTCCTCTTTGGGGTTCACATAAAGAAATGTCATCCCTAGTTTTAAGGTTTTTAGTAGGATTGAGAATACATGTAAAGACTGCACTTGGATTCCCCATGCAAGAAACTCTCTGTGAAAGTTCTTTATGTTCTTAATGAAATTAGCAGTTTCTTCAGACCCCCCAAGTAACCCTTAAACCCTGTGATTTAATCACATTCCAGTTGGTCACTTGTGGTGAATGCTGCTGGCACAAAGACGTATATCAACCCAGGTAGGCTTACAATATAAATTATAGTGGAATTGTTGGGGAATACAGCTGGTTGTACACAGTGTGCAACATCTTCCCATGGCCCCGGCTGCCTATAATTTTTGTCTGTCCTCCAAAAATGATTTTCTAGCAAAGCACTGAAGATTACTGTTAGTCAGTGAAGGTAGCCATTGTAGATTCATACTAGTTATTCTACTTACTTGCTCCCATATCTTTGAGTTTATCTTGAATTCTTGAGCAAAAAGTTGAGCAGTGTCTCTTTCCTTGTCAACATTGTTGGCTTTATAGAATTTGTGAAGTATCTGTCTGCCTGTCATACATACACACAGCCACTGCTACAAGGGCCACACACGCACACACACACAAACACACACACAAACACAAACACACACGCCTTTCTGTCTATTGAATGCATACAGATTCTCACACATACAGTGTCTGTCTCTCTCACACATCTGTACAGACACACACAGACGTACACTTACACATGCACATACACACACACACACACACACACACACACACACACACACACACACACACACACACATGCACACACATGCACACACACATAAACACACAGACGCCTTCACACACACGTGGGAGTTACTTTTTTGGCTTGTCTGCTTTTTTATTTTTATGTTTTATTTTACTGTTACAAAGCAGCAAAGCCCATTTAGCAATCATAAAAAATAGTGGCTGTTTTTTTTTTTTGTTTATTTGTTTTTTTTTTCTATCCAAGCTTAACAGCAAGTGGAGGACTTTTTCTTTAAATCAGGTATTATCTGTAAATCAGGGAACACGTTTATTGTCCAATAGGGTATTAGTGTGTGATTAGGCCATTATAACAGTACATAAGTATGGTTTGTTAATTATGCAGAAGTCTATTGTGATGTATCTTAAACTCCTGAGTGTAATACTGAGCTTGGGAATAGATGGAATTGAAATCTTTTTTTTGTCAGCATTTCTTTATCAAACATGCAGTTAGCCAATGGAAAGAACTGAGCATAAACAGCTTGTACAGTCTTGCAAGCTGCTGATACTTGCGCACTAGCAATTAAAGTAAAGAACAATCTAAACATACATTAAGTCCTGCTCAGAAGCTTACAAAGCATGGCCCTTTGAGTTAGTAAATTAAAGTCTCCCTCAGTTTGCTTTCATAAGGCTAAATTTCTAATATTAAGAAGTCAATTATAAATCAGATTTCTTTGTCAGATATAATAATGTTACTATAACAATAGGGGTTAATGATGCCATAAAAACATCAAGAGGGATGTTTGAGGCATATGTTAAAATACTATTATGACAAACACTATTATGGCAGTGCTCAGGAATGAGTGTTAAAATATGTTTCTCTGATATATTATGCTATAAATGGTATAAGTGGAGGCAGACTTGTGCATTCAGCACTGAAGCATGAAAACTGAGATACACAAATCAGTTAAGCTGCATTTTCTTATAGAAAGATTTGATTGCAAAACAGAGATGAAGTTCTCAATCTTATCATCTCTGAATTCTTTATTTCAATGTACACTAAATAAGGCATTTGTTCTTGATATCTGGAAATAAGCAACAGTATCCCTTCATCATAAGGCTAAAAAAGGCAATGATGCTGATAATCGTAGACCTATTAATTTAACCTTTAACTTATAAAATGTTTTAAATGTGGTACTTTTGACATAACACTTGATACTGTTGTCCATATGGATAGTAATATTTTTTTCTGCCATGCAAGGTTGTGTGTTACTAATTTTTTTTAATATTTACAGACACATTACTAAAGTATCTGGCAGAAGTATCCAAGGTGATGTAACTTATTTGATTATTTAAGGCTTTTGACTCTGTATATCACAAACCAATACTTGAGTCACACATTATCATAATTTGGAATTAATAAACAATCATAATGTAGAATTAGTAGACAGACTGTCTTGTGCATCAGAATGTGCAGATGATGCTAAGATGGAATTGTTGGCTACTGGTGTTTAGGATGAGATGAAACTTCTTACTTGAATGAGCTACGTCTAATATAATTAGATTAAGAACCAAAATGTGCATTGTATTACACTTTGAAATGCATAACAGTCATTGGAACACAAGAACATGCGGATAATACTAGGCAAGTGATCCTGGGAACTATAACATGCCTTGTCATACTCTTATCAAGCACTTAATACTGCTTACCTCTCAAACCAAGCAGGTTGTTACATGTTAACCCTCCTGTAAAACTGTGTCTACTCAACCAGACGTCAATATTAGCCTTAAATTTATTATCCAAATTGGTTGGTAGTTTGACCTGTAGGGACAACTTATTCCATAAGCTGGGAATATGGTGGGTTAAGAACCTTTCCCTCCAGCAGGTCTTGTTCATGTTTTGGTATAAATTTAGGTCTATGGATTGGGTATTTGTAGAGGCAATGGTTTTATGAATAAATATGAGGCCATATAGGACTGTATCTTTAATGGCTCTAAAAGTAAGACAAAGATTATCTTGGAACAACTAGTAGGCTACTGAATGTATACAAAGAGTTGTATTAACATTTTAGGATATTTTAAGGATATAAGGTCTTTGAAGTTGAGTGATATGCATTATCAAATGAGACTTCTCCACATAAATACCCAGGTCTTTTACGGCAGTCTCAAACTGAAGAAGAGTACCATTTATAACATAAAAGGTCGGAACAACTTTTTTGCCAAATGCTGCTATGCTGCATGCTTTTTTCATTTAACTTAGAACTCATGGTTTATGCATATTTCAACTCTTGCTGGAGTGGATTCGTATCAGTGGATGATTGTATAATGATATCCAGTTTGCAGTCATCTGCAACTTGGACAGCTACACCACTGGAATATTTGTTAAGATGTCTGCAAAATAAATGTCAAAAAGGAGATGGGCTAGCATGGAATCCTGTGGCATCCCACTCATTATCATTTTACATTCAAAGAAAGTACCAGCAACTTTCACAGCCTGGGATCTGTTGGATAGCCAATGGCAATCCAGAAGACAATGTAGGGGTTTCAATTAAGTTCTAATTTTTCAATACTTCCAACATGGGAAAAACATCAAAAGCCTTGGTCAGGTCAAGATAAGCAGTTTGCACTGTGTGACCACTGTACAAAACCCATGTAAGATTTCTAAACAAACTTACTAGGTTCAGGAGGCAGGACCTGTCCTTCACAACACAAGGTGAATATGGTCTAGCTCAGATGAGCTGCATGTGTCTGCAAAAATTACTTCTGCTATAATGCATTCCAAGACTTTGCATATAAGGATAAGAGTCTGTGGGGCTTATAATTATGTGGGCTTATAAAGAGTTCGCATTGTGTAGAGGAGGGGAGTCACAGTGGCTGTTCTCCAGGCTCAATTAGTACCTATGCTATTAAATGTATCTTTGATGTACTATGTCATGATGTTACTCTGACATGTATATTACACATTAGAACATATTTTTTTTTTGTTTTAAGGCATTGCTGTATTTCCTTGTATGTAACTTAATGCTAACCAAATTTCTCAAACATATTGCTATTGCATTCTCAAAATGCTGTACTTTTGCCTTGTAAATATTTCTGTTGTATATTTCTCTTTCTCTGTTTTTGTACTGTTAAGCATCTTGCAACTTGAATTGTAAGTTTTTTTTTCTTATTTTTACTAATTACCTTCCTGGAGCTTCTCTCCTCAGGTCTCCATTGAAAAAAGGCTGTCTGGGCCCAGTCAGACTAACCCAGTTAAACAAATGCAAAAATAAAAGAGCTGCTTTGGCTTGGCTACTTCACAATGATTTACATTGAATCTGTTGCATCTATCGGTATCCACTACTAAAAGAATGAAAATTAGTGTCATTTTGCACTTCTGCTGATTATATTTACTGTATTTCATAAGAATCATGTATTGATTGTTGCATTTGTCGCACTTTAGTAGAGTTTCAAAGCTGAACTGTTTCCACTGCTGTTGTATTACTTAAGTACATTGAGTCTGCTAGTTTTACAGGACAGTAGTGTCTACATTACATTGTTTCCCTGCATTTGAGCTCTAAAACCAGCATTTTTATTGTATACTTGTGAGGGAAGTATGTTGTATCAAACCTATCTGAGTAAGGGGCTGCTGGCTGAAAGCTTATCGTGTGTTTTCCTGATTGGTCTGTAGGCCTTGCTATTTGTAAAACTTGTTTGTCTGATTCTATATAAACCCAGTAGTTGTGCTATGTTGCTCTCTGCACAGCAATAGTTTGCAGTGCCCTATATAGACACAAATGCTAGCAAGTTAAAATTTTCTTCCCCAACACCCCCCCCCCGTTGCTCTAAGACATCTGAGTTGTGCACAGAGCAGCATCACCTTGCAGGATAACTGCAGTCCACACTGAATATAGCACCCATTCTTTGTCTGTGTGCTATTATCCTAGTCCAGTTAAATCTCCCCACTCTTCTCCCTGGTTAAACCAATAGTCAAAAACCTGAAACCATGGATAGGAACTTTCCTGCTATCGCTGTGTCCAGCCTGGTGGACATAGGCATCCTGAGGCAATGTACTAATTGTCTCATGTAAACTGACAACCACTAAATCCTGAATCAAACAAGCACATTATGTGAGAGATGTGGTTACATTATGAAAGCTGAGACAAAACTCTCACATATTGACAAATCAAATGACAAACAGGTTGTCAGCACATACACATCACTTCCCTCACTAAATAAGGTCTTGACACATATATCCACATATGTGGAGCAGTGGCGGCTGGTGACTTCAAATTAAAGGGGGACTGCAGGAGACAGCTGAATGGGTGGGGCTAATAGGAAGGGGTGTGGCCAACTAAAAGGGGGGAGCTATGCTCAAAACCACAACAACTGGAACTTTAATTAAATATGCTGCCCTGGGTGCCAAACCATCATTACGAGAGTCCAATCAAGACAAAATGAAGTGTAGAAGAAAAAAATATTTCAGTGCACTGGCTGCATGACAACTTACTTAATATCTAGATGGAAATACAAAGGTTGTGAGGCATGAAAAAATAAATTACTTTTCAAATACATTACTGGAATGCCAGTCAAAACCAGTTCTAATTATAATTTATATTCAGCTTTATAAAATTACCAAGTAACATGCTGAACATAGCAATCTTTGTGATACCCCCACTTGTAAAAATCTTTCTTATCCAAAAAAGACCTGCAGTTTCACAACTATCTACTTGTTTCATAGGGAAGACATGATCAAAGTAAAAAATGAACAGCAAACAAGAAACAAGCTCAAGATAAATTGCTTAAAGGATTACTGCACAAGTTATGGACCACACATGATAGAATGGTATTCCTTTTAGTTTAAGGGTAAAGCCTGCAAAGATGACTACAAGTTTCCTACAAATGTAATGAGCTTCTGAAAATACTGCAATCCTGTCCTTTATTACAAATACTGTCATATGCATTTCAATACCTAGGCTTACACGTTATCTAGTTATGTAAATATTCTCTGCATGGCAACAACAAAAAGGGTTTCAATGTTGGTAATTCTTTGACAGTATGCTTATTAAAGCTTACTTTCATCTTAACAATCTCTGATAAGCTTACCTGATGGTCATTAAAGCATTGCTACTTAAACACAGAGCAACAGGGCACTGCAACAGCATGCATTTTCTGAATAATAAGAAGCATAAATCAACAGTATAAAAATATGACAGAAAACCAGAACATTCTGCAAAATCAAGGACAGGTGAAAAGCCACGGTTATTCTTGTGGTCTACCTTGGATGGGGGAATACTCTGCACACTTACACTGCATAACTGCTCCTTGCCTTGCTTGAACACACCCAAAGTCAGTACAGTGGACAGTGGGATGCAATAAGTATGTCACAATTTGAAATGTCTCTGGTTGACTGTGATGGCTCATACCTCTCAACCTCAGAGCAAGATATCTGGACAAAGCCATACAAAGAAGTGGGACACAGGCCCAAAAATAAGAACAATTTTTAAATATTGCTCTTATAAACTTAGAAAGATAATAGACTAGTAGTAGGTCTTGCATTAGTATGAATTTTCTGAAGGGTATGAAATCTGAAACTCAAATGTCTGCCATTATTTTCTAACTTCAGTCTTTAATGATTTGCCACTAATTTGCCAGAAAACCACACCTTTATGAAAAATGGACCAAAAATGTGATGCAAAAATATAAAATTGCCACACAATACAGCTGGGAACCTGCCAAAGAAGGGACACCTTTTTAATATTAGTACTGTTATCTTGAGCAGCTGACAAAATAAGAGCATCTACATGCATTTCTGAAATAAAAGTAATCTATAACTCTGATCATTGCAGTTATTTATAATTGTAAACCCTCCACGTTTTCTTTCAAAATTGCCTTTTTGCAGAGGGATTATTACTGGGAGAGCAACATTTTGAGCCAAAATTGGGAACAGTTGAGAGGCTTAGATATTCCTAATTCTATAAAGCAATTTATTTGCATGTACCTCTCAAACTCTTAATGCAGGAAATCTGGACAAAGCCAAATATATTGGGGGAACATACAAACAGTATTAAAAATTGATCTTGTATAAACTCAAGATAGTTGATAGAATAACAGGTCTGCTTTAGCATGCATTTTTCTGAAGGTTATGACTTCTGAAACTCAATGTCTGTCATTATTTAGTGACTTCATTCCTAAATGATTTGCCAGAAAACCACAAAGTTTATGAGGAACAAGCCAAAAATAAGAAGCAAAAATCTGAACAGTTGAGAGGTATAGTTCAGCTGGAGCTGTCTGAGTTTGCTGTCCTTTCCCCCTCACAAAATCATCGTCGAATGGAGCCTCCCCCCTGCAGCCATTCCAATGTCCCATTCCTTGGTTATTTCACCCCATTTACCATAAACACTGTAATGTGCATACTGCTTTACTTCTGCGATGATTTGTATTTCATTTGAAAGTTTTATTTTGCATTTTACAGCACAAGCACTAATATGTATCTGCTAAACAAAGTAATGCAGTCTCACAATGAAAACAGACTTAGCATTAAAACTTCTCTGCCCTTAAAACTCACATTCATTGAAACAGCATTGAAACCCACATTCAAAGAAAATGCATTTTCCCAGTGGCAGATAAAGATTAACTTTGGGCTCTTTTCAAATCATAGGCCCCTTGAACACAAAACATACACGTGCTCTTTAATACACCTTCCTGATTGTATTAAATTATATTCCTTGTACAATACAATACAGTTGTTAGAGGGCATTTTAAATTTATTGTTTTGAATATTTTCCCAGTAAACAATGAAAGAAAATGCATGCACCAATAATGACAAAACTGCCCAATACAGAACATTTCCATCATAAAAGTCTACTCAAACTTCTACAGTCCACCAGTATTAGTAAATATGCACAATCTCTGAAGAAGTAAAATTCATCTAAATTCCACATTAAAGAAATCTATAACTAATGAAGAGGTTGCTGCTAGCAAACAACTTTATATGCCATTGTTTCATCTACAAATAAAGTGCCTGTTTCCCTTGATGAATAAATTGCCTATGTTGCATTAAAAAAATGATAAGCTAGTAATATCGCAATAGGGAATGGATGCCAAACTGATAACAGGTTCATCGTTAGTAGGTATCTTCACCAAAAAGGACTGCAGCATCCACCCCTTTACAGCATAGTAGAGTATGTATAACGCATCTACTTACTATGGGAGTGGAACCTACAGCCTTCTTCATCAAAAGCAAGCACATTACCTGTTGTGCTATTAACAATGAAAGCTGACTCAGCATAAGCAGCACTAAACTTTTGTTCCCCTGCAGCTCTCAGCTCCTTGTAAAATCTACTCGACACTCAGCTGTATCTCTGAACTTTTCAGCACAAGAAATCTGGAAAAAGCCAAAATTTATTTGGGAGGGGGAGCCCAAAATCCACAGACACATTTTAAACATTGCTTGAATAATGTTGGAAAGTTGCTAGAATAAAATGCTATGTTACCACCATACATTTCACTGCCAAGTCTTAAACCCAGGACACTGTGCAAAACAGTCAGAGCAACATACCACTATGCCAAATCAGCTGTTTTGTGAAAAAGAGGAAGACAAACTTAAATGGTTACCATTTACTGAATTCAGTTCTCACCATAGCTGTCAACCTCACAAACACCTGAAACAAACAAATAAATGGGGAATACAGCCCCTAAACATATTCAGTGAATTCAGTTCTCACCATAGCTCTCAGCCTTAGCACAAAAAACCTGGACGAAGCCAATAATACAAAAATAGGGACAAATTTCAAATACCCATGTTATAAACTTAGAAAATTGCTAGAATAAAATGTTTTGTGTTACCATGTACCTTCTGAAGAATATGAAGTCTGAAATTCAAATGCCTGTTATTTTTTATTTATTTAACATTTGTTAACCAAGAAAGCCCGACTTGGAAAAAAAGCCAATTTTCAGCAGAGGCCGAAACATCTTAGTAAGATGGAAAGACAAGCAGACTCCACACACAAGGCACCCAAGCCAATAATCAAACCAGAGAACCTGCAGCTACGAATGCTACCAGTGCACTACTGACTGCACAAGGAAAAACAAACCTACAGAAACCACAGATTTTATGAGGAGCAGAACAAATGTGAGCAAAAATCTGCAAACATTTTTTTACAAATGGTGGTGGGTAGGGAATTCAGGCCCTTGCCACTTGCATTCATAGTATAGGGCTCAAGCCTGAGGTATTCTCTACCCACCACCATGTATTCTCTGGGGCATTTCATACACATGCACATGCTATGATGCAGCCAGCCAAATAAAAAAGTGACATCTTCATGTTGAGTAATTCTGTATTAGATGTCATTTCACTGAAAAGGTTGTACATTAGCTAGAAGACATTTACCATTATCTACTCTCTTTCTCTCTTTACTCAAGTCCATACCTCAGCAACAGATTCAGTGATTATTTGTTAAACCTCATTCAGTTTGACAAAATAGAGCATTATGTTTATATAAAATGTGCTGAGCAGTATTTGAGTTCCTTATATAATTCTGTAGCAAATGTGGAAAAAATAAGCTGTTCTAATACTTATTTAAAAGTATTGTTTGTATGACAGGCACAATGATACAGTGCCTGAACATTACTCATAAGGTCTACTGTGTGCTAGGTGTCACCTTTCAGTTAGCTCTCCTGTTAAGTATAAAACTCAGCCACTATTTATTTACCAGTTTGGCTACAGATATTATATCTACTCCTTTCCATAAGAGCTATTAATAGCAGTTTTAAATCAGGCAAAACACACACGTATACACACACACACACACACACACACACACACACACACACACACACACACACACACACACACACACACACACACACTGACCTGACTTAGTTCAGTAGTCTCCGTTTACACAGAAATCCACAGCAGTAGTCTCTGTTCCTAGAAATCTTCTCTCAGACTGTGAGCCTGCCGTAGTCTCCATTCCCATCTACACAGAAATCCACTCTCAGCTCCTGCAAGCTAACAGCTGGGTTTCCGGTCCACCTGGCAGGTTTCTCAGCCTGCCGATGATGCTGTTTTTCTCGCAAGAGTAGGATGGAAGCCCCAGCCTGCTGACGATGCAGTCCGATGTCATTCTGTTCTGTGGTCATCATCACTGCACAGACTTTTGGGCTGCACAGCAGGGATGCTGTTCTCCCTTATCCGAACTGCCTGGCAGAACAGTCCAGAGTTCTGAGAGAGTACCCGGAACTCCATAAGCACAACACGCATGTGTGCGTGGAGTTCTGGACTCATTTTTCTTTTCTGTTTTAGTTTTCTTTTCTGTTTCACTTTACTTCTTCGTTTCTAGGTGGGGGGGGGGGGGGTGCAGTCCTGCAGTCCTATAGCACGAGCCATCCCTGATGTCGAGGTACTCAGAAGTAACTTATCAAAATCTGAGTGGCCTCCCATACACGTGCCCTCAGAAAACACATGCAAACAAAACCAATTCAACATAAACTGCTACACATAAAAATGCACATCACAGAGTCTCCTCAAGCAAGCCCATAAGATGAAATGCCACGCATTCGAACATTTTGGTCATAAGAGACTCAATTATGAGACACACAAAAGCTCGCCTCACCAGGTTGGAGAAAGAGAAGGTTGCAGTCTGTTGCCTGTTAAGGTGCAGGACTCACCAGTTAAGGTAGGCACTCATGTCACTCAACTGCAAGTACCAGTATGACTCAGTCATAGTCCATGTGGGTGTGAATGTTTGGAGACTTAGCTCCCTGGACTATATGATGATAGACATGATGGACCTCTCTGAATATGTGTCATGGGCTGGTATGAGCATCACATTGAGCAGCATGCTACCCTCACCAAGAATAATACCACACTGTAAACAGAAAATGACTGACTTCAGCAATTGGCTTAGCTACTGTTGTCCTTCCAAGGGGATCCAGTATTTATCAGCCTGGGACAACATGATCAGCAGATAATGCATTGCTGAGATGGATGGCACCTGTCACCACTAGGCCTTCGAATACTGGTCAAGGCTTTAGCCACCCCCATAGTGCCTTTTTAGGCAGTGCCAAACCAACAGACCTACCAACATAACAAATTCTCCTACTGTCAAGCTGAAGGTGCTACTGCTCAGTACTTGGAGTCTTAACAAGAAACTGTACTCCCTGGAAGCTTTTCTTTCCCTGGAGAATGCTGATGTCTGAGCAGTTACAAAGATGTGGTTCAGCACTGCAGAAAGCACCCCAGCAGTACAAGGCTACAATGCCTATGACACATTCAGACCACCTTATGAATAGGAAAAAAATGAAAGGAGGAGGTGTTTCTATTTACATAAAAAGCAATCACATCTTTTGATTTGTCAAGCAGGATGACCACTTGAGCTACTCCATATCCAGCTGACCATAGGCAAAATTCCCCACCATATCATTGTTAGCTACAGGTCCCCAAGCATGAGCCATGAAATCCACTCCACATACCTGAAGTTAGCAGAATCACTTACCATTCAGCCCAATACACTAGTCATGGGCAATTTTAACTTCCTCCTCCATAAACCTGGAAACATATACAACCACTAATATGCAGGTTTAGAGATTCCTGGAATTTTTCAATGTGAATACTCTGGAACAGCTGGTCTGCACTGCCATTACAGGCTCAAATGTACTAGACTTAGTACTCACAAACACGAGGGAGCATTGCACCCCCCCCCCCAGAATAATGACCTCATTGGTAAGATCAGATCATAAATTAGTCTCCTTTGAAATAAATGTAATTGTAGAACTGCCATCAAACCCTAAAACCTTAAAGCATTTTTTTTCAAGCTAAAGTACCTTCTGTTAATTGATTAAGTGATAGAATAGGAAATTTTGAAGCTCCCCTAATCCAGAAAACATGGAGGCCCATGCAGCAGTATACGTGGCTGGCCTCTAAAGCTACTTAGACAACTGCATAGAAATGGCAGTACCTGACTGAACTAAACCCAGGTCTAGCCACAAAAACAAGACACCCTGGTGGACCCCTGGCATAAATAGACTATACAACAGAAATAAGTGGGAGGGAGCTCAACAGAGAAAATAATCCCTCATTAATCTCAGTAGGCAAATCAGGGAACTAGTCAAGTCTTCAAATGCTAAATACGAAACTAAAATACCCTCCCAAGCAAAGGATAACCACAAGGCATTTGTTAGTTATGTCCAAAATCTTAAGGGAAATACTCAACAGTGTGCTGAGTTGGCTGTAGATGGCACCACCTATACTCAGTCAGAAGAAATAGCTAACCTGCTGGCCAATAAATTCAGCTCAAATTTCACCCCCCCCCCTCCCATAACCTATGTTCACTCCCCATAAAATAATCCCTATCATTCTTATGCCTGTTATCATAAAAGAACAGGTTGTCACTGCACTCTTTAAACTTAGAAACATGGCATTGGTGGACGTGATAGGATCCCAGGGTGCCTATTAAATGGCTTGAAACATGGCCTAGCAGACTCACTCAGATCTCTATTTATTTATATTCTCCAGACAGGCTTTTTCCCAGTAGATTGAAGGACAGCAACAGTCATACCTCTGCATAAGGGGGACCATCAAATGACTCAGGAAACTACTGCTCCATAAGTCTGACTAGGCTCATATGCAAGGCTATGGAAAGGATAATCATGAACCTGATTAACAATGACATAGGGAATTTCCAGATTCCAGATCCAACTTAATATCTTATGTAGAAGGGCCAGTTTGAAGGAGATTGGAGACTGCAAAGTGGTGGCAGGGGAAAGTGTAGTTAGGCAGCATAGGATGGTGGTTTGTAGGATGGCACTGGTGATCAAGAAGAGGAGGAGGAGTATGAAGGCAGCACCAAGGATCAAATGGTGGAAATTGAAAAAGGGTAGTTGTGAGGTAGAGTTCAGGGAAGAGTTAAGACAGACACTAGGTGGCAGTGACGAGTTACCGAATAGCTGGGTAACTACAGCAGAGCTAGTAAGGGAGATCGCTAGGAAGGTGCTTGGTGTGACATCTGGACAGAGGAAGGAGGACAAAGAGACCTGGTGGTGGAATGAGGAAGTACAGGAGAGTATACAAAGAAAGAGGTTGGCGAAGAAGAAGTAGGATTGTCAGAGAGATGAAGAAAGTAAACAGGAGTATAAGGAGATCAGGTGCATGGCAAAGAGAGAGGTGGCGAAGGCTAAGGATAAGGCGTATGAAGAGTTGTATGAAAGGTTGGCACTAAGGAAGGAGAAAAGTACCTGTAACAATTGGCTAGACAGAGGGACCGAGCTAGTAAAGATGTGCAGCAGGTAAGGGTGATAAAGGATAATGAGGGAAACATACTCACAAGTGAGAAGAGTGTGTTGAGCAGATGGAAAGAGAACTTTGAGAGGCTGATGAATGAAGAGAATGAGAGGGAGAGAAGGTTGGATGATGTACGGATAGTAAATCATGCAGTGCAGTGGATTAGCAAGGAGGAAGTAAGGATAGCTATGAAGAGGAGGAAGAATGGAAAGGCAGTTGGTCCAGATGACATACCTGTGGAAACATGGAGGTGTTTAGATGAAATGGCAGTGGAGATTTTAACTAGACTGTTTAATGAAATCTTGGAAAGTGAGAGGATGCCTGAGGAATGGAGAAAAAGGGTGATGTGCAGAGCTGTAGTAACTATAGAGGGATTAAATTGATCAGTCACAGCATGAAGTTATGGGAAAGAGTAGTGGAAGCTAGGTTAAGAAAGGAGGTGATGATTAGTGATCAGCAGTATGGTTTCATGCCAGGAAAGAGCACTACAGATGCGATGTTTGCTATGAGAGTGTTGATGGAGAAGTACAGAAAAGGTCAGAAGGAGTTGCATTCTGTCTCTGTGGACTTAGAGAAAGCATATGACAGGGTGCCTAGAGAGGAGTTGTGGTTTTGTATGAGGAAATCAGGAGTATCAGAGAAGTATGTAAAAGTGGTTCAGAATATGTACAAGGGTAGTTTGACAGCAGTAATGTCTGCTGTGGGAGTGACGGATGCGTTTAAGGTGGAGGTGGGATTACATCATGGATCAGCTCTGAGCCCTTTCTTATTTGCAATGGTGATGGACAGGTTGACAGATGAGATCAGACTGGAGTCCCCATGGACTATGATGTTTGCAGATGACATTGTGATCTGTAGTGAGAGTAGGGAACAGGTGGAGGAGACCCTGGAGAGGTGGAGATATGCTCTAGAGAGAAGAGGAATGAAGGTCAGCAGGACTAAGACAGAATATATGTATGTGAATGAGAGGGGGGCTTGAGGAATGGTGAGGATGCAGGGAGTAGAGGTGGCAAAGGTGGATGTGTTTAAATACTTGGGAGCAACAGTTCAGAGTAATGGTGATTGTGGAAGAAAGGTGAAGAAGAAAGTACAGGCATGATGGAGTGGGTGGAGAAAAGTGTCAGGAGTGATTTGTAATAGACAAGTACTAGTAAGAGTGAAAGGGAAGGTCTACAAGAGGGTAGTGAGACCAGCTATGTTATATGGGTTGGAGACAGTGGCATTGACAAAAAGGCATGAGTTAGAGCTGGATGTGGCAGAGTTAAAGATGTTAAGATTTGCACTGGGTGTGACGAGGGTGGACAGGATTAGGAATAAGTATATTAGATGGTCAGCCCAGGTTGGAAGGTTTGGAGACAAAGCCAGAGAGGCAAGATTACATTGGTTTGAACATGTACTGAGGAGGGATGCAGAGTATATTGGGAAAAAGATGCTAAGGATGAAGCTACCAGCTAACAGGAAAAGAGGAAGGCCTAAGATAAGGTTCATGGATGTGGTGAGAGAAGACATGCAGGTGGTTGGTGTGACAGAGCAAGATGCAGAGGACAGGAAGAAATAGAAACAGATGATCCACTGTGGCAACCCCTAATGGGAGCAGCTGAAAGAAGAATGTCAGGTCATGCCTACTCAGAATGGTGGGATTCTTTAAGAAAGCCACCAAGGCCATGGATGAGGGTAAAACTGTGCACACTGCCTACCTTGACCTAGCCAAGGCATTTGACACAATACCCCACTCGGGTATTATAGATAAACTCACAAAATGGGGCATAAACCTCCTGTCACCAGATTGATAGGAAATGGCTCACAGATAGAACATGTGTTGTTAGAGTAGGGGACTCCACATCCAACAAGAAGCCAGTCACCAGTGGAGAACCATGGCACTCAGTGCTGGGCCCCCTCCTATTTGTATATATACTTCTCAGATGTCAAGGAAATGTAGATGGCCTTGGCTGACCAAGATTGTTGGTGACTGCAAGTTGGGGGCAAATACTGACTCCCCAAATGATGTTGATATTCAACAGAAAGTGACAAGTGACTTGTGTCAGAACCATGGCCTCAATCTAAATGCAAAGAAGTGCATAATAATACCCTTTGGGAAGTCAAACACCCCTTCAAATTACAACATTGATATCACCCCCCAAGAGTGGACCTAGTGGTGAGAGATCTGGATACTCAGATAGATAGTAATCTGAACTTTGACCACCATGTGTCTATCCACAGTGGTGAGGAAATCTTTTTATGTGGTTCATCTTATAAGTAAGAGCATGCCATCCAGAACTAAGGATGCCATAGTACCACTGTACTCAGCCCTCATCAGACCAATAATCGAGTACAATGCACCCTTTGGCATTTACCTTGCCAGATATATACAACAGTCAGAGCATCCTCAGAAGTTTCTAATCAGAAATTTTTAGGGTATAACCAACATGTCATATGTAGACCGATTAAAAAAACTATCACTTCATTCAGTTTCCTAAAGATTACTAAAGGATGCTCTGTGTCTGACCTGCAGTACAAGGCAGTCTGTGACTCAGTCCTGATAGAAATATTGTATATTTGCAAACCTAACTGCCCAAGTGTTACCCGCTCCAAAAATATAACTGTATCTTTGACATGAATAAATTATGCTGGAGAGATAGATATGTGTCCCAGAAACTGCCCCTCCTCTGGAACAAGCTGCCTATTCACATGAAGCAGAGCCTTTCACTGATCATCTTCAAGTGCAATCTGAACCAACAGATGGGAAATTGCAAATTCACTCCTACGGTGATGCAATGTCCTTTATGGACAGAGGCAGTCTATAAAAATAGTTAAAACCCCACTTGCTGACATTTGTTATCTTTCCCCTAGGGATAGAAAATTAGGTAAAATCTGGATAAAACTGGCTAAGCTTGTAAGGGTTCTTCAGCCATTAGCCTAGTAATCTCCTTTGAACCTATGAAACCTTGCAGGCAGGCTGAGGTTGAATAGTTTTAGTAGAGGCTCAGATAGTATATACAGTACTTGTCACAGATGAGAATGCAATGTGGTGTGTTGTCTGATCCCATGGATGTATTATTTTTAGCCTTTGACAGGAAATCTAAGACTTGTTCCAAGTTGATTTCAGTGGAAACTAAATTTCCAGAGATAATGTGGGCAATAATTTTGGTGGAAGGGGTAAAGTCAGCATTACATTTGTCTGCAAATATATTGACTATATCCTTGGAATCAGAATGTGTGACATTATTATGGATGAACTCAGTGCATTGTTGAACATTAATTCTTAATTCTCTGGTATAGCGAAGAAAGATTTGTAGTCACTGATATCTGGCAACCTTTTACTTTACATTTTCTAATATTGCACTTAAGTTCCTTGTTGGCATGTATTAGTGCTGTCTTGAGGTAGCGAGATGACACTTTCTTTGCAGCGTTTCATTATTTTCTTTTGTTTGTTATACAGCTTATTTTTACAGGAGTTTTACCAGAGAAGTGTATTCCTTAGGTTACCATCGCATTTAGGGTGGATGAGTAGATACTCTGTTATGAGGCAACTTTGGTCCTGGTAAAAGTTGCTGGTGAATGCAGTAACCCTCTCAGTGGTGAATACTTGCAAGGGATTGTTGGATATTTTGAATATGTCTTATATAAGATGAAGCAGTGGTTGTAGAATTAGGCCTGATAGCTGATATGTAATCATATTTAAACAGGGATTAGGAGTTTTGTGGTGAGGTACAAGTGGGGGGTAGGTTAGTAAGGATCAGATCAGGAACTGTACAGCCTCAAGTGATCATTTTTACAATTTTCTCAAGAATATCAGTATTAACAAAGTCTCAGAAACACGTTGTGTGTGCCAGTCTATACTTTAGTAACTGAAGTCCCCTAGCAGGGAGGCATTTGGTTTGAGATGTGGTTTTAAGATAATTTCCATAATCTTCAGAAGATATTGATGGGACTCTGTAGCTAGCAATGAAGAAACAGTTGAATTTGTTATGGGTTATTTGGATCTCCAGGTGCTGTAAGTTAGGGTTGTGGGTAATTTATTGTGAGGTTATGGTGTTTCTTACAAATACAGATATTCCCCTACAGTTAACAAGGCTCTGAGGGCTTGACAGACACTTGACCCTGGTATGGAAGATGTACTGTCATTGCACTGAAGCTATGCCACAGCTACTTCACAAATATGAATGTGTTTGAGATGCAGGAGAGCCTCAACTTCTGATGTCTTTCTGTTTATACTCCTATCATTGAGTAGTGGCACCATGATCTTATCAGCATTTGAGTTTGACTTTGTTATGTAGAAATATCCAGTATGGTGGCAATGCCTGAAAAAGGTACTTTGGGGGCAGCAAAGGATTTAGCCAATATGAAGAAGCTACAGTAAGAAACCCTAGCATGAGAGGTGTAAGTCATCATGGAAAAACAGGTAGCCTTATCTATTATTTCATTGATGACTGACATACACTAGACCTCCTTAGAATTACACCAGTTACATAGCCAAATGTTAAATCCAAAAATCTCGCCTTCTTATCTAGACATCATTCTTAGTCTTTAAGAGAATCCTCTTGGCCAGCATGTTTACTGCCTCTAACAGATGTGTAGTAGTCCCATCATGTGTGCATGCATGTCTGTCTGGGTGGAGCTCCTCAGGTCATGCACTCCCATATCAGCCACCAGTTGATCTCATTATAGTTGCCTACCTTAAGGGGTCTTATGGCTTTTGTATCATTACACATCTGGATACCAGACAAGTAACTTATAGTCAACCAGCTCTTCAACATTCTGCTGAGTGTGGAGTCTGTATGCCTCACTATAGAGTCACCTGTGACAAAGTCATTTCCTTGTAGGGAGGCAGACTTAGTAGGTCTTATGGGATTAGGTCTGCTTTCCTGATGACTCTTGGGTGAACTGTGTGAATATACAGTATGTGCAAGTGAGAATGTAATAGGTTTGTCTTGTGTGCTTGAGACAGAGATATTTTAGAGTATATTCTATGATGTTTTTATTTTCTTTGGCATTTTTTGCTGCCTCAACAGAAGGGCCCAGTAATGTGCCATCACTGATGTGGTGTTGTGGAGGTATGATGCTTAGTGATAGTTGACTGACACCAGAAATTTGCATCTGTTTTTCTAACATATTTACATCTCGCACTGGTTATACTAGCAATTGGCTGCAGCAGTGAACAATTATTAATCATAAGGCAGTTGCTGCACCTAATGTAATCAGACTGGCCACAGATAGGGTGAGAGTAGACTACTGTGCCATATTGCCAGACTCTGAAGAACTGGGGCTTGAGTAGTACTCAGGGATTAGAGGCAGAGAGAAAATCTGTTGACTAGACCATACAGATTTGTGGGGACAGATCAACAGAATTCTTGTATGTAGATGATGTGGCATTACAGGCAGACTCTGAGCAAGAACTACAGCAAAGGGTAGGAGGATGGATTGCAAAATTGACGACACATGGGATAAAACTAGGTACAGATAAGACAGTTGTAATGGCAGCAAACTGGAGAAATCAGAAGAAGATGAAAATTAAGACAGAAGGGAAAATAGTGTAACAGGTTAACAGCTTCAAGTATCTGGTGGTTGAAGAGAAGGGAAGTCTGAATAAGGAGGTCAAAGCTAGAAGCAGAGGGGCTGCAGCCAACTGGTGCAGAGTGTCAATTGTCGTCTATGAAAGAAGAATGCCAAAGAAGATGAATAGCAAGGTATACAAAAGAGTGGTGTGCCCAGTACTATTGTATGATACAGAAACCTGTTCAGTGAAGGCAGAGCAGATGGGGAGCTGGAAGTGATGGAGATGAAATGCCTGAGATGGGTGGTAGGATGTACACTGTGGGACAGACTAGGGAATGAGTATATAAAAACAGAAGCCAAAGTATCTCCAATTGCAGAAAAGATTAAAAATAACAGATTATGGTGGTGTGAGCACATGTGAAGGAAAGCAGAAGGCAATCTGGGGAAGAAGATTTCAGACAGAGAGCAAGAAGACAAAAGGAAACAGGGGCATCCAGCAAAGAGATGGATGGATTGTGTGGGAGAAGACCTGGGACAGCCAAGCAGAGCTCTCAGGATAAACATGCCCCCACAAGGAAGAACAGCAGAAAGGGGTATGAAATGAGCAAAACCGCTCACAGGTGACCGCATATCCCCACCAACAGTCCCCCTGTGTACAACAGCAACAGTATACATAAATAAAATAAAGAAACCCTTAATTTAAAAAAAAAAAAAATCCAATTAAAGCTAACCATAGGTGAGCGAGTGTGCCCATCACTTAGCTAGGGTTATTACAGCTTAAATGGCTGAAGAGGATAACAAGGGAGATATATGCAAATGAAGCAGCATAGTAATAGTGTAGTGGGCAGAGCATTCGCCTTCTGAGCAGGCATTCCCAGTATACCTCTCAATCTGGAAACATCAAAATTCTGGACAAAGGCCCATGAAAAATAGGTACAGATCTGTACATTAATTAACATACAATTTGCATATATAATTATGTAACCCCACCCACTCCAATTGAATTGTGGGATACTAATGTTTAAACGCAAAATGAACAGACAACCCAAATGTGATCATGAAACACAAAATAAGCATAACAATAGTGTTTTAATTATATTACTTGAACTTGTGCAAAACTAATTTTTTATTTTTATAAAAGAAAATTCTATTTGAGTGCTTCTATTCTGATCCCTTTATTCCATCTTCCACAGTCTACCCTGCCTGCCATGTTCCACCAAGTTGTTACTGTTAAGAAGCCATGCTTTACACTTGCAATAATCACACTTTATGACTCTCAGGCTACAGGATTACACAAGACTATTTCTATACCCTCCATTGCTACTTGGGCTTTTCGTGATCTTTGTGCAACTTTCTTTTCCCTTAGTTTTCCTGTCCTGAAGCAGCTTATTGTCATCAGCAAAAGCTAGATTTTATTTGTTGTCTAGATTCAATTAATTTCTACCACAGATAGTTATCATGCACAATGTACCTGGGTCAGTCACTGGAGTTAGATTTCCAAAACTCAAGTGTCTGAAATATAAGACTTTCTACAAGCAAAAATATTATCCTGGAAAATGCAATTTGGCTTACACTGTTATGGCACCATAGTGAAATAGTAGTCAGATTCAGATTCCCCTCCCTGTATCAAACACAGTTTCCTTCTCCCTGCTAATCCATTGTTTATCATAAAGATGACCATGGGTTTAGACTAGTTAAACAAGAAAAAAGGTGATATAATATGCAGCCTGAATTCGGGTGTATCATATTAGGTACATACTGTGAAATGTTGCCTCATGTTCCATCCTGCTACCCTTTTTAATATTAAAGCATTTCTATAACTCTGAATACTAATTTTGTTTGCAATGGTAGCAATGGTTACTCAGTTTTTATATTCTGCAATCTGGACAGTGACCGTTAGCTATGTTTCAGCAAAAATTATTTGTTTTCCCTATGGGGACAGTTATGTCACTGAGGCCAGTGTGAGTCAGATGTTCATCCACCCACTACTGGTACACTGTCAGTAATGAAAGCACCACTTGATTCTTCAAATTTCCATCTTCTTCTTCTTTTGGCGTTTCCTGGTTAGGGGTTGCCACAGCAGATCACCTGTCCGCTCATGATTGACAGTGGAGTTTTACGGTGTCAAGTTGCCAGCCTGATGCTCAACCTTCCACAGAAGGCGCACACATGCAGACACTCACACCCAGGACCAATTTAGAGTGTCCAATCCACCTACAGCATGTCTTTGGGATGTGGGAGGAAACCGGAGCACCTGGAGGAAACCCATGCGACCAAAGGGAGGACAGGCAGACTCTGCACAGAAGGCACCCCAGCCGAGGATTGAACCAGAGAACCTCTTGCTTTGAGGTGGCAACGCTAACCGCTGCACCACCGTGGCTGTTCCGATTAATCAAATTTCCATATTCTTCTTAATTTCTTTCTTTTATACATGTAATTTATTCCACTCCCTTTCTGATAAACAAAAAGTCAAGTTCTTGAAATGACTGCAGCATAACCTGATTGCACAACACTGCCTCCATCTTACCTTGCAGATATCAGGGATGACCAGCTTCTGTTTTTATAACTTTTTCAAGTAGGTAGTAAATATCTCAACATGTAGCTGGTAACACAAAGGAATGCTGTAAACACAATAAACCACAGATGAAAAACAACAAAACCAGTCCAGTAAACCTCCACCACTTCAATAGTAGCTCACAATAAGGTAAAGCAAGATTCAGCCAAGTTTTATTAACGTCGCAATAACCACAAACACGTTTTCGTCGACAAAACGACTTCCTCAGACAAAACCATATACAACTCTGCTGTTTAAATACACTCCTTAATAAATAGTAATAACATAATTAAACAATAATCCAATTAAATAATAAATTTTTTTTTGTATACCTTAATACATTAAAAACCCCAGAGTCAGTCACTAAAATAACTCATTATTTAAATACACAATATTCAAAGGTCGCATGTACAACAAATGTAGTAGACTTAAAAAACTAAAACACAAGTAACCTTGCAATAAATAATAATGATGATATATTTATATTTATATATAAAAGCAAATTTAGTAAGTTAATTCAAAAGAAAATAATAATCATAATCTTAACTACCAGTTAAAATGGTTACACAATGGTTTTATAAACTTGAGTCACATCAATTTCAAAACTTTACTTTATAAATGTCCTGCTTTAAGTTTAAGACAGGGGGCAATGGAAATAAAATCACTGAGACCCGGAAATTTGTTAGATTCTAGAAGAATCTGCCAAAAGGTCTCTCTATGAGCTAGTTTGGCTTCCCAGGGTCCTTCCCTGATGTCCTTAGGAACAATTTCCAACACAAAAAACAGAAACCTAGCTCCCTCACAGTCAATGGAATGCCTGTACTATGCATTTTTACTATCGGATTTGGTCATATCGTACTGATGTTCATATATACGACGTCTAAACTGTCTTTCGGTTTTACCGATGTAAAATGCCTGACAGGACTGGCAAAGAACCAAATAAACAACCCCGGTGGATGAACAATTAGAATATTCTGAGGCTTTGATGTCCCTGTTCCGGCTTTCTAGATACACATGATGGTCGTGCATTATATATTTACATGAGGAACAACGACCACATTTATAGGTCCCTTTCCTCATACGGTAGGACTGAACAACCTTGTCATGTTGTTCCAATACCCTTTTAATATTAAACCCTCTCCTAAAAAACGTTTTCAAATTCTTACCCTTTAGATGACTAAGGTCCATAAAATCCTGGAAGGACTGCCATTCCTTTTCCACAATCTTCCTAATATGGGCTGCATTAGTACTGAAATCTGTTATAAAAGCAAAATTACTAGAAAATGGACTGACTGTATCCCAGTGGGTTGGACCATCAGTTTCTCCAGTGTTTTGACCCAAAATAGGGCTAAATCTAGTAGTACGAGCAGCCTCAACTTCTTCCCTAACTGATTGTATCAGGCTAATGGGATATCCCCTTTCCAAAAATAGGGATGTGAGTTTGTCACACTCATCTCTAAATTGTTGATCCTGAGATGTCATCCGGAACACCCTAACATACTGTCCTTTCAAAATTCCCCTTTTCTGGAACCTAGGATGTGAGCTCTGATAAATATCTCAAAATGACATTTCCTGGAAAAAATAAAGAACTATGTCTATTTTTTTAGAAGGCACAACTTTGGGGAAAGCAGCTTGAAGGAAACTTCATTTAAAGACCATAAAGCCAGGATATTAGTCCATACTAATGTTTTCATACCAGTTGAATTACAGTCCTTCCTCATATGAATAAGATACAGAATGGTGATCACTGCTCATATATAGCTGCAATAACTCACAACAGTTCAGATGATGTTTGCCCAGACTATTAAAAAACTTTATAGTTCAGCTGCATTCAGAATATTCCCAAGGCTTAAGGGCAACAGTATTCCTACAGTATGTCCTGCTCATCTGTGTCCTAACTTCACTTAACAAATTCCCATGCAGTTCAAAAAAATGTGTAGTTAAGGTATTAAAAGAAAGGCTTAAAATAGTCAAGGACAAAAGCACATATAAACAACATTTACTTCTTAAAAATATGTACACACTTGGTACATAACAAAAAACACAAACTGGTTAACAGATTTCAAACAATATGTCCAATTCCGAATAGTAGGTTTGCCGAATCTGAAATAAAACATGCATAGCATGTTTAATCTAGACTAAAGACATTCTGTAAAAATCTGGACAGTGTTGAGCTAGCCTAGCAATGATTGATGAATCTAGTCCAGATAAATTTTCTTATTCTCACTTTCAGTTGGAGTGTGTTAGCTACGCAGGAAAGTGCATAATAAAACAATAACAGAATGGTTTTAGTCCTGGTAGAACCTGCCAATAACTAAAAAGCCTCTCTACTTCCGTGCTTAAGCATTTTGATTTGAACAAAGTGATGTGGGGGGAAAGACCTCAGATCAAGTAAGAAGTTAATTGAGCAGCAGGTTTTTCATTAATGTATTTTTGAACAAACTGAATGAATGAAACTCTAATATCTAGCATTTATTTCTGGCTATAACACACACAGAGCACTTACATAAGCAAAGCTATTCCTGCTGTTAACGTAAAGTAACAGTTTCTGCAGACATTATAGTTTCAAGCATTAAGCACTGAAAAGTTTCTGCAGCTATTAGCATTGAAATACCTAAAGCTATCCTTCTGTTAAAGTAAAGCAGTAAAAGCACAGTTTCGGTAACCTGCAAAGCTATCCTGCCATTAAAGTAAAGTAGAAAAATGTACATAGTTTCACCTAAAGCTTACATAAGTGACTGCAGCCATTAGAGATTCTAGCACTAAGCACTCAAATAAGTTTCTGCAGCCCATAAGCACTAATACACATATGTAACATAACTTGCAGCCGTTAGCACTTAAATAAGTAAAGCCTGCACCTGCCATAACCCCCGTAACAGTTTCTGCAGCTGTTAAGAGTTTCATACACTGCGCTGAAATAAGTTTCTGCATCTCTTAAGCACTAAATACACAATACATAACATAACTTGCAGTCATTAGCACTTAAATAAGTAAGCAAAGCTTCTGCAGCTGTTAGCACTTAAATAAGTAAAGCCTGCACTTGCCGTAACCCCCATAACAGTTTCTGCAGCTATTAGATTCAGCTATTAGAGTTTCAAACAGTGCACTGAAATAAGTTTCTGCAATCTGCAGCTGTTAGCACTTAAATAAGTAAAGCATACTTGAATACTTTCAGTAACCTGCCTGCCGATGCCGTAACAGTTTCTGTAGCCATTCTTTAAAGTAAAAAGAAAGTGCACAAAAGCATCTAAGCACTTAAGTAAAGAAGTTTCAAGTAAAAGCAAAGCACCTTTTAAATACTTTTTTTTACCTGAAGCGGGAGGAGTACTCAGAGCTGAGGAGGGGAAATAAGCTGTGCTGTGTGCACACGGTCTGCAGAAGCTGACATCATCACACATGCCCTTCATGTGGTGACATCAGGAGTTAAAAAAAAAAAAAACAGGAAATTCAGAAATTAAAGGGTCCACGCATGAATTCGGGGCACCCCTATATTTTGCCCTCAAAATCGGTATTTACCGAGTAATTTGGTATGGTTGAGAGGTATATCCCAGTTCCAGTCCCACTGCAGCACATTCCATTTTCCATGGCAAAGCAAGTTATGAGTAATATTTATGTTGCATAACCCATTAATAACATATTTACATGAACTGGAGTACTGCAGTAAATGCACATGTGAGGTGTCAGTGTCATAATGAATAAAGCACTAGTAAGCAGGTTTAAGCACAAATAAGCAGTAGTAAGCATATTTAAGCACTAGTAATCAGGCTTAAGGCCGTTTGCATGGCAGTAAGCAATGCCTACACTGGTTAAGCAATTTCTAAGCTAACTCTTTGTAAGCAGGTGTAACGGCAGGTTAGAAGTGCTTACCGTCACGCAAACCCGCTTACAACTGCTCAAAAGTGCCTTAATCACTTTGTATCCAACGGCCCTTGTTCTGGCCATCAACAAAATAAACAACCATGCAGGTCTCAGACCCAGGACTCTGTACAGCACAGTTACAGTAGTTAACCAGCAAGCCATCACAGAAGTACAGAAGAATGATGTATTAGCAAACAAGTCCTCACTATAGTAAAACCAAACTGAACCTGTGACAGGAATCAGTATACAGTCATATGTTCCATAACCTACTAGATAACATAAATATGTGAACTGGAGTACAGCAGTAAGCCCAGAAGTGAGGTGTAATTGTAATAGATTGTTGAAATCCCCAATAAAACACAAGGACTCCATAGAGTATGCATACACATTAATCATGGATACCAGGCAGATATGTAAGATGTAATGAATAAGAAATCAATGCCAAAAAGATAAAAATAATGCAAAGTCTAACGTAAGCAACAATAAGCATTGCACAGGCCAGCTTAGGAGGTGTAAGCAATGTGTAGGCCAGCAAACTCAATGTGCCCAGTGTTATACCCCTTTAAACAATGGCAACCTTTGTTAAGCAGGTTTGCCCATAGCTTAGCCTTTTCAAAACTAGTCAATCATGGAAAATTGCAGGAAACTGGCCCTACTTAAACCCAAGAGGAGGGAATACATCTCATAACTGGTTGTAGCTTCCCCTTGCAGGCACTATGGCAGTAAAGGGAGAAGGTGTGTGCTTCCAGGTGCAGCACTGGTGCATCCAGGAGTCCAAGGACATGGCAGGACTCCTAGTTAAAGACCATGCTCAGAGACTGCTGCAGGGCCAGTACCAGGGCTCCCAATATAAGGCAGAGGCCTGGGACCATCTCGCCCGTGACCTCACCAGTGCCACTAGCATACCCTGAACTGGTGAGCAGGTCAGGCACCACTATGCTGACCTGAAGCGGCGTAAGGGGGATCTCTTGGAGGAGTGGCTCCAGGAGGCAAGAGCAGCAGGGGATTTTCCAGTTGTGTGTAAGTATCACCCCAGTATGTGTGTAATAATTGCTATCTCAGGTATATCATGGATAGGTATAGCTAAATATTTCACTTTTGTCCCCCATAGCTGCAATGGAGTGAGCCACAAACCAGGAGGCCCACATCAGTCACCTGGCAAGGTTGCAACACGAGGCAGGTCAGTAATACTCATGCATTTACTGTCATAGGAAATAAAAGTAGTAGTAAATTAATTGCTTGTATAAAACCTGTATTGTTCAAGGCAAGTACTGCATACACTAGAGAATATGGCAGGAAGAGTCTCATATTGTTTGTAAGTCAATAAAAGTGTAATAGCCTGACAAAACAGGTCTAACTGCTGGACTGCATGTGTATATCCTGGCATCATATGGTAATGTAGATATGCAATCATAGTACTATAGTATAAAGCACTGTTACCCACATTGTGCACCATAAACTGAATGTGTAGGAATGCCTGTATATGACAGATGTAATCCCCAGAGGCCATTTAGTACAACTGAGAGACACATAGACAGTAAACAGGGAAAATGCAGACAGCAAAAACTGAATAACACATGCAACTGAGATGTGAACAGTTCGAATCCTGCCAGGGGAAGTAGTCTGCATACAGAATCATACCCCACAACTGTACAGATATGTCAAGAATGTCTAGTAAAGTGGCCAGTATCTGTTACCTATCAACCTGTTCCCCCTGGGAAATTAGTAGGATGATCTCAGATGTATAGGCAGCAAGCAGGAAATACAGCCGATTGACACACAGCTATGAGAACAAAGCTGGCAAATTAGCAACTCCCCAATACCTTATGTGACTAAGAAGCCATGTATGTCCCATTTACACCCCAACTTGTCAAGCTGTGGTCAGAGTGTGTATAGTAACAGAGTGAGATATATGTGCATAATAGTAATGTGGAATTTGGTACTCTGTGTGGGAACATTCAGGTAGTGCTAATAAACATTCCTCCTACAGGTCTGTCAGATACCAACACTGTGCCCAGAAATACAAGAATGATATGCAGTTGCTCTGAATTAT
Organism: Protopterus annectens; assembly: GCF_019279795.1. Lineage (NCBI taxonomy): Eukaryota > Metazoa > Chordata > Ceratodontiformes > Protopteridae > Protopterus > Protopterus annectens. The sequence continues at coordinate 309,962,701 of NC_056729.1, forward strand.
GAGGTATTGCACATCACTGTCACCCACACTGTCCAACAACATATAACAGTCTAGGAAATCTGTATATGAGTGTTGTAGTACAAGGTCAGAATGCAGAAGCACAGGGGATTAATAAGACAGAAAGCATACAGGAGATATACAGCAATATCTATATAGCAGACACAACTGTTATGAACAGTGTTTAAGTTGTAGTAGACACAGCCATGGTCTGAATCCTGGGAGTGGAATTAGGCTGCATACAAATTCATACCCCACAACTGTACAGATGAGGCCAGAATGTCCAGTATATGTGCCCATATCTGCTGCCTGTCCCCCTGTCCCCCTGGTAAGTCTGTGGGATGATCCCAGATGTTGCGCCAGCAAACAGGGAATACACGTGATTGTCAAACATCATGGGAACAAACCTGTTACTGTAGCAACCCCCTAAACTGTTAGGAGAGTAATATTTCAAGTATGTCCTATCTACACTCCCATGTTGTCAAGCTGTGACCAGAGTGTGTACAGTAACAGAGTGAGAGGTATGTGCATAATACTACTGTGTAATCTGGAACTTTCTGTGGTAACAGTCAGGTAGTGCTAACAAACATTGCTCCCACAGGTACGTTGGATACGAACACTGTGCTGAGAAATACAGACCATTATAACCTGTACTGGTACTGCTCACTCTGGTATTGTAGAGAATTGTGAGTGTTGCAGTTTCTCCGAATAACAAAGTATCACTTGTCACTGTCACCCACACTGTGCTACATAATATAACTGTGTTGGAAAGCATGTATATGTGTGTGTCAGGTCACTAAAGGTGGAAGAGGGCAATATTCTAGATATGTCCTGGCACACCAGCATGTGGTCGACACATGGCCAGAGTCTGTGCAGAAATAGTTAGATAGCTTTGTGCAAAACAACAATCCGGAATCCGGGAATATCTGTATAAACAGTTAGTTAGTGTTAACAAACATTCCCTCCACAGGTACACCAGGTAAGAGGTGTATACTGCAGGTAAAGCCGTTTCATATGTAATGATGATGACAATCATATCAGTGTCCAAACTAAGGCTATAAGATAGTGTAGTAAGACTTGCAACGTACAGATAACAGCACTGACTAGGAAGGTAATGTGGACTACAGGAATATACTAGTTGCTAATTGACATATTTCTCTTCCCCCCACCATATCTCCAACAATAATCAACATACCCACCCCAACCGGTATGTAATGACACCTATGTTCTGATAATGTCCAATTGTTTGATAAATATTTTGATGGTTCCCATACATGTGCTATATTGAACTATTCCAGCATCAGTGGCATGGTGCCATCTATGTACCTGCATGCTGTTCTTATTACCACTGTGGTCCCATATGTGCATGTGTTCTGTTGGCTATGCAACTGTTCTGTATCTGGTATCTGGGTTAATGGGAATATCTATGCATGCTGTTATACCTAACCTTGGAATGTGTTGACTATTACTAACCCACAAATGACGGAATCTAAACACTATAGCATGCTTGGGAAGGCCAGTCCCAGTGGATCAACCTGTCCCACCTCAGCTGGCCATGGCACCGGGCAGCAGCATGTCTGGGGCCCAACCCGGGACCTCCCTGTCCATTAGTCCCGCACCACCTTCAGGTGGAACTGCCTCAGGGGATGGGGCTCACCCCCACCCCTGGGAGTAGGTGCAGACAGGCACCTGTCACCCATCTCCAGGTTGGGGTCGTAGTGAGTAGAGAGATCAATTAGCAGTTTGGTGATCTTCTACACCAGCTCAAGGGCCATGTGTCATGAATAGAGAGTCAGTCTGGCTTTGTGACTCAGCCCTCAGCAGGGCCACTTTTGGGACTGTGAAGGTGCAGTGGTGACTGCCCATGGGGGGGACCTCAGTCCCACTGTTACCACTAGGGGGCTTGTGGGCTTCTGATATCCCAACATCCCACCCATCAAAGTGTTTACCCCCCACATGTGTCATATACCACCCCTGTATGCATCTTGTTTGTCTTGTCTGTTAACCTACCCAACCTACCTCCCCAAATATACCTACTACCCTTCCCCAACATCCCACTCTCACCTGAAAAGAAAAGGCAATCTGTTCCCACAAAAAAAATCTCACCCCATACATAGCTGTCCATTTCACACATGTGTCCACTGGACATGTAATCCGGTCTAATTGGCATTGCAACTTATTATTGTTGTCCTCACCCCTCTCCCAGGGGTTTGAGTGCCCAAATCTACCTCCAAATTCAGTGTATATGCACAACTGCTGCTGTAGAAGAAATGGGCAGCCATGGACCTTCCCTATACCCTTCCTGCACATCCCTGGCTATTTTCCCTACTGTCTTTCCCTCTTTGTGCCCCTTTTTTTCACCACTTAACTATCAACCCCTTTTTCTTTTCTTTTAAAGAAATTAGCACCAGGGTAAGCAGGAGTAAGCACCTTTAAGCAGCAGTAAGTGGATTTAAGCCTGTTTGCATGGGGGTAAGCAATGCCTAACCGGCTAAGCAATGCAGAAGCTAACAGAGTATAAGAAATTGTAACCGGAAGTTAGCAATGCTTACCTCCGCGCAAACCCATGCAAACCTGCTTACAACTGCTTTAAAGTGCCTTAATCACTCTGTATCCAATGGCCCGTGTTCTGCCCAGCAACAAAATAAACAGTCCTTGAACCCAGGACCTTTTACACTGAAGTCACAGCACTTAACCACTACGCCATGACCACTGTGAAGACTGTTGTTGTTTTACTAATATAGATGTCAATAGACATATTGAGTAGTATTGAACATTTGCATGTAGTTCCTAAATTGTGTAGTCCTTGTTATTAATATGACTGCCACATCACATGTTGTTTTATCATAATGTGTACATAGCAGATACATATGGTGAGATACATATGGGAGGGTATATACAACCATGGTGTTTACTCGTGACAGGAATATGGTTGTATACATATAATAGTTCTATATATGTATACATGTACATACACATGTATAGTCATACATATGTCTGTATACAAATCTGTATAGTGCTACATATATATGGCCATGTGTACATCTCTTTGTATGTATGTATATATATATATATATATATATATATATATATATATATATATATACGTATATGTATATCTAGATATATGTGTATATAGCTATATATGTATGCACATCCTATTTGTACAGATATGCCTAGTTCTATTGGTATATATGTAGGTATCTATAACTATATGTGCATACATATCTATTCTGTTATATCTACTACTGTCAATATATATGTAGATATCCATACGTATATGTGCATACGTATCACTATCTGTATAGGTGTAGACATATAAATTGCTCTGTATATGTATATATCTGGGTGTGTATAAGTATATCGATGTACATATACATACTCATATATATATCAGTCGATACATATATGTGTAATTATCTATATAGATATCTGGATAGTTATATGTACATAAATTTTCACCATATGTCCTGAACATGGAGTGTAGCCCTACCTGAGCCCCTATAGTCCCAACTTCATAGTGCAAGGGGATGTCAGGTATGTATAGCAGGTATATTAGTAAACTATTGCTACTGTAATAGGGATTGTCTTCATGGACATGGTGTGTATGTGGGAGGTCATATCTGCTTTCCACATGTGCGCCATTGGCTACTGACAGACATCCTAAGGACATCATAGTACAGTACCGCTGCTAGCACATAATGCTCCTGTGGACTACAGCAGAGATATTGGCCAATATATGTGGACATTCTGACACACTCTGTACAGTCCAGAGGTATACACAGTGCACCTTAGTGCAAAACATGTGGACCAAGCCTGACAATATGGATGTTAAAAGCCATGTAGACGGGTATAACACATAACAACTGGTATAATTTTGCCCCCATAGGTTATGCATTCACACACCCCTGTCTGTCCTGACACATAATAACTGCTGGTACAGAGGTGCCATGGCCACATACTATCCACTAGATAGTGACATACATCTGTACTGCATCCCACATCTCTGTCTGACATACATGACTGTTAAGGGAAGCCCGGCAGCAGTACATCTGGCAAGTATCTGGACATGACATTTCACTGGGTAAGTACACTAAGCTGCTAGGCATGTTACAAAGCACTGTGCAGGCTACAGGCAGACTGGCTCAACACTGGCCTACATCTCCTATGGGGGAAATGCACATTTACCTGCATATATAGGAGGCTCTACAGGCATGTCACACCGCAGGGTAAAATACACCTGTGTGAACGTGCATAACCAGAAACAATGTGAACACAGCCACAGCCACATATGGTAAACTAGCATAATATTACAGTATATGGACTATCTGTTCAACACCATCCTCACATGTGCCACTCACACACTAACACTACATATACTGGGCTGCTACACAGTGTGGTCTGATTCCTGTCTGTGCTATGGGACATGTGTGTGCATGACCCTACAAACATGTAAGCCAATACAGTAACATACAGTGGAGCAGCATGTAACATTAGATAAGATGGGACCAAGAATAATTACATCTACCACAGTCTGTATACAGGCCAAAATTCATAGGTTCATAGGTTCATAGATTAGTACACATTAACAATACACAACACTGTCGACATTCACCATAAGTACACAGACCTCAGTACTATACAAACAACCACAGAATGTCCAGGTTATGTCATCAAATATAACCCCTACTGTACATAACGTGCAGCAGTCTGATATCTCACTGGCTTGTTATCAGATATGATGACACTAATTATGGTGTAGAGCACATATGCACCTCTTAATGCATGACATATGTATAAAAGGCTGACAGAGTTGTGACTGGAAGCACATACACAGGGCCAATATTGACATGTTGCTGTGATAACCTCATACATTTACTGTTGTAACAGGGTTTCTTGCAAAGTATGTCCTATGAGGGATATGAAGTCAGTAACTGTCATGGCTTTCACCATCTACAGACTGCAATATTCACACTACCTTCTGCAGTTCACAGATAGGTGCTCTGTGGGTAACATGTGAAACCAAAGGCACCACACACTGCCCAGTCTGCAGATGACCCTACAGATGGGGATTCCTCATAAACATAGAACTGACATGGCAGGTATTAAAACATGTAGGACAGCCATATCCACACACACCCTGTTAAATCAACATTAATCCAAATGCAGTATAGCAGCACTTACAGTCTGTAGTCACATCAGGCACATCCCGCTCCTGTGTATTGCCCTGTTTCCACAGTGTATGTTGTTAGATGTAAATCCCCAATCCTTCTAAGATGCTGTTTGCCAAACAACAGATCAAGTTCCTGCTCACAGTTAATGAAAAGGCCCAACACCAACATGATATTCCTAGATATTGGAGTGTGTTTCCATGCAATTGGCTATGGGAATGTTACCACAGCTATTCCACATGCAATCAGCAAGGGGATGGCTGCAATTCTTGCAGAGGCCATCAGCTGATCATGAGCATCACTTAAAATACACATGCTACTGCCTAAGCAAAGCAGATGTAGGTCTCCACATCCACCAGAGAGGGAGTGAGAAAGGCAGAGAGAGGCAAAGACAAGTCAGTGAGGGGTGGGAGAGCAAAACTTAAGCATGTTCGTGTCATACACCTTCCAGCACAGGGTATCAAACCCCTGACGACTATGCAGTGCTATCACATTTCTATGCAGTTATTGTATGCGCCACATAGGTTACATGTTGTGGACCCCTCAGAATGTATATGTGATGGTGAGTGACATCTGCAACAGGGATATGATAGCTATCCGGTAGGTGTAGTACATGTGCCTGTCCGCATGAACAGGTGCCAGCGTCAACACAGCCACATTCTCACAGCGATGCACACACATTGACACACTTGGCAGGGCCAGCATTACAACTCATCACTAGTGAGATTGCCACAATACATTACTGTGCAGGTATCACATGCACCATAGGGGTCATAGGGAGGTTATATGGGCAAAGAGTATGTGGAGGTGTCTGACATCAGACACCATGCTTCAGTATACCAATGGAGGTTGTAGTGAGTGTGAATGTGAACATATGCATCATACAACACACAGACACACACACACACACACACACACACACACACACACACACACACACACACACACACACACTCACAGGGTGCTAGTACTGATATGTATGGGTGCATTGATTTATGGGTGTGTAGTGGTCAACTATGCAAGATGGCTATACAAGGCTAGGTGATGGGTATAATGAGGCATCAGGCCACATGACAATGGTCTGCTTTGTGGCTCAGGGCTGTAGTTTCTGGATTTACACACACAGGTGGGTATTGTATTAACCATCCAGTCACCAGGGTGACTATTGCGTGTAGGCAATTCTGTGCATTGCTTGCCATGTATGTGCTCCTACAGTGTCTGTGATGTGCACACCTCCCACATGCATCTACAGTGACATGTGAAACTGAACCTGGGGTGTCTGACCCATGTTGTGTACAAAAATAATCATCAGATGTGCCAGTCCTGGCCTCATGTGGCAGGAACTGGTAATGGACAGCAGGTTTACTCTGCACCTACATTGGTAGCATGCTAATGGCATTCCCTGCTGTCAGTGGCATCTGTCCATATGGGGCATGTTTTCAGGCATGGTATTTCCTTTGTGGGTCACATTTGATGGCACCACAGGTGTTGCAGGTGTCCAGTGGGGAACATAGGGAAGGTGAGCTGTCTGTATGTACGTGCCTATTGGACAAATGGACAGGTTGCCATGCCCTCTGTAGGCCACTGCAATCACTCCATAGTTACTATCAGTGGGCAATATGCAGTGTACTACCAACATAGCGGCTGTTGCCTAGGCAAGAGTGTGTGTGTGTGTGTGTGTGTGTGTGTGTGTATGAGACATGGGTTGAGAGTGTTCTCTGGCTTATACTAGGGTTGCTAACTTTGTTTGCCTGGCCTTGATGTCACATGTATGGGTATGGATTTGCACCCCAGCCTCTTGGCTATTTCACAGCTGTTATCCCTGTATGGTGGACATTGTGATATATATACTAGGGCCACCATATAAGAAATTTGCAAAACTTGCTCCACATTGGGCCCAATTGTTACACACTCACAACCACCTCCGCACAGGATACGAGTTACAAACACAGACATACACACACACACACACACACACACACACACACACACACACACACACACACACACACACACACACACACACACACACACACACACACACACACACACACACACACACACACACACACACACACACATACCTGTCATGTCTGGGATTAGAACTCTTACCTAACTAGTTTATTACACTACAGTAGTACACAGTTATAGTACACACCACAGAGATTACTGGAGTACTCCTTCCCCAAAGGTGTATTTCACATTGGATGACATCATCAAGATTGCCAAAGTAGGGCATTCAAATTGTAATGAGTGTGGCTAGGCTAAAATGCATTGCTTCCTACACAGACATTGAAACACAAACAAATCATCCACAACCGACATGTGTGGGTATAGAACCCCTAACAGAGGTCTATATCACACTGCAGCATGATGCTGTTATAGGATGCACCACTGGGATTACTGGGGAACTCCTTCCCCAAAGGTGTATTTCACAGTAAATGGCATTGCAGGATTGGCAAAGTAGGTCCTTTGAAATGTATTGAGTGCGACTAGCCTAAAATGCAATGCTCCCTACACAAACATTGAAACACACTCATAATGGGTGGAAATAGAACCCTACCAGAGTTCTATATCACACTGCAAGAGTATGCAGTTATGGCATGTGCTATAGAGATTACTGGGCTACATCCTTCCCAGAGGTGTACTTCTAGGTGGATGACATTGGGTGCCTTACCAAAGTAGAGCATTTGAATTGTATGTCGTGTGACTACCCTAAAAAACATTGTTCTCTACACAGACAGAGTCAGACAGACACACACACACACACACACACACACACACACACACACACACACACACACACACACACACACACACACACACACACACACTTGCCATGTCTAGGTTTAGAACTCCTATCTAACTATTTTATCACATTACAGCAGTACGTAGTCATGGGGTGTGCCACAGAGATTACTGGGCTACAACTCTCCCAAAGGTGTATTTCACAGTGGATGACCTCAGCAGGCTTGCCATAACAGGGCTATGGGGAAGGCAGTGTGTGGTCATGGGCATAACCCATTCATTTAGTGGTTGACACGCCACATACAGTCACACACAGGGTCATATTTCACAGGTACGTGTATACAGCTGCTAGATGACTACTTCCTTGTACAGTCATGTTGCACAACTAGCACATGCACGACATAGTCTGTAATGCTGACAGATACCGGTGACTAGTATCTGCAGTAAGTGACATCTGAACCTCATGTAGTTAGGGCCCTTTGGCCGTGTGCTGGGTGGGACAGGCCTGGATGGCTCCTTGTTACAGTCACCTTCTTCCACACATCAATGTACGTGTACCTTTGGCTTATTATAGTGTGTTGTCCTTACATATATGTCTGTATTCCTATCCACTGTGTGCGCAAGGCATGAGTGGTGCATACTGAGGAGTGTCTGCACTAACATCTGTGACTGCCAGATATATCTGGTCCACTGGTGTTTGCAGACATGGCCTTCATGTGTGTAAATGTGTCAGCATGCCCAGTATGACCTTTCAGTATGTTGTTGACTGACATTGCCTTCATTTCTCTAAGTGTGTGAACATGCACAGTATGCCCGCCTGTATTTAATGTGTGGATCGAGTCCAGGTAGTTTGTACTGCAGTGCTGACCTTTGTGTTGTACATCTACAGCTAGCATGCTGTTTCTGCAGGGTGTCCATCGATCATTTGGCATTGACTGTTACTACATTTCTATGTAGGATGGGGGGCACACCTGACTATTTCTACATTTCTACACAGGATTGGGGGGCACACCTGACTGCTATTACATTACTACATAGGATGGGGGCACACCTGTCTATTTCTACATTTCTACACAGGATTTGGAGGGCACACCTGCTGTTATTACATTACTACGTAAGATGGGGGGGACACACCTGTCTATTTCTACATTTCTACACAGGAATGGGGGGAACACCTAAATGTTATTACATTACTACGTAGGATGGGGGGCACACCTGATTCTTGTACACATTTGCTATGACTGTACTGGTATGTCAGGTACTCCATTTCATTCTGTATTCTTACCTATCATGCTGACTAGAGACATACCAGTGTACTACAGATCTTAGCTTTGGTTGCCCTACATATTAGTGTCTGACTTCCTACCCTTCAGAACTAACATCCCACTGCCTGACCTGCTGCAGTCTGTCTGTGTAGGCCTGGGGGGCTGGTTACCATAGCCATCATTCAGAGGCCATAGCACAAGGTCTGTTTGGGTTTGTCTACACCTGTTCTGCTGGCTGACACTGTTGGGTATGTGAACCGCCCTGACTGGCATGTGTGAGTCATATGGACACACACATGTCACCCAGCACATTTTGTGCAGTGGATTTTGTCACCCTGTGTAGTACTGGCTACTATGGTGACTCCAGTATGTGTTAAGATGTCATGGTGCCACTATGAGTGTCTACTTTCTGCTGCCATAACATTCAGCCACCCAATTCCCTTGCATGCTCACATCCATACCATAGATACAGGTAACAACACTTTCTACTCCATTTGGCAATTGGTAGGTTGATTGACTTACCTTGTGCGTATGCCAGAATTGTGGATGGTGCTGGAGGGCTGCCTATGTCGGATGCAGATAGTACACTCCCTATAAATGGTTGAGCACAGATAGTGTCATGTTTGGCATCCCTTTTACTGTATATGCGAGTCAGGGAGTGGTGTCCTTCCCTGGGTCCCTACTGTGTCAGTATAGGTTCTATGCGTTGTCTCTTTGTTGCAGCCTCAGCATACTGAGCATGCCATCATCTGCCTATTGGGGCAAGCTCAGGTTGTTCCTCCTCGGAGTCACTCTGTGCCGGTGCAGGCCTTGGCATTGGTGGAGGGCTGTATGGCCCTTCCCTGTGCTGTTTCTGCTGCAGCTGTTTCAGCAAGATCATATGTTGTAGCATGGCACATACCTTAACAATTTGTGTACATGTAGCTGGTGAGTACTGCAAGGCTCCACTGGATGTATTCAGACACAGGAACCATGACTTGAGCATCCCAAACACATGCTCTATTATACGTCTGGTCTGTGCATCTGCCTCATTATGACATTCTTGTTCAGGTGTGTGTGCATTTCTGATGGGTGTCATCAGCCACGGTTCCAGTGTGTAACCAACATCCTCCACTAGGTGACCGTAGGGGATGCCCCCATTGGCAAATCTCTGGTACAGCTGTGTCAGATGCCAAATGTTGGAATTGTGATAGCTTCCAGGGCAGCCAGCACACACATTCATTATAATGCCCTGGGCATCACAGAAGACCTGGCAGTTGATGGAGGGGATGCCCCTGCAGTTAACGTAGGTCCTCCCCTGATCACTGGGTGGTGCTTTGATGTGTATGTGTGTGCAGTCTATAGCACCCACTACCTCAGTGCATTTTGCTATTTTGTGGAAGAGATGCATATTGCTGGCCAACACCTCATGGGTGTTGAGGAAATATACGTGCTCACTGGCATGTGCTGACATGGCAGCCAGGAACTGGTGGAATACTCTGGATGCTGATGCCTGTGAGATCCCCATGATATCCCCAGTTGAGCTTTGGGAGGTACCTGTGGCTAATATTCCTAGGCCTACACATACCTTGGTATCCACTGGGATGGGTTCCCCTCGGTCAGTTTGGTGTGTCAGGTGTGGCCGGCACAGCTGAACAATTTGCTGTAGGATGTCCCTGTCCACCCTATAGTGCTCCACTATCTCTAGCTCATGTAGCCCCTGGTAGATTACCCTGGGTCTGTACACTGTTTTCCATCTCCTCACTGTGGGTTGATCAGCAGCATTCACATCCTCACCACTCTCAGCCTCTTGCACTCATTGTTCTATGTTGCCTGCTGCAGCCCCTCTCATTTTGTAGGTTTGTTTGTTAAAAGTTCCCCGCTTGTATACACTTGTGGTGTAGAGTGTGGGAAAAATCAGAGGTGAAGGTGTTTGCATAGTTTATAGTAATGTTCTGGGCTGGGCTGGTCTGCTGCATTTGTAATTGGCTGATTGTGAAACAGTTCACCTGCCAGCTATGCTAGTTTACCTTGATTACCTTCCTACTGCTGTTTTCCCTTCCCATTGCCTTTCTATTTAAGCCTGGAGGCACTCCATGCAAACAGAGTGTTTAAATGTGCACAGTGATGCTATTTCCTGGTTTAACTTTTTTTTCTTCCTTTAAAACCTGGTGCACGGCACGTACACCCACTTAGGCAATGTAAAGAATGCTAGACAAATTCAGACTCACCCCCTGCAAACCCGAGCTAGAGGGCTCCAATCTGCTTACAGTATGCCTCAAACACCTCCCTATCATGTCAGCTAACTCCTAGGCTTGCACCAAGCTATTCCTACTCTTACACTGTTGGGACCTGACTAGCATGCTGGTGAAAACTGGGATGCACTATCATTCCCCTCATTTGCAAAGGATTGCCTGCTAATGCATAGCTACATGTCTCACACTGAGCCTCCCCCCTTAGCAACCACTACTCACTGGACATATTGTCTTCTGCCTGCCATTGACTTTCATGGCAGAATATTGATTTTAGTTTGAATGCTTAATTTTGGTTTATTTTATTCCCCCTCTCCCAATCCCGTTTGAGCGCCGCTGCCCTACGCTTAAACAGCCGAGATCGGCTAAAAAACATAAAAGTTGATTTTTTTTTTTTGCCTATTTGCAATGCGAATGACCTAATACTTGGCCAATGGCATTCATACTAACTGATATGCAGCCTTTATTTGGAGCTGTCATAGCTACGTTTTGGAGTTTGCAGAAATGTACTCAGTTACTAACCGAGTACATTTATACAGATTGCACTAGTCCTGCACGGTCAGGTGCAAGCTTCCTGCATCACAAAATCACCTCATTTTCTTGGATTTCTTCTGCAAATGGGATGATTTGCATACAGGGGCTTAGTCTATGCAGGACTAGTGCAGGAGCAGTCGTGCACGCCCCTGCAGGCTATTCCTGGATCGCAGGGCAGACATATTGCCTGCTAGCTCTCCTGCACTGATCTTGCACGCCATGCAAGGCATAGAGAATCCAGGGTTATGTCATCTTCCATTTAAATAAAAGGCATAATACCTATCTCCTCTCTCAATTCACAGATGATTAACTTTAGGAATCTTTTATATTTCTTATGATTCACCAGGAGACACAGCTTTGCTTCCTTCCATGAGCAAAACTTTTTAATATGTAGTGGAAAACAAACTGCAATAAGAAATACATCACAGTATACAGAAACACAAGAAAAATATAATGAAAAACAAAGCATGGAAATAAATGAGCGAGACCACTCACAGTTGTCCACATATCCCACCAACAGTCCCCCATGTGTACAACAGCAACATGACATAAAAATCAAAAGAAGAAACCTCTGTAGTGTTGTCTAAAACTCCGAGTACAGCTAACCATAGTGCTTGGGTGTGCCCATTGCTTAGCTATGGTGAAAGCAGCCTAAAAGGCTGAAGAAGATAACAAGGATGATACATGCAAATGAAGCATCTCAGCAAAAGTGTAGCGGGCATTGCGTTTGCCTAACAAGCAGGCATTCCCAGTTAGAGTCCCAGTGCATCACAGTCTATTTTACATGGCAAAGCATGGTATAAATTATATTTGTAATGCAAAACCCACTAAATAACATTCATTTTAATGAACTGGAGTACTGCAGGAAATGCACGTGAAGAGTCAGTATACTAATGAATAAGGCAGCAGAAAGCAGGTGTAAGCACAGATAAGCAGTAGTAAGCATATGTAAGCACTAGTAAGTGTGTGCAAGTGCCTTTGCACGGGGTTAATCACTGCTGACACAGATTAAGAAAAGGAGAAGCTAACTGGGTGTAAGAAACTGTGACTGGAAGTTAGCAGTGCTTACCTCTGCGCAAACCCACTTACAACTGCTTTAAAGTGCCTTAGTCACACCATATCCATTGGCCAGTATTCTGCCCAGCAACAAAACAAACAGTTTCTGCAAGTCTGGAAACCAGGACCATGTACACCAGACACAAAAGTATTTACCACCAAGCCATGCCAGATATGCATAAATCGTATGTTATCAGAAAAATGACACCAGCCCAGTCATGCAACAGTACAGAGAATGTATACCTACAGCTAGAAGGACGTGTGTGTGCAAATATATTACTATCTAAATGGATACAACATATTTATAGATGTAGTCACATATATACACACACACATATATATATATATATATATATATATATATATATATATATATATATATATATATCCAGAAATATATACATATATATCTATCTATATATATATATATATATATATATATATATATATATACAAATATATGAACAGATATGCATGCAAATGCCGACATCTACACATATATATGTCAACATTTATATTTCCACATATACACAGCAAGTTACATATGGTATATACGGACATAGTTAAGAAATAAGTAAGCAAATATATATACCCATTGAGGTATATATGGCCAGACATCTGTAGATAGCAATGGTAGATTAACAGAAACATATATGTTCACATGCACTGTTAATGGGATTGAGAGGCCTCAAACAATATACGTCTCGTATGAATTGGCATACCCCCCAACCAGCCAAACACGTTTGCCCTGCAATACACTACCAAGCTCATTGTACTGTACATGTTTCATTTAAATAGGGATTTAAATTAGCCCTCTGTTATGTTTCATATGTTGATATCACATTCCCCTCTCCCCAACCCGCTTGGCAGGCCGAGCAATACAGGCCCATCCAACCCAGGCCATCCACAACCCATACATTCATTACCCAAAGTTCCGTTTATCCCCTCCCGCTGCAGACACGCAAGCATCATCACTACCCTGGTTATCTGCCTGTAGCTACCACACCACAACACATTGCCCTCCCTCGACTCCCCCCACCTCAGGACATATCCAGCATGTTGTCCTGACCCAAGGATCCTAGGTCTGGCACATGCCGTGGTCCATGCACATAGCCATGGGTACCTTTGTAACTCTGGGTGTAGACGAAAGTTGAATATCCAATGTCTGGGTTGTCCCGCATGGGACAAATGTTTCCCTGGTACTAACAATAGATTTCACGTGTGACTCTGTATACACTAACGGATTTAGTTGTATGTATCGCAAAGCATACGTGGCACACAAGGTTGGCCGGTATGCACACGAAACACAGTATCCAACAATACCAGTCTACATTACAGGATATGTAGCTAAATGTGTAGAGGTATGCATGTGTGTGCGTGTGTGTGTGTGTGTGTGTGTATATATATATATATATATATATATATATATGTATATATATATATATATATATATATATATATATATATATATATATATATATATATAAATATATATATATATATATATACCCATAACTAAATAGATATATACATATGCAGACATCCATACATCCACATGTCGTTAGATATATATACAGCAATATATATATATATATATATATATATATATATATATATACATATATATATATATATATATATATATATATATATATATATATGTGTGTGTGTGTGTGTGTGTGTGTGTGTGTGTGTGTATACAAGGATATATTGCTATGATATGATACAGCACTTAAGAATGACATATGTTCACAGGCCATGCCAATGGGGATGAGGGGCCCAATCAACAAATGTGTAACACGTAGCATTACCCTCCCAAGCCAGACAGGGGAAACATACAAACAAACACACAAACAATGTAAATAATCCACTGCTCCCCAAACCACAGGCAGGATACAATCAGAGGTGGGAACACTGTGGACCTGCTAAGTCTAATCTTGGAACAGAGACAGGACCGTCCCTTGCGGGACACCTCAAAAATTGTCTTGTGACTGGAGGCTGTCCATGCAATGACTTTTCAAGGCAGGGCATGCATGTACCCGGACTACAAGGGTGGGAAAGCCTGATGACCCATCGGTCTAGACAACATATGAGATGGGTCCTGATAAGTGGAGAGTGGACAGTGTGTAATGGTGTGTTTAGACCCGACCTGCATCTAGAGTAAGGATGAGTGCTCTAGAAGATGTGCATGGGGGAAACTATAGGTATGAACTTATGGGCCGAGGTGTGTAGGTGTTGGCTGGAGCAGTTCTATTTGGACTGCCCCGGGAATATAAGCAATAGTGTGCTCTGGCAGAGCTGCCACCTAATGAGCAACCACTCCCAGTATGAGTCCCACTGCAGCACAGTCTATTATACATGGCAAAGTACGGTATAACCAGATGTGTTGCTGCACATCCCACTAAATAACACCAAAGAAAACATGGTCGCAACACCCCACTGTAGGCATGTAAACTGAATTAATTGGCATCACAAGGTATTATTGTTGTCCTCACCCCACCCAGCGGTGTGAGTGTCCAAACCTACCTCCAAATGCTGTTGCTGTAGAAGAAATGGCCAGCTGTGGACCTTCCTGTTAGCCTTCCTGCACATCCTTGGATATTTCCCCATACTATCTGTCCCTCTGTGTGCCCCATTATCACCACTTACCTATCAACCCCTGTTTCATTATTATTAATGTTCACAGTCACAAGTAGGTGACACCCTCTTCCCCAAATATATTGGCAGAATCTGGAACCCCATACTCATGTGTATTACCTCAGCTGTCCTACATGACACATGTAAATAACACATGAAGAAACCCCTCAAGGACACTTGGATCAGCACATGCTCACCACCTGGTGAATCCCCTCCACCCCAACTTACACTCTATACCCCTACAACAACTAGTGAAACTGACACCTCCTGTCCTGGCTCACATACAAATCCCAACATCCTGCAAACCTTCCCTATTGCTCCCCTACCAATCATTCCAATGGCCTACTATACAGTTATAATGTCTCCCCTCTACCTATCTGCCTTATCCTTCACTATTCTCTTCTACTCCCACACAGGTATGGCATAACCAAACCTAACCCAAATACCTGAGTGTAACCCATCCAGATAAACTGGAAAACTGACCTGCTGACCGCCTGACACAGTCAGCAGACGTGACTGTAGCATGTATAACCTACGTATGTTAATATAAGACATGCATGAAGAATGTGGCAGAAGAATGAATGCTTAAGTATGTAGCTCTCTATGAATGTGAACTTACCATATAGTATGGGTGGGGTGTACTGGGTGGTGTGACTCCCACTCTACTGCTGACAATGGAGATTTGTCCAGTCGGATTATCCCAGTCAACTCAACAAAACTGAAATACATACATGAAGTATAATAGCAATAGAGTGCAAGTGGTGGGCGTTTGCCAGGCAGAGTGGCAGTGCCCATGCAAGTTACCAAATGTGCATGTCACTGTCAACTAAGTGTAAACCGCCGGAGGAACGTAATGCTTGAGCTGAGCCCCACGAGCATACCCACCTACACTTCACACTTCACAGTGCCTTGCACAGCACTCTCAAGCCAGCTCCTCATCTCACAGCTGGGTCTAACCAACGGTGAGCCACTAACTGTATAAAGTCAGGGCAATATCGCGAACATATCATCCAGTCCAGTCATGCAACTGTACAGTGATGTGCCCTCCATCGTATGTCGTACATATGTACATACACTCACGAAAAAAGCCATAATGCCGATCCTCAGGTCACACGAAAAAAACACCGAACGTCAACATTTCCGACTGCTACACCACAAAACAAGTGCTACCATGGGTCAAAAGGGGGATGAGATTATGCATTTCGGAATATCGGTGTTCGATATTATCAACAATCACAATTCGGAGTTTGCATTAGTGGTGTCGGCAAGGGGCGATCGACATTTTGATAGTAAACATATATATATATATATATATATATATATATATATATATATATATATATATATATATAAATAACACTATATACATATATATTACTATATATGAACATATATACATGTTAATGGCTACATCAACACATATATGTGTCTACACCTATATGTCTACATATACACAGCGTGTTACATATGTGTATACAGATATACAGATATGTATGTATATATGGACATAGTTACATATATGTCAGCAGATATATATATATATATATATATATATATATATATATATATATATATATATATATCGATACATATGGCCATACATCTGTAGAGAGCAATGGCAGATTAACAAACACACATATGTCCACATGCATCTTTACTGGGGTTGAGAGGCCCCACACACTATACGTCTTGTACAACTTGGCTCCCCCCTAATTGACAAACATATCCGCCCCGCAATACACTACCAAGTGATGCAGATCACATAACCAGGACCTGACATGACATGGGCACAGGAAATTAAAAGTACAGCATCCCACCTGTATGATGTCAGGCTGGTACTGTTGACATATCATGCAGTACAGTCTGCCTTCCATAGGTAATGTAAACTGTGGTAGCCATCAACATCCCCAGGATACAGATACACAGACACAGATATGCAGATACATATAAACATATGTACATATATATATATATATATATATATATATATATATATATATATATATATATATATATATATATGTATCTATGCATATATATGGATATACATGTGACTACACATACACACGCAGATATATGTACAGTAGGATACATATGTAGTCGGTGCACACAATATGGAACAGCCACTATGCCTACAACTAACCCCTGCACAACCGGACACTGTATGGGCCACCCATACAAATAACGATCATTGCCTGCAACATATACCCACAGAGAGGTCATTGGGAAAACTCCACACACAGGTTTGCAGAAATGGCATACCTTTCAATGTGTAATATTACAGTTTTACATGCCATGTCATATAGCTGTTCAGACACTGGCATCCATCTAAACAGAGGAATGCAACTGCGAAACAGTTATACTAATACAGTAGTCTGGAAAGGTTCACAACCGTTGCTGTCCAGGCCAAGCCCTTAGATTTGTACAGTAGTGAGGACTGACTGGGCTACAGGATACCAAAAGATCAACAGTATGTAATGCAGGTGTATAGTTCAGCAGCCTCTATCTACACTCTGTACAACAGCAGTGGGTGGCAAGGATGTCATGTGACCACATGGGTTGTAACTGCGACATAACAAGGCATAACTGACACCATCACATGCACACTGACAATCAGAACAGTATGGCAGGAGGCAGTAGGCTTGCAGTAACCGAATATATGTAAGTGATGTAAATATAGGTGAAGTATACAGCACTTTACATCCACATACCTTATGGCAGCTCACCCCTGATACCCCCTCATATTTAACAGCCTAAGTCATTTATGGTGCTCCCCCCAGACTCAATAATACAGGGCCATATACCTCTGTTACATACACTGGCCTCTGGAGTTCATAAGAGCATACATGTATTTTTTAGGTGACGCCCACACATATATGGTCCCAGCCCCACCATATGTGTGGGGGATACAACAGATGTGGACTGATGGCACCAATGGCAGTGTGATATACTCACAGCCCACTATGGAACACCCCCACAGTACCTCATATGTGCAACGCTTGATATGTAGGTCATGTACTGATAGCACTCAACACACACACTGCCAGTGGAATATCAGACACAGGACCTGTGTGGTGGACAGACAACACATGTTAGGCACACCTCTGGCCACCAAGAGGATAGGCCCACAGTTGAGAGCTATGCAGACAGACTGTATTCCAAGCTAAAGTAGTATGTACACACACACCCTGTAACACCAGTACTATACAAAGAATAACACGGCTCTACTCACACTCTGTCTGTAGTTCCTGAACCTCCTACAAATATGTAGCTGCCCTGAGTGTGCCAGTTCTCCTGTAGAAGGTATTGCTACCTGCTGTCTGTAACACTGATGCCCTCACACATGTAGGACTGTACAAACATCCACAGAATGTCCAGGTTATGTCATCAAATATAACCCCTACTGTACATAATATGTGGGGTGGTCTGATATTTCACTGGCTTGTTAGTGGATATGATGACACTAATTATGATGTACAGCACATATGCACCATGTCATGCATGACATATGTACACAGGTTGGCAGAGTTGTGGCTGGCAGCACATACACAGGGCCAATAATGACATGTTGCTGTGATAACCTCATACATGAGATTGGGTTTGTGGCAATATATGCCCTATGAGGGATAAGACGCCAGTAACTGTCACGGGTTTCACCATCTACAAACTGCAATCCACACACTTCCGTCTGCAGTGCACAGATAGATGCTCCATTGGTAACACATGAAACCAAAGGCACAACACACTGTCCTGTCTGCAGATGACCCTGCAGATGGGGATTCAACATAAACATGGAACTGATATGGCAGGTATGGAGACATGTAGGAAAAACATATCCACACACACACACACACACACACACACACACACACACACACACACACACACACACACACACACACACACACACACACACACACACACACACACACACACACACACACACACACTGTTAAACCAACAGTATGCCACATGCTGTATAGCAAAACTTACAGTCTGTAGGTAGGTCAGGCACATCCCCCTCCTGTGTGTTACCCGGTTTCCACAGTGTATGTTGTTAGAGGTAAATCCCCAATCCATCTGAGATGCTGGTTGCCAACCAACAGATCTAGTTCCTGCTCACATTGAATGACAAGGGCCAACACCAACATGATGTTCCTAGATATCAGAGTGTGTTTCCATGCAATTAGCTATGGGGATGTTACCACAGCTGTTCCACATGCAATTTGCTAGGGGAGGGCTGCAGTTCATGCAGAGGCCATCAGCTGATCATGAACATCACTTAAAATACACATGCTGCTGCCTAAGCAAAGCTGGTGTAGGTCTCCACATCCACCAGAGAGGGAGTGGGAGAGGCAGACAGAGGCAAAGACATGTCAGGGAGGGGTGGGAGAGTAAAATTGCAGCTTGTTTCTGTCACACACATACCAGCACAGGGTATCAAGCACCCTGACAACTATGTACTGCTTTCACAGTTCGATGCAGTTATTGGATGTGGCACATGGGTTACCTGTTGTGGAATCCTCAGAACATATCTGTGATGGCACATGACATCTGCAACAGGGATACAGTAGATATACGGTAAGTGACGTACACATGCCTGTCAGCATGGATAGGTGCCAGCGTCAACACAGCCACACTCTCACAAGGACAAACACACATCGACGCACTTGAATGGGCCAGGGGTACAACTCATCAGTAGCGGGATTTTCACAATACATCACAGTGCAGGTACCACATACACCACAAGAGTCATATGAAGGTTGTAAGGGCAAAGGGTATGAGGAGGTGTCTGACATCAGACAGCATGCTTCTGTATGCCCATGGGGGTTGTAGTGAGTGTGGCCATGAACATGCACACCATACAACACACAGACAAACACACAGGGTTCCAGTACTGATGGGTGCATGTCTGCACAGGAGTGTGGTGGTCGACTGTGGCAGCAGGCTATACAAAGGTAGGCGATGGGTATACCTTGGTGTCAGGCCACATGACAATGGTCTGCATTGTGTCTCAGGGCTGTAGTTTCTGCACTTGCCCACACAGGTGGATATTGTATCCCCCATCCAGTCACCTGGGTGACTATTGTGTGTGGCCAATGCTGTGCATCACTTGCCATGTATGTGTTCCTTACTCCATGACATGGACAGTGTATGGGATGTGCACACCTCTCACATGCATGTACAATGACATGTGGAACTGTACTTGGGGTGTCTGGCCCATGTTGTGAACACAGATTACCATCATATGTGCCAGTCTTGCCCACCTGTGGTGGGGACCAGTAATGGGCACCAGGTTTACTCTGCACCTACATTGATAGCATGCTGGCATCATTCCCTGGTGTCAGTGGCATCTGTCCATACAGACCATGTTGTCAGGCATGGTATGTCTATTGTGGGACACGTGATGGCACCACAGGTGGTGGAGGTGTCCACTGGGGAACATGGGGGAGGTGCACTGTCAGCATGTATATGCATATTGGACAGATGGACAGGGGACATGCCCTCTGTAGCCCACTGCTATCACTTCATAGCTACTATCAGTGGCCAATATGCAGTGTACTACCCACATATTGGCTGTTCCCGAGGCATGTGTGTGCGTATGAGACATGGGTTGAGAGTGTGCTCTGGGTAATACTGGGGTTGCTAATGTGATTGCCTGGCCTTGATGTCACATGTATGGGTATAGCTTTGCATCCCAGTCTTTCAGCTATTTCACATCTGTTATCCCTGTATAGTGGACATTGTGCTATATAGTAGGGCGCCATATAAGACATATGCAAAACCCGCTCCACATTGGCCACAGGTATCAGACGTTCACAACCACCTCTACACAGGATGCAAGATACGAACACACACATGCACACCTGTCATGTCTGGGAGTAGAACCCCTCCCTAACTAGTTTATTACCCCTCAGCACTGCGCAGTTATAGTACACGCCACCCACATTACTGAAGTACTCTTTCCCCAAGGGTGTATTTCACAATGAATGACATCAGCAGGATTACCAAAGTAGGCCATTTGAAATGTACTGCTGGTGACTACCCTAAAATGTATTGCACCCTACACAGACAGTGAGACACACACAAAACATCCACAACTGACATATGTGGGTATAGAACCCCTGACAGAGATCTTTACCACTCTACAGCATGGCATAGGACACACCATGGGGATTACTAAAGAACTCCTTCCCCAAAGCTGTATTTCACAATGAATGACATCAGCTGGATTGCCAAAGTGGGCCATGTGAAATGTACTGCGTGTAACTAGCCTATCATGCATTGCTCCATATACAGACATGGACACATACAAAGCATCCAGAACTGCCATGGGTAGGGATGGAACCCTGCCACTGTTCTAAATCACACTCCAGCAGTTTACAGTTACAGAATGTGCTACGTAGATTAGTGGGTTACTATCTTTCCAGAGGTGTATTTCTAGGAGGGTGACATCAGCAGACTTGCCAAAGTCGAGTATAGGAATTGTAAGGAGTGTGGCTACCCTAAAAAGCATTGCTCTCTACATAGACAGACAAGCACACTAACACACACACACACACACACACACACACACACACACACACACACACACACACACACACACACACACACACATGCCACATCTGGGGTTAGTACACCTACCTAGCTACTTTATCACACTACAGCAGTACACAGTTACTGGACACGCTATGGAGATTACTGGGCTACAATCTTCCCAGAGGTGTATCTCTAGGTGGGTAACATCTGCAGCCATGCCAAAGTTGAGTATGGGAATTGTAAGGAGGGTGGCTACCCTAAAAAGCATCGCTCTCTACACAGACAGACACGCACATTGACACACACACACCATTGCATTGTCTGGGGTTAGAGCACCTACCTAGCTACTTTATCACACTACAGCAGTACTCAGTTACGGG
Organism: Protopterus annectens; assembly: GCF_019279795.1. Lineage (NCBI taxonomy): Eukaryota > Metazoa > Chordata > Ceratodontiformes > Protopteridae > Protopterus > Protopterus annectens. Next base: position 309,985,260 of record NC_056729.1, read on the forward strand.
ACACCCTATAAGGATTACTGGGCTACAACCTTCCCAGAGGTGTATTTCTAGGTGGGTGACATCAGCAGCCTTGCCAAAGTCGAGTATGGGAATTGTAAGGAGTGTGGCTATCCTAAAAAGCATTGCTCTCTGCACAGACAGACACACACACTAACACACACACACACACACACACACACACACACACACACACACACACACACACACACACACACATAGTTGCCACATCTGGGGTTAGATCACCTACCTAGCTACCTTATCAGACTACAGCAGTACAATGTTACAGGATGCACTACGGAGATTACTGGGCTACACTTTTCCCAAGGGTGCATTTCAAAGTGGATGACCTCAGTGGGTTTGTCATAGTAGGGCTATGGGGAGGGCAGAATGTGTGCAAGGGCCATAACCTATTCATCTAGTGGTTGACACACCACACGCAGGCACAGGCAGGGTTATATTCCACAGGTACGTGTATACAGCTGCTAGATGACTACTTCCTTGTACAGTCATGTTGCACAGCTAGCACTTTCACCACATAGTCCATAATGCTGACAGATACTGGTGGCTTATGTCTACAGTGAGTGCCATCTGAGCATCATGTGGTTGTAGTCATTTGGCTGGTGGGACAAGCCTCATAATGGTTGGCTCCTTGTCACAGTAACTCTCTTTCACACATCTATGTATGTGTACGTTTGGCTTATTATAATGTATTGTCCTTGGATATATGCCTGTATTCCTATCTACTGTGCGTGCAAAGCATGAATGGTGCATACTGAGGAGTGTCTGCACTAACATCTGCAACTGCCAGATATGTCTGGTCCACTGTTGTTTGCAGACATGGGCTTCATTTGATTACATGTGTGAGCATGCCCAGTATGGTCTTCTGTACAGAATGTGTGGATCAATTCCACGTAGTTTGTACTCCAGTGCAGACCTTTGTGTTGTACACCTAAACATAGCAAAGTGTTTCTGCAGGGTATCCTTCGATCATTTGGCAATATGGGGACAAACTGTGCAGGGGATAGTGTGTACTGTAGGCGATTGTGTCTGTGCTGCTTCAGCTGCATGTTATTGCTGTTAGCAGAGATATTCAGACATGTGTACTGTTATACACAGTGATCTTATCTGTCTTCATATACTGCCAGGTGGACATTCTTGCTCACAGTGCTGTCTTGGGGGACAAGGGTGACTGCAGCTGTGTCTGGTATTGTGGGCAGACACCTACACATTCATGGTAAATTATGCCATCCTGGAGGGGGAGCTGCAGACACTTGCTGCTGGATCTGTGTATCCAGTTCAGCACCTTGGTAGAGTGCTGGAAGGGGATCCCATACTTGTGCACCCACTGACATGGCAGTATGGACTTATCTTGGTGTGGCAATGCCTCACAGCTGTACAGATTCACACAGATTGCCCAGAGGCAGGGGCCATTGGTCAAGACATTAACCCTATTGTGGTGTACAGGCAGGTGTGTTGCAACCCATTTATGTGTTTACAACCAGGGATAGTGTGAGCACACAGCTTTATGTCAGAGCCTGCACATTCCATGCTGCCCATGCTCCCATCTCCCCCTGTTATTCTATCCTCTTCCATATGTTATGCATACATTCTCTGATACTTTCCCTAAGGGTATCACCCCATCATAGGTGTGTGTTATTGTTGGTCCACAGTTCATGCAGTGGGACATGGTGGACATGTTACTGTGGTTTGTCCACATGGTCTTGCATATGGCTTATGTGGAGTGTGTTATGTTGTTATTTGGGTGTCCATGACTTAACATGCTTTGGCAGTACATGTGAGACACAGGCCTTTGGCAGAGGCCTGTGGGACATTTGATGATGCTGCTGGCCACATGTGGCAGGGCATTGCCTTCTGTCAGGTCTATAGTTGCAGACCACCATACAGTATATTCCCCTGGGGTGACAGGGTAGGTGTGATAGGTATTCATGCAAATACCTTCTATCTTGATCTTGATCAGATGGTGTGGATGCTGGCAGGGTGCTACGTACAGCTAGGGACACACCTGCATTGGACACCTGCACTGCATGCTGCATTCTTCTACTATTGCCATATACAGGTGGGGTCATACTGTACCCATTCCCCACAGCAGGGATATGGTCAGAGAGGTACATGTGTGTGGTGTTTGCGTGAGCTGGATGCATGTGTGCTATGGACACTACTTGCATCTGACACACAGATATGCATGGGGCATTTCTGGTATGCAGGCATGTGCAGGTACATCAGCTGTTTCCCAGTACATCAGTCCTACCTCCTTTGTGATCTGCAGGTGTTCGGGCAGACATCACCAGTATCCCCTACTACAGGACCGGTTGCTGTGATGCATACCTGTTTGTACATTTCCAAGGGTGTCTCCATTTCACAGTGATACAATATATACTGTATGTCTGGGATACATTCCCCTGTGTACTGCTTATATATCTAGCCCAACAGCCATGCCATGTCAGTCTTTCAGATGGTGACACATATTACCACCATACATTTACAATGGCTTACTGCTAGCAAGTGTTATACTGGTGGGGATTGTCCTTGACACTGCAGTTGTGTGGACGTGGCCCAGTCATCAGCAGTAGTGGGCAATGGCCACCAGGTCTTACTTCGACATGCATACATACTGACCACACTCAAACAATATGAAACACACACCATCCTAACACACACAGACTTGCATATTGTGCAAATGAGACAACCTATCCTGCTACCTTGGCCACCTCTGGGCATCTCTGCTCCACTTGTATTATACCTACTCATGCATGTTACTACATTTCTACACAGGATTGGGGGAATGGGTACACCTGTCTGTTTCTACATGTCTTCATATGAGTCGGGGAGGGCACACCTGACTGTTACTACATTTCTATTTAGGATTGTGGGTGGACACACCTGACTGTTTCTACATGTCTACACAGGATTGGGGGGAGCACACTTGACTGTTACTACATTTGTACGCTGGATTGGGGGTAGGGGCACACTTGAATGTTTCTACATGTCTATGTGGGAGTGGGGGGGGGCACACCTGACTGTTATTACATTGCTATGTAGGATGGGGGGGCACAAGTGACACTTGTACACATTTGATATGATGGTACTTGTATGTCATGTACTCCATTTCATTCTGTATTGCTAACTATCATGCTGTCTAGAGGCACATCAGTCTACTACAGATAATGGCTTTGGTTGCCCTACATATTATTATCTGATGTCCTACCCTTTATAACTGACATCCTGCCCTGTTGTGGTCTGTCTGTGTAGGCCTGGAGGTGGGATTAACCATAGCCATCATTCTGGGGCCATGGCACAGGCCCTGTTTGAGTTTGTGTCCACCTGTCCTGCTGGCTGCAACTGTTGTTGGGTATGCAAACCGTACTGACTGACATGTGTGGGTCATATGGACACACATTTCACTCAGCACATTTCCTGCAGTGGTTTTTTTCACCCTGTGTAGTACTGGCTACTATGGTGACTGCAGTATGTATTACACATGTCAGGGTGCCACTATGGGTGTCTACTGTTTGCTGCCGTAACATTCAGCAACCCAATTCCCTTGCATGTTCATATCCATACCATAGCTACAGGTGACAACACATTCTACTCCATTTAGAAATTGGTAGGTTGATTGACTTACCTTGTGGGTGTTGCGGATGGTGCTGGAGGGCTACTTATGTCGGATACAGATAGTACACTCCCTATACATGGTTGAGCACAGGTGGTGTCATGTTTGGCATCCCTTTAACTGTAAGTGAGAGTTGGAGAGAGGTGTCCTTCCCTGGGACCCTACTGTGTCAGTGCATGTGCTATGTGTTGCCTCTTTGCCAAGGCCAAAGCATACTGGGCATGCCTCCTTCTGCCTACTGGGGCAGGCTCAGGATCTTCCTCCTCTGGGTCACTCTGTGCCTGTGCAGTCCTTGGCATTAGTGGGGGGCTGTGTGGCCCTGCCGCATGGTGTTTCTGCTGCAGCTGTTTCCGCAGGATCGTATTGTGTAGCATAGCACATAACAACAATTTGGGTACATGTAGATGGTCAATACTGCAAGGCTCCACCAGATGTGCCCAGACACTGGAACCATGACCTGAGCATCCCAAACACATGCTTTATTATATGTCTGGCTTGTGTGTGTGCCTCATTATGGCATTCTTGTTCAGGTGTGTGTGCATTTCTGATGGGTGTCATCAGCCATGGCTCCAGTGTGTACCCAGCATTCCCCACTAGGTGACCGTAGGGGATATCTCCATTGGCAAATCTCTGGTACAGCTGCGTCAGATGCCATATGCAGGAATTGTCATAGCTTCCAGGGCAGCCAGCAGACACATTCATTATAATGCCCTGGGCATCACATACAACCTGCCAGTTGATGGAGGGGATGCCCCTCCGGTTAATGTAGGCCCTACCCTGCTCACCAGGTGGTGCTTTGATGCATATGTGCATGCAGTCTATAGCACCCACTACCCCAGGGTATTATGCTATTTGGTGGAAGAAATGCATATTGCTAGTCAACATCTCACAAGTGTTGAGGAAATATACATGCTCACTGGCATGTGCTGACATGACATCCAGGAACTGGTGGAATACCCTGGATGCTGATGCCTGTGAGATCCCCATGTTATTACTAGTTGTGCTTTGGGAGGTAGCTGTGGCTAGTATACCTAGGCCTACACATACCTTGGTATCCACTGGGATGGGTTCCCCTTGGTCAGTTTGGTGTAAGGTGTGGCCAGCACAGCTCAACTACTTGCTGTAGGTGGTCTCTGTCCACCCTATAGCACTCCACTGTCCCCAGCTCATGTAGCCTCTGGTAGGTTACCCTGGGTCTGTACACTCTTCTCTGTCTCCTCACTGTGGGTTATTCGGCAGCATGCACATCCTCATCCCCCTCAGCCTCTTGCACATGTTGTTCTATGTTGCCTGCTGGAGCCCTTCTCATTTTGTAGGATTGTTTGTTAAAATTTCCCCACTTGTATACACAGGTGGTGTAGCATGTGGGAAAAACCAGTGGGGAAGGTGTTTACTTAGTTTATAGTAGTGTTCTCGGCTGGGCTGCTGCCTGTGTAATTGGCTGCTTCTGATACATTTCACCTGCCAGATATGCTAGTTCTCCTTGATTACCTTCGTACTGCTTTTTTCCCTTCCCATCGCCCTTCTGTTTGGGTGCAGGGCTGCTCTGCGCAAACAGAGTACTGAGATGTGCACACTGCTTCTGTTTCCTGGTTTAACTTCTTTTTTCTTCCTGTAAAACACCCGCTTACACTTTGTAAAGAGAGCTAGGCAGGTTTAGACACACCCCCTAGCTTAGCTGTGCTAAGCTAGGAGCATACCCAAGCCACAAGGCTCCAATCCTCTTACAGTATGCCTAACACATTCACCCATGATGTCACCTACCTCCTAGTCTTGCACTCAGCTATTCATACTCTTACACTGTTGGGACGTGCCTTACATGCTGGGGAAAACTGGGATTCACTATCCTTCCCCTCATTTGCATAGGATTGCCTGCTTATGCATAGTTACATATGTCACACTGTGCCTCCCCCCTTAGCAACCATTATTCACTGGCCAGCTTGTCTTTTGCTTGCCATTGACTTGCATGGCAGAATACTGATTTTAGACTGCTTTTTTTAGGTTTATTTTCTTATTTTCCCACCGATCCCATTTGCGCGTCACTGCCCTATGCTTAAACAGCCGTGATCGGCGGACATATAATAAAAGTTATATTTTGTACATTTTGCATTGTTTTCAATGCCAATGGCCATTTATTTGGCCTTTGGCATGCTTCCTCAATGATATGCAGCCTTTATTTGGAGCTGTCATGTCTCTGTTTTTAATTTTGTATAACCGCACTCGGTTACTAACAGAGTACATTTCTACAAATTACACTAGTCCTGCACGCCCTGATTCCAGCTTCCTGGATAGCAGATTTACCTCATTTGCATGGTTTTCACCTGCAAATGGGATAATTTGCATATGGGGGCTGGGAACATGCAGCACCAGTGCAAGAGCGCTCGAGCACGTCAAATGAGCATGTACGTGGCTCGCTCGGCCACCATATTTCCAGCATTACCTCTTATGCTAATCATGCACGCCATGCAAGCTTTTGAGAATCTGGGGATTAGTTGTTATGTTGGATGGATTTTTGAAGTTTTAATGTAACTCAAATATTGTAATAAGAAATAATAATGTGGCCATTGTTTTTAAAATAAAGGTAACACCTATTATTAAATGTAAGACATCATTTTGTATTTATGGACATCTCAAATAAGAAATCTGGAATGAGTCCAGAAATTGTATTCTAAAATGTATGTTAGTAGTTACGATATGACATCTCTTCAGTTTTTCCCTTGAAAGTAGTCTAACTCTCAACCTAAGCACTTAAATAGTATCCTACAGTCCAGCATTGCTCAGACCTAATAGCAAGCACTAATATACACCGACATTTGATTGTCCAGCAGGGCAGGGCTCATTATTCACCCCTCACCAACTAAGCAACTAAGCAGATCACCCTACTATTCAGGCATGAGCAAAGGGCAATTTCAGGTATACTCTCCAGTCCAGCTGGTGAACCTGGGTATCCTGAGGCAATGTTACAACTGCCTCATGTACACATACAACCCTCTCCTCCTATCACAAAACATTAACATATGCGAGAGATGCAATTATATAGCTAAATTGGAAGCTAAGCTCTCTCCACCCAAGACTGGAACAGGCAGTCATGAGGAGAAGGTTAACACTTGCACCACACCTCCATCCTTGCATAGACATACTAAACCAGCACTGGCAAAAAATACACATAAATACACAAAATCATATTCGGAGGCACTAAATAAAAACCTTTAAAAGCATCACAGACCTCCAAAGCAGACATCCAAAAAACCTGCACCTCCCATCAGAAACCAGACAATAGATAAAACACAAAATCAGTGTGCCACACAATCGCAGCCCTTAAGGCAAAATAACATACCCAACACACTAGTAATAGGTGACTCTATAGTCAGGCACACTGATGTCCCACTCACTAGGCTGGACAAGGAGAAGGTTACTGTTAGCTGCCTGTCGTGAGCCAGAATCCACCACATAACACAAGCACTCAGGTCACTCCAGAACAAGTACAAATATGACTCTGTCATTGTTCATGTTGGTGTGAATGACCTGAGATGTACCTCCCTGGACTACATGAAAAGAGACATGGAAGAGCATTCTGATCATGTAGCCCAGGCAGGTATGACCCTGACCCTGAGTAGCATCCTGCCCTCACCAGGAATGATACCGCAGTATAAAGAAAAAAAATCATCAATTTCAACAATTGGCTAAGCTTCTGGTGTCATTCAAAGGGGATCCAGTGTCTGTCAGCCTGGGACGACATGTTCGACAAGCCTCGTTGCTTCGCAAGAGATGGCTTGCACCTGTAACCCCTAGGCTTTCGAATACTGGCCAAGGCTCTTGCTGCCCCATAGTGCCTTTTTTAGGCAAGGCTCAAAAGTCAAACCCACCTCTGTAATCAGCACAAATAAAAAAATGAGGGTTATGCTACTCAACACCAAGAGTTTAAATCTCAAAATACACATGCTTGAAGTACTTCTCAGTATGGAGAACGTCGACATTTGTGCAGTAACTGAAACCTGGTTCAGGGCTCCACAGAGCATGCCAGCATTACTGAGCTACAACTCATACCACACATTTCGGCCACAGAACATGAACCAAAACACAGAAGGAGGGGGTGGATCTATATTCTTCAAGGAAACCTACACCTCCAGGTTAGTGGCGCAGTATGATACCTCTGAGATCATCCATGTGCAACTAACATCAGGCATATCTGCAATGCAAATTGTGGCCTGCTACAGATCATCCTCCATGACCCAGAACCACCACTTCACCTTTCTGAAGACACTGGAAAACATGAAGGTCCTACCGAACACCCTGATATTGGGCGATTTCAATTACCCTATCATTAACTGGGAAAACTACTCAAGTACAAACTCCCAGGTCCAGCACTTCCTGGAATTTATCAACTCAGTTGCCCTGGATCAGCTGCTAAACTCCCGTACCAGAGGTGAAAACATATTGGACCTGGTCATCACCAACATGGGCGACAGGTGTTCCACACCGAAGGTCAACCCATCACTGGTTAGATCAGACCATAAACTAATCACTCTGGATGTCCACACCACACCACCTCTAACCAAGGAAACCACAGTGAAAAACTTTTCTATAGCAAACCTCACCTTACTTAAGACAGAAGTAGTAAGTTTCACAGCCCCCATGCTAAAGGATAACAATGTCCAAGATGCAGGAACCTTTACAAATGCACTCTATGAGCACCTACAAGGATGCATGGATTGTGTCATCCCTAGCAAAACCAAGACTCACTCCACTAAGAGAAGGAAACCAGTCTGGTGGACCCCTGCCATAAACCTATACAACAGAAGGAGGAAACTAGTTCAGAAAAAAAGCAAATCCGAAGAAGGAAAGACATCCCTGATCAGTATCAGTATCAGTAAGAAACTAAGGTCCCTCATAAAATCCTCCAAGGCTAACTTTGAAAGAAAAATAGCCAAGGATTTGAAAGATAACCACAAAGCCTTTTTTAGCTATGTCAAGAATCTAAGTGGCAACTCACAGATATGCTCTGAGCTAGTGCAAAATAGCACAAAATATACTTAGCCCACTGATATTGCCAACATCCTGGCAGATAGATTCACTGCAAACTTCACACCCATCTCACCCCCTAAAGGGCCCACAACAATACCGGAAAAGTGTAGTGTTCCAGAAATCACAGACGCACAGGTGAAAAAAGCCCTTTCAAAAGCCAAAAGCACAGCGTCAGTGGGGCCAGATGGTGTCCCAGGCTGCGTCTTGCATGGACTACAGAATGAACTAACCCCCCCACCTAAACACACTGTTCATCCTCAGCCTCTCCACAGGCTATGTGCCCATAGAATGGCACACATCAATGGTTATTCTACTCCACAAAGGAGGGGCCACAACTGACCCTGGTAACTATGGTCACATAAACCTGACTAGCCTGGTCTGCAAGGCTATGGAGCGTATCATCATGGAACTCATTAACAAAGACATTGGGAACCTCCAAACACTTGACCCAACCCAGTTCGGCTTTGTTAAGGGCAGATCATGCCTACTTAACCTGGTTGACTTCTTCGAGACAGTCACCAAGGCCATAGATGTGGGGAAGGTAGTTCACACAGCCCACCTTGACCTCGCTAAGGCTTATGACACCATTCCCCACTCAGGAATTATAGAAAAACTCACCAGCCTGAACACAACCCCCTACATCACGAGATGGGTTGCCAACTGGCTTACAGACAGAACTGACATGGTAAAAATAGCAGGCTCCAGGTCCGACTCTAAACCAGTCACAAGTGATGTCCCACAAGGCTCTGTTCTAGGACCCCTACTGTTCGGCATATACTTCTCAGAAGTACAGGCAAACACAGGAGGACTATGGCTAACCAAGTTTGCCAATGACTGCAAACTGGGGCCATAATTGACCCTCCAGCTGACATGGACATTCTCCAAAAGGGCCTTACTGAGACAGACACCTGGTGTCAAAGTCATGGTCTCAAGCTAAATGCCAAAAAATGCATAGTCATCCCATTTGGGAAAAACAAAACACCCATGAAATACCACATAGGTGGCAGCCCCCATGATAGAGAAGAGGTAATAAGAGATCTGGGGACCCAGGTAGATAGTAATCTCTCCTTTGAAAATCATAATGCCAAAGTAGTTAAGAAATCCTTCTATGTAGCCCATCTAATTACTAAAGGGTTCACATCTAGGAATAAAGAGGTTATAGTGCCCCTCTACTTGTCCCTTATCAGACCCATCATAGAGTACAATGCCCATTTGGGATGTACCTCACAAGACACTTCCAACAGCTGGAAAGACCACAAAAGTACCTCACCAAGAGGATTACTGGTCTCAAACATATGTCCTATGCAGCCCGACTGGAAAAACTCCAGCTGTACTCAGTCACATATCACTTACTCAGAGGTGATCTCTGCCTGACTTACAAAGCCATGTCCAACTCAGAATTGATGGACATGCTCCACCTAAAGAAATCCAAGTCACTGAGAGCCACATGCTCTAGTGAGCTAAACCTCACCTCAGCAATAAATAGAGCATGCTGGAGGGATATATTCCTGTCACACAGAGTCCCCATGCTTTGGAACAAAATTCCTAACTACATTAGGCAGAGCCCCTCATTAACTCTCTTCAAGAGAAACCTTGATGAGTGGATGGGTAACAGAAAATACACCCCTGGGATCACATCATTGGCTCTTCTTGACAGAGGCTCAGTTAATTAATCAATGGGGCAGCAAAAGCTGACACACTCTGGCTAGGCTTATAAATGCCCTCGGGCAGATAGCCTAGTACCTACCTATGAACCTATGAACATATTCTGAAAAATTTACTAAATTAAAATTGTACATAACTATATACAAGTTGTTTTCAGAAGACATGCTTTTGGCTTTAAAATAGTACCATATTAAATAACCAATATTCTACTCAAGTTAATAAGAGTTTAGAAATTCAACAATGGAATACAAATCTTAAAATAAATTATTTTATCATCAGAATTGTGTGATTACAGTGTCACTTTCCTTTGAGTGTAAGAGAGGTTAACATAATTAATAACTTTAAGTGTGTTCACAATAAATGGACTGTGGACTGAATCTATAGTTCACTAAGCAACAAGATGCAGGCAACATGATGGTCTCTTAGGTCTTATGTCTGCTATTATAAGGACATTTAAACATTTAAGCATTGAAGTGTTGCAATATAGCACTGCAATGTGTTTCACTACAGTGACATTCAGTAAAGTAAATGTAAAAATTACAAGTGTGTGTGTGTGTGTGTGTGTGTGCGTGCGTGCGTGCGTGCGTGTGTGTGTGTGTGTGTGTGTGTGTGTGTGTGTGTGTGTGTGTGTGCATGTGTGTCTGCCTGTCTGTCTGTGTCTCTAAGTGTGCATGAGCACCCGGGAAGATATAAAAGGTAAGAATGTAGAATGCCAACATGCACCAGAGAGGCAGAGAGGAATTTTAAAGAAAGAAAGTGTATTTATTTGTACAGGGTGGTAATAAGATCACTGTTTTCCTTAAGGTCAAAATGAATAGACAGAATAGATATATTAAGCATTTTTTGTATATACAGAACTGATGGAAAAAAATAAGATGTACTCAAACCCCTGTGCTTCTCTTTTCTAGTTAGACTGTTTACAATTACACTGGATATGCACTGGCCTTGGCTTTCTTTCAGTCTATTTATATACAGTGTTCAATTTCTTTCACATTCCTTTTACTTTTAAATGGTTCCTAGATTAATACTCTTGATTAAAGACACATACTACCAAATCTGGTGCCTGATTATACAAACTGCAATCAGTCACAGTGATTTTATTTGGTAAATTGGATACTTGTTACTAATCACTGAACAATACAATAACCTCTGATTTTAGGAACAATTTTGTTTAATGTGGGATGTGTTTAATGTCGCACAATTGAGGTGAAAAATGATAATCAAACATGCCACCAAATGTCCTTCACTTTCTTTGCATTATTGATTGTATATCAAAGGGTCTGGACAAAATCAAGCTAATGATAGACATTTGAATAAATATTTCTTGAACATATGTTGATAATGGAGTAGTAAGAAATGAACATGTAACTAATGTATTTATGCTCTCATTAAGAATCCTTGTCTTGGGGGCATGGCCAAGATGTCAGAGTGAGTGCAGTAGTTTTTTGTTGCTCTGTTCATGAGATTTATTTCTGACAGGAACTAATTAAATTTTTTTTGAAATATCTTGGAAAAACTGCCTATAAATATTCCTTTCACTATTGTGGATTATCAGAAGAAGAAAAAATAATAATCTTCAATGAAATTCTTCACAAAAATCCTGTCAGAACATCAGTTGCTGTATATACTTGAAATATGAGTCATTCAAAGTCATCTGCTCCAGATAGTTCTATGAAGAAAGAACTACAGACTATAATTACAAGTATACAAGATCTCTCTACAAAAATGGATAACCTAGAAAACATCATGGAAAACATGAAAAAAGAAAATAAAAAACAAATTCAACAATTAAAGGAAATTATTTAAAAGCACTCAGATCAAATAACTAGTATAGAAGAATCTCTAAATGAAATAGACGGGAAACAGATGGAGAATGACAATCAAATAAATTTCCTTTTGAAGCAAAATAATTCACTATTAGAAAAGGTGGATGATCTAGAATCAAGGTCAAGAAGAAATAATATTAGAATTTATGGAGTTCCTGAAAAGACAGAAGGGAATAACATGATTATTTTTCTGAATAACTGGTTACCTAAAATACTAAACCTGCCAGAGTCATTTTCTTATGGAATCGAAAGGGCGCATAGATCTTTGTCAAACCCTTCTATATCTAAAAGCTTAACTTCAACAAGATCTATCATAGATAAGTTGTTATCAACATAGGATAAAGATTTGGTGTTAAAGACTGCCTGGTTGATGGGTCCTATTCAGGAAAATGGAAAAGTCATTAGATTTGATAATGATTATACATCTGTGACAATAGCAAAGAGAAAAGCCTGTGTTCCTCTCATTAAAGATCTAAAAAAAGCTGAAATAAAAGCTCAAATACTCTTCCCTGCTAGATTGAAAATCACACTTCCAGATGGTCAGAAAATCTTTAATAACATCAAAGAGGCAACAGAATTTGTCAAAAAACATAACCTACTAGACAAAATTGAAGATATGGAACTCTCTACCCCAAGCCTAAAGAGACAAACTGCAAATGGCAAAACAACAGCAAATGATAAATCAACAACAAAAAAAAATTAAAGGGAAATAAAATACTAACTTCTAATTTCCAATGGCATTTTTCCCATGGTAATATGTGCAATACTACAAGCTATTAGGTAAAATTTTATATTAACATATTCATAACTAAAAATATTTAATACTTCTTTCTTATTTCTAATAACAATTCTCACTAGTTACTTGTGATAGCTTTCTGACTTCTTCTTTCTTCTTTGTTATGTAACACTATTTCCTTTATAGATTATAGTATAAACAATAATTGAAGGGCTCATAAATTATAAATATCGACAGAGCTTTATAAGATTGCGACTTATATCTAATTTCAATTAATAATGTGTTGAGTATTGCTCGTTTGGGGTTGGATTAGTATTTGGAACAGCTTGTGTGTCTTTATTGCATTGCCTGCCATTTAAAATAGAATTGCGATGTTCCTAGATGTTGAAAGGGGTACTGCCAGCTTTACGCTGCTTATTAGTGACTTTTGTTGGCCTTGGCTTGTTTAATCAGCAAGCGTAACATGTTTTTATTATAAATATCCTGTGTAGACATGTTTGAGCAATGTCGGCACTTTGTAGTCACTTGCGAAGTGTAATTTTAATGTTATAGTGTAAATAGCATTGTGTTACCCTGCTTAACTTGTTTTTTTGTTTTTTACATGCCTTTAACGCTTCTCGAGCGTACGACAGTTAAGAAAAGCTTGAAAATACCTGAAAAGCGTTATGTTCACCTCGCAAATGCAATATCTTGTTTCTCAAGCTCATACTTTGGGATTCACTAAAATCTTACTTATATGGTAAGATCAAAAATTGGTATCTAATCAAAAGAAAACAATGGGAAAATTAACTAATGCAACTACAAATGAATATAGATAAAATAAGGAAAAGTTTAAGTACCAAAGACATAAGAACAAATTCTGAGCTAAAAACATTAAACATTAGATACGCAGAAATTCTAAATCACAAAGTGACAATAAATCTAGAAAAATTAAAAATTCAATCCTATTCAGTGAACCCCAAACACATACACAGAATGGCAGTCAAAGCAAAACATCTAGCTGGCCTTAACCATATAAAAGAAATAATTGGCAATAAAGGAATTAAAACAAAACATGTTACAGAGCACAAAAAAATTTTGGAGGTCTTTAGAGTACATTACGTCAGGTTAAATAATACAAATGTTGATTTGCTAAACAGTGCACTTACAAATAATTTTCTGAAAGAAAATATTAACAAAAAAGTAACAAAAGAACAAAATACTAATTTGCTTAAGCCAATAACATTAAAAGAAATTAAAGAATGTATTCTAAACCTTAAAAGCAAAAAGGCACCTAGATTAGATGAAATTATTGGAGAGATATATAAGTTGTTCCCAGAAGATACTTTAAAGATTTTGCAGGTAGCTTATGAAGAATTTAAAAAAAATAAAAGCATTTTTCCAAAATGGAAATATGCTATTATATCTCCCATTCTAAAACAAGACAAAGATCCTAAGCTAGTGACATCATATAAACCTATATTTCTACTAAATGTAGATTATAAAATCTACACCTCAATACTTACTAAAAGATTAAATCAATTAATTCTGAGAATAATAGAAAATGATCAAGCAGGTTTTATTTTGAATAGAAAAGTGCAAGACAATGTCATTAGGCTTTTAACCCAGATAGATGTTGCAAATAAGAAAAAAAAAGAACTATCAATAATTAGTTTAGATATTGAAAAAGCATTTGACTCTCTATACTGGACATATTTATTTAATGTATTAGAAACTTTTAATTTCTCCAATGATTTCATAGAACTAATAAATACCTTATACAAAAATTCTGTGTCATACATTAAAATCAGGGCATTCTTATCTAACAAAATTTAAATACTAAAATGAACTAAACAAGGCTGCCCATTATCGCCTCTGTTATTTGCATTATCAGTAGAGCCATTTGCAAACTACATAAGAAAAAATGATAACATAAACAGTTTCACTCCTAATTCAAATTATTCTTCAAAAGTACAATTATTTGCTGATGATATAATACTAACCATAGGTAATTTAAACTCTTTGATAAGACATATTGCAGATGCTATAGAACTTTTTGAGAAATGTTCTGGCCTAAAGTTCAATAATAATAAATATGAAACGTTATTAATAAATAGTAAAGTAAGTTCAGAATGAAGAAAATATAATAACTTTAACTGGGGAAATGAGTCTATTAAATATCTAGGTGTGTGTATAAAGCCTAGTTGGAAAGAAATGATACAAGTTAACTATAAAAAGCTATTGGATACAGTCAAAGAATATACAGACAAGTGGAATAAAATGTTCTTTACTTTTGAAGAAAAACTAATACTAATAAAGATGTGTATTCTTCCTAAAGTTTTGTATTTGTTTCAATCTATAATTATTAGCCCTCCAAAAAAAATAATAAAACAATTAAATTCACTTTTAATTAAGTTGTTATGGTACCCACAAAAACCCAGAATAAAATATGATTGGCACAATAGAGATTGGGAAAAAGGTGGAATCACATTCCCGAATTTAGAACTATATGCTGATTCAGTTACAATTCATATTATAAGTAAGTGGTTAAGTAATACGTATACATCAAATTGGAATGATTTGCATACAAACATTTTATTATCTAATGTAGATGAAAAAATAAACAATGACTTTTTTACTGAAAGTAATAAACTGTTTTTAACAGTGAAAGATTCAGTATATAAAGAAAGCAAAAATGAGAAGCTACCATATTGCATTAGTTACATACTAAACAATTTTAAGAAAATTATAAACACGCATTGCATAACAAGACATATTTCAATATTAATGTTCCCAATAGCGTTCACAAACAATTGCTTAGATTCTTTCAATATAAATAAAATAATAGAAATAAAAGGCAATGGGTTAAATTACTGGCACCAATTCCTTAGTATAAATAATATTCTTGACACTACAAGTCTCTTAGCAAGATACAACGTAAATCAAAATAATTGGTTAAATATTCAAATCTTCAGAGAATATCTAATAAAGGAATTTAAAACAAGTCAAGTGTCATATACTTCACCTCAGCCTAAAATAATTTTACTTTTGTGTGAATTAAATTCTTTACAATTTAGCATGGGGTTTTCTTTATCTAAGATTTATAAGACATTGAGGGCTGACTTAAAACAGCATGATGGTTCTCTATGGAGTTTTATAGAAAATACTAACAAATTTAGCTTCTCTGATAATGACAAATTATTAACACTCAGGTTGATAAATCATACAACATCATCTTTATATTGGAAAATATTTACATGGAAATTTATACACAGGAGTTATTTTACTCCGCAGAAAATTGTAACAATGTTGAATAAAACTAGTCATAATTGTTGGAGATGTGAAAAGAGTTTATGTGCAGATTGGATACATATGTGCTTTGAATGTAAAATAATTGTTTCTTTTTGGCTGAAATTTAGAGATTTTACAAAGGCATTGTGGACAGACAAAGGCATAATAACAGATACACTTTTATTACTCAATGCTCCAATACCAGATTGTATACCAAAGTCACAAATACATCTTTTATGGTCCATCTTGGCAATAGCAAGGAAAGTTATTACTTTAAATTGGAAATGTAAAGTGACTGTCTCTTTTACTGAGTTTATACTATTGGCCAAGACAGTATGTAACAGAGAACTTGAAACTCAACTATCGAACAATAAGAATGACCCACAGAAAGTTATCTTGGTTGAAATTTAAAAAATTATTAGACAAAATGTAATACGTTAAACACAGCTGTTTTAGTTATGAACATTTTGTATATAATTATACATAGTTGAGTATTTAATGTCATGTTAATGAATAATTATTTGTATAATGTAATAATGTTTTGATCTATGAAAATCAATAAAACAGTGTTATATAAAAAAAGAATCCTTGTCTTGTAGAAAAATGTTGACCATCTTCAGTATTTAAAGGTCCTCAAATTATTTTTTATGGTGGTTGTTTATAGCAGATGCTCTAATTATAAACATGTAGAACTGCTCATTTTCCATAAGTAGTCATGGTGATTAAAGAACCTCAGCAGAAAATATAGCAAAATACAAATATTCACAGAAGTTAAAAAATAATACTGAAGCTAAGAAGGTATTTGGAGTGCTGCTGTCTACCACTTTTTTAATCTAACTTGGGCATCTTTAAATCTATTTGTAAATCAAGACTTTTTCCCTTGTATTTTGGGTTTATATTCTCTAGTTATAACATCCTCTTCATAAATGAATGTTCCTTGATACTGGGTGTCACAAGACCACTGTCTGGTTAACAGTCACACAGAAAGGCACATGGAGACTTATTAGCAGCTCATGTCTTTAGTCTTCTGTGTTACCTGCCAGACTATTCCATTCTGTTATGTTCATTTAAGTAGCATCCACCTGCCTCCATATTGTGTAGTGTCACCATGTTCTAACCTACTCTATTCTCTGTCTGTAGCTTTGAAGCTGCAATAATGCCCCCAGTACTGTAAAACATTAATTTTCTCTGCTCCCTTTCAAGTTCATAGGTTCATACTGGGTCATTGATCAGATAGATAATTTGTAGTCAAGTCTCATTGTTTCCTTCAGTAGGAACTTCATCCTAATTTCTTGATCTTGATGCTACTCCATTTTCTTTACCATCTCTAAAAACCATGATGCTTCTGCCCTGCCAAGTTTTCCAGAATTTAAAACCATTTAGCCATTCATGTCTCTTCATAATTTGTATAAAGAGAGGGTGACTACTGTTAAATTTTTAGTTCACATACTTACAAAGAGCTCCCATGTTCTCTTGGCCTTTACAGCTGCTTCCTTTCATTCACAGCACAGTTCAGTCTAAGGGTAAGTATAGCACCAAACTGCTTTTGTCGCTGTTTCTGACCTAGCATTTATTAATTTATTTATTTATAATATTTATTTATGTACATACTGAGGTAGTATACTGATCAACAGTGACCAATTTCAGACTCAGCTCAGGTTTTCATGCTCAGGCCTGGCAGTGTTATATCCCCAAACAATATAAACGATGTGATATACTGGATGGTTGGAAATTATATTCTCTGTTTAGGCTTTACATAAGATTAGGTGTTGATTGCTTAACCACTACTTTAAAAGTTATAAAACTGAGTTTTTGCTGTCCACAGTTATTCAATTTCCCTTTAAGTAACATTGTGTCTGCATCTCCTTTGTGACTGCATTTGAAATATAGTGAAAAGATTAAAAAAATTAATATTATTATTTGCAGCATGTGTAATAAAGGTGAACAAACTGAAGCACACCACTTTTAAAACTTGCCTCAAATTACAAATAAAAGTAGTGATATAAATTTTCAAGGATGCATAAGCTACTGGCATGAAAGAACCCATTAAGGAGCTGAAGGAAATTTTTTTCTTGTTAATGACGAACTAAATTGTTTGCTGTATAAACAGATGCATTACCATCATAAATATCCTTTGTGTGCATGTGAATTCTTAAACGAGTTATGATCTACATCACAGAAATTCTGGAATATGTTAGAAGAAACTATAGTCTGACTCACAGAAACTATCAAAGCTGACCTGCTATACATTTGTGATGTCCACTATGATTGCTCATAGTCATCAATACAACCCCCCTGATTTACTAAACTTCCATGCAGGACTACTTTAGTCCTGCATGGAAGCACCCGTTTAGGAGCAGGATGGCAGCATGCCATGCATAGTAATGAAGGCGCTCTGGCCGAGCTCCTAGGCTTACATGGAGCATGTACGAGTGCAAGGGGGTGTGTCTGAGAGCAGAGCCCACAGAATAAACATGCCCCTGCAATGTCAAACAGCAGAAGCTGTTAAGAAATGAGTGAGATCGCTCACAGGTGTCCCCATATCCCCACCAACAGACCCCCATGCGTACAACAGCAACAGGACATATAAAGTAAAAGATGAAACCCATCTATAGCATTTATAACACAGATCAAGGTGGCAATACTAAAGTGATTTTAGAACTAAGAGAAACAAAATGGCAATTGACATTAAATGCTAAGAATTCTACAGGTATTAATGACAATATTTCTATTGTACCCCTTCTTGAATGGAAGTCTTTTAATAGTTAATTCAGCTAGTGTGCGTTCTTTAAATATGTTAAAAGGGTGGTTTACAAATTATTTTAGTATTTTTAAAATGTTTAATATAGGTTTTATATTTAATACAATTATACTGCACAGGATTTTAAACCAGAATTGCATTGATTAAGTTTTTATATATCTGATGTCATGTGTATTTTAATGTAAATAGGAAGTGATGTATATCTTGAGTGACTTTGATGATGTCATGTGTATTTTACTATAAAAAGGAAGTGATGTGTATGTTTAGTGACTCTGATGATGCCTAGGATTTGAAGGTGAAAGCGCTTAGTCACGAATAAAGCTGGTTCTCTTTCCTGCCACTGTGCTGTTTTTTCCATGTTTCATATAAAGTAAAAGATGAAACCCGTCTATAGCGTTTATAACACCGATCAAAGCTAACCATAGGTATGCGGGTGTGCCTATCGCTTAACTACGGTTAATGTAGCTGAAATAGCAAAAGGAGGATAAAAAGCAGAATATGTGCAAAGGACGCAGTACAAAAATACTGTAGTGGGCAGAGCATTCACCTCATGGGCAGCCAATCCTGGTTCGAGTCCCACTGCAGTACATTCCATTTACATGTCAAATACTGTTATGTTCAATGTATTTAGTTGTATAACCTAATAAATAACATATATGTGTGAACTAGAGTAGGAAGCAGTGTAATGAATGATAACCCCATACACTTGCCAAATCCACCACCCCCCCAAGATCCAATAGACTATTACTGTCGAAAATAAATCAGTAGTAAGGATAAATAAGCACAACTAAGCAGGTGCAAGTCTGTTTGCACGACAGGAAGCAGTGGTTACACAGAGTAAGCAATAGAGGGACTAACCATGTGTAAGCAGATGTCACCAGAAGTTAGCAGTGCTTACCATCGCCCAAACCCGCTGACAACAGCATAAAAGCTTTAACCACTCTGTATCCAATGGGCCTCATTCTGGCCAGCAACAAATTAAACAGCCCCTGCAAGGCCCGACCCCAGGAGCCTGCATACCATAGGCAATGTGATTTACCATTAAGCCACTGCAGATATACATAACCCTGACACTTCCACAAACATAGCATCCAACAATACCATTCAACATTACAGGTCATGTAGCTAAATATGTAGCTGTATGTGGGTGTGCATATATATCTATAACTAAGTAGATATAAACCTCACCCTCCCTGTATTACATCTGTATACATATATAGACATACATATATATATAAATATCCACATATAGATATATACATATGCAGACATCCATACACCTATATGTCATTAGATATAAATACAGCAATATATATATATATATATATATATATATATATATATATATATATATATATATATGTGTGTGTGTGTGTGTGTGTGTGTGTGTGTGTGTGCATATGCACAGATATATATCTATGATATGAGACAGCAGATAAGAATGACATATGACTGCAGGCACCGCCAATGGGGGTGAGGGGCCCAATCAACATACGTGTAACACTTACCTTTACCCCCCCAGCAGAACAGGTGAAACATACAAACAAGCACACAAACAAAGTAAATAAACCACTGCTTCTCAAACCGTAGGCAGGATACTACCAGTGGTAGAAACACTGCGGACCTGCAAAGTCTAATCTACAAACAAAGAAATGCACATGTGAAGTATCAGTGTCAGACTGAATAAGGCACTAGTAAGCAGGTTTAAGCACAAATAAGCAATAGTGAGCATACGTAAGCACTAGTAAGTGGGCCTGAAGCCGTTTGCACAGTGGTAAGCAATGGCTATACTGGTTAAGCAACTCTGAAGCTAATACCCTGTAAACAGATGTAACAGCAGGTTAGCAGTGCTGACCTCTGCTCAAACGTGCTAATGACTGACTAAACGTGCCTTAACCAGTCTGTATCCAACAGCCCATGTTCTGCTCAGCAACAAAATAAACAGCCTCTGCTAGGCTCGAACACAGAACCCCACACACCATAGGCAAAGTTATGTACCATTAAGCCATCCCACATATACATAAGCCTGATGCATTCAAAACATTTCAGCCAGCCCAGTCATTCAAAAGTACAAAGAATGTATTCTGACATGTAAATTGTGTGAGTAAATATAGTAATATCTAAACAGATACAACATATCAATCACTGTAGATATCTACATGCATATATGTATATATATATATATATATATATATATATATATCCATAGCAATATATACATATACATACGGCCACACATCTGTAGATAGCAATGGTAGATTGACAAATATAAATATGTCCACATGCACCGTTAATGGGGTTGGGATGCCCCAAAATAATATACATCATGTAAAAATAGGCATACCCCCCACAACAAAACACGTCAGTCCTGCAATACACTAAAGTGTTACAGATCACATAAGCAGGACCTGGCATGACATGTGCACAACATGTAAACAGTACTACAACCATACATATGTAGAAGGTGCACACACTATGGAACAGCCACTATGTGCCACCCATACAAATGACAATCGTTGCCTGCGACATATGCCCACAGAGAGGTCATAGCATAAAACACCACACACAGGTCTGCAGACATGGATAACCTTTATTTGTGTACTATTACAGCTGTATATGCCATGTACTATAGCTGTTCAGACACTGACATCCATATAAACAGAGTAATGCACCTGTGAAACAGTTATACTAATACAGTAGTCTGGAAAGGTTCACAACAGTTGCTGTCCAGGCCAAGCCCTAAAAATTGTACGACAGTAAAGACAGACTGGACCACAGGATAACAAACTATCAACAGTAAGCAATGCAGGTGTACAGTCCAGCAGCCTCTATCTACACTCTGTACAAACCACTAGGTGGTAAAGACGTCAGTTGACCAAATGGGATGTCACTGTTACATAACAAGACACCATCACAAGCACACTGACAAACAGAACAGTCTATATGGCAGGCGGTAGTAGGCCTGCATTAACCCAATGTATGAAAGTAGTGTAAATATAGGTGCAGAGTATGGTACTGTACATCCAGATACCTTAAGGCAGTGCACCCCTAATACCCCCAAATTTTGTAACAGCCTAGGCTCTTTATGGTGCAGCCCCCCAGACTCATTAATACAGGCCCATATACCCCTGTTACATACACCTGCCTCTGGATTGCATAACGGCACACATGTATTGTGTAGGTGAAGCCCACACATATATGGCCTCAGCCCCACCGTATGTGTGGGAGATACAACAGCAGTGGACTGATGGCAGCAATGGCAGTGTGATATACTCACAGCCCACTACAGTACAACCCCTGACAGCATGTCATATGTGCAAAGCTTGGTATGTAGGTGGAGGACAGAGGTTGGAACACAGGCCCATATGTGGACAACTGTTGCCATACACTAAGCAAGTCACTAGTGTTACAGGATAGTTTGCAACATACCCTTAGTCAGGGAATTGAGGTTAGAAACAAATGGATGTAGCCATGTACTGATAGCACTCAACACTCACACTGCCAGTGAAATATCTGACACAGCACCTGTGTGGTAGACAGAGAAAACATGATAGGCACACCCCTGACCACCAACAGGATAGGCCCAAAGTTGAGAGCTATGCAGACAGACTGCATTCCAAGGTAAACTAGTATGTACACACGCACCTTGTATCACCAGTACTATACAAAGCATGACACAACTCTACTCTGTCTGCAGTTCTGGAACCTCCTACAAAAATGTAGCTGACCTGAGTTTGCTGATTCTTCTGTAAGAGGTATTGTTACCTGCTGTCTGTAACACTGATGCCCACACACAGGAAGGATGTCCATCACACAGGAAAGGTAAACGGACCATGCCAACATAATGTGGGGATTTATAGTAGGTGGTTTCCATGACAGCAAACTGCATGCAGTTAGCAAGTGGAGGACACCGATTGGTGCAGAGGCCATCACCTGATCATGTGCATTACCTACTAAAGACAGGCAGCAATCTATTCAAGGCAGCTTAATCTATTTACTGGAGGGATAGAGAGAGAGAGAGGGGGGGGGGAGGAAACACAAAACAAACAAAAAAGAAAAAAAAAATGACACAGCTCTTAAGCTGACTTCACAACAGTTTAGCCAGCTGTTATTCAAGAAGACACATTCCCACAACAGGTATGTAAGGTGTATATATACATGTAATAGAATGTAGTACCTGGTCCATCATAATGGGATATATGATGTGGAATGATTTATATGTGCTATCAGGTGTTGTTGTGATGATGTTCAACTGAACAGCTGCTATGGACAATAGTGTCTGTTCCAGTGTGTAGTGGGCCATAGCCATTAACTGTGCATGTCAGAACTGAAAAACAAGATGTAAGCCATCGTACTGTGTGTTGTGTAATGGGAAGTATGTATATTACGTGGCCAATAGCTGATGATGGAAGTAATGCCATTATGACTGACATGTGGAAGCCATGGCCCACCACTGGTAGGATACTCAGGAGAATCTGTAGTGTAGCATGCCTGAATGTCATAGGTGTGTAATAGGGTTACTTGCAATCGGTCCCTACACATACCCCCCCTAATGTCAGGCAGTCTCTATATGTGGCACCTGTCTGTGCTGTAGCAAGGCAGAACAGTGCAGATGTGCAGGAAGGTGTTGTGAGAGTGTGGAGCTGATGTCTGAATGTACCCCACATATAGGTATGCATATGTGTACATATGTCACATATATAATATTTAATATGTGTAATAGATTATTATTTAGGTTTTTTTATATATTTTGGAATTAGCTCAAGAATGATTAGGATGCTATAGAATCAAGTTACATTGTGATATGTTACACTAAATGAATTATATACATCTAACATTGTTTGAGAAGTTAGCTACGGCTTTAAAAAGTTTAAGGTTTCATCAATTAATAAGTTAATTATCTTAATTGGATGTAAGACATAGCTATTTAAACTGAACTTTTTCTGTAAATAATGAAATCTGATGAAGCGTATGGTACATACGCGAAAGCGCTCATTTCGTTCTCTTTTATTTGTGGAATAAAGAAGGATTTTTTACTATTGCGTTGATGGCTGATTAATGGACTTTGCAATTGTAAGTTGCCATTCCGCTCTGGTTCTACTTGTGTATTTTACTACTATTTCCGTGGATTTTGACAAGAGTTCCAGGTCGAGGTGAACAGTTTCATTGACTATTTTGGTGCTTTATTTTCTTGACTGTGTCACCACACGGAATGGCTCATCCATCCATTGAATTAGATTATAATCCGGATTCGAGGGGAACTGCCGACAGATGGTCAAACATAACTAGAAATGGACAAAACCCTTTATTGAGTCTGGATTTTGCTGCACCTTCAGTAAGTAATAATGAACAAGGCATTACTAATATTGAACATTTCAACATTCTCTTTAAACAACTAGAGAATGATTTGTATAAAATACAGAGATATAATTGGCAACGTAAACATTTAGAAGCCTCGTTACATTTTAATGTAATACCAAGAGGCATGAGAGTCCTGTGCATGCCAACATACGGCGATAGCCAACCTGAACTGTTTAGGAAATGGCAAGAAATTAATCTTGACACCAGCCGTAAATATATGCAATTGATTATAGATCACTTCATGCCGCTTGAACAAGAACTATTAGCCAACGCCAATAAACTAAATCAAGAGATACGTCATTCTTTTAACATTGAACCATGTACAAGAAGATTAGAAGATCTCTATGCACAGATTGAATCCTATAGTAATAAATTACAGTTAATTAAACAGCGGAAACTGCAGCGGGACCATCGCGATTTTACAGAGGGCAATGTATTCATTTGGCCACGCAACGTGAAAATGATGTGAAGATTACTGATCCTACAGACATTGCCAACATACTGGCTGACAGGTTCAGTGCAAACTTCTCACCCCCCTCCCCCCCAAAAGGAGAGATATCTATACCAAATGATTGCAGCCCCCCAAACATCTCCAGCGCCCAAGTGAGAACTGCTCTCTCCAAAGCAAAAAACACAGCATCCATGGGACCTGATGGTGTCCCCGGCTGTGTGCTCCACGAACTCAATGAGGAATTAAACCCACAGCTAGGACAGCTGTTTAATCAAAGTCTTACCTCTGGATACGTACCCAGGGAGTGGCGCACTGCAACTGTGGTCCCACTTCACAAAGGCGGTGCCTCCACCGACCCTGGTAATTACCGCCCGATTAGCTTGACAAGCCTTATCTGCAAAGCCATGGAGAGGATCATAATGGACCTCATAAATAAAGACATTGGGAATTTGCAGACTTTGGATCAAACCCAGTTTGGCTTTGTCAAAGGCAGATCATGCCTTTTAAACTTGGTTGACTTTTTCAAAACAGTCACCAAAGCCATTGATGAGGAAAGGCAGTCCATACAGCCTACCTCGATCTGGCTAAGGCCTTCGATACAATACCCCACTTGGGTATCATTGAAAAACTCATCAGCTTAAATGTTAACCCATACATCACAAGATGGGTTGCAAACTGGCTGAGTGACAGAACCCACAGGGTCAGAGTTGCTGGCGCCATGTCAGACTCAAAGCCTGTCACAAGTGGTGTCCCACAGGGCTCAGTCCTGGGCCCACTCTTGTTTGGCATCTACTTTTCTGAAGTACAAGCAAACACAGGAGGGTTATGGCTGACAAAGTTTGCAGATGACTGCAAACTGGCCATAGTAGAAAACACATCTGACACAGATATCCTTCAGAAGGGTCTCACAGAAACAGATAACTGGTGCCAGAGCCACGGCCTAAAGTTAAATGCCAAAAAATGCATAGTCATACCCTTCGGGAAAAACAAGGTTACCCCTAGCTACCAAATAGGAGGCAATCCACTGAGCACAGAAGAAGTTATCAGGGACCTGGGGACCCAGGTTGATAGTAGTCTGTCCTTCGACACCCATGTAGCTAAAGTAGTTAGGAAGACCTTCTACATTGCCCACCTTATCATGAAGGGATTCTCATCTAGATCAAGGGAGGTTATAGTCTCCCTTTACTCATCACTCATCAGACCAATGATTGAGTACAATGCCCCATTTGGAATGTATCTGACCCGACACTTGCAGCAGCTGGAGAGGCCACAAAAGTTCCTCACCAAAAGGATAAAGGGTCTCAAAAATCTATCCTATGCTGCCCGACTGAAAGAACTCCAGCTCTATTCAGTCGCCACAGCTTGCTCAGAGGTGACCTTTGCCTAACATACAAGGCCATGTCAAACCCAGATTTGATGAATATGCTTCACCTCAAAAATCTAGATCCATCAGAGCCACAAGGGCGGAGACTTAAACCTCGACACGGCTATTAATAGGACGTGCTGGAGGGATAGATTCATCACCCAAAGACTCCCTATGCTGTGGAACAGAATCCCGGTACATGTGAGGCAGAGCACCTCGCTGGCCTTGTTCAAGAGAAATCTTGACCAATGGATGGGAGATCGCAGATATACCCCAGGGATTACCTCAGTGTCACTGCTCGACAGAGGCACAGCAAAATAATGGGTATAGTTCCCCATACTAAAGGGGTGGCGTAAGCCACAAAACGAAGGGCTAGGCTTGTAAATGCCCTCGGGCAGATAGCCTAGTATGAACCTATGAACCTATGAACCTATGATGTCACAGCAAAAAACAGAGAGAGAGTGCTGAATCCTTTAGACACCACGCTTATGGGCAAGGAACGAACACTACACAATACCATTTTGGCCAATAATTCCTCTAATAGAACTTCAGATAGTGCCTTCATTACTCCGCCAGACACGATTGATGCAGTAGTGCACGTATCTGCCTCTACTCCGTTGCCCAACCAAGAGGCAGATAAGGTTAATCAGCAAACAAGTTTTTCAAATAATGGAGCGATACCGAAGAGTAATGCAATCGCCCCCCTTTTTTTACCATACTCCATACGGAAACCGATAGTACAAAGAGAGAGATCCAGAAGCTGGGACAAATGCAAGCGGAAGTTCTCAGAGGAGAACATCCAGCAGAGACGACGCCAAAGACAGTAAATAGTTCATCTTTATTTTTTAACTTATCTAGTTATGCATTGTCTGACTCTGAAGTCAGCCTCCTTAATAGAGGCTTGTCATTTATTCCCTCGCAAGCTAGTAATTTACAGGACATTTTAGTTGATCTAAGAACTTTTGGTCGGAAGTTAGCATTGAAATTGATGTTTTATGACAAAAAGAAATGTATTTTAGATAATGAGGATGAAATTGTATGTTGTAGGAAAAAAAGTATTTATTGTTCCCCCTTTACCGACACACATAGAATGTTTTATTAAACTCTGTGAAAACAGTTTTTATAAGTATTTCTATAAGGGTGCTAGAAAATGCTTATTTTTTTTAATATGAATACAAGTGAAAGGTTATCTCTGCAGAAATTAATCAATGAGCCCTCTATAATCATCAGACCTGCTGATAAAGGGGGAGGTCTGGTGATATTTAATATTGAAGAATATATTTCATTAATGTGCATAATGTTGAATGACTCAGATACATATGCTAAGATCTCTGACATACATTTCTCTGGTATCATTAACAGGATCAAAGAAGAGTTATATGACATGTTAATGTGTTATCAAATCAACAAAGAATTGTATGACTTTTTTACTGTGGACTCCCCCCGGATACCGAACATCAAGGCCTTGCCCAAAATGCATAAGAATATACTCCCACCTCCCATCAGACCTATTGTAGATGGTGAAGGATGGGCCACACAAAACATTTCCATTTATCTGGAGAAAAATTTAAGACCCATTATGAATCAGATCCCTACAATTTTAAAGGATAGCTACCAATTGTTAGAAATACTTGATCATTTTGAGGTAGAATTAAAACAAGGAACACATTTATTAGTTACACTAGATATACAAAGCTTATTTACATGTATTTCCAATGATCAGGGTATACAATCTATTAGAGAATTACTTCAGTTATATCCTGAAATAAGCTGTAATAAGACTATATTAATTTGTCAGCTACTTGATTTAGTTCTTTCCAATAATGTTTTTTCTTTTTTAGAGCAAATGTATTTACAGAAGTGGGGTGTTGCCATTGGCACACCCTGCGCTAATACATATGCAAATTTAGTGGTTAATTGGTGGGAAAGAGAACATTTATTTAATAATGACTTATATAAGAAAGTATTATTATATACCAGATTTGTGGGTGATATTTTAATTGTTTGGGGAGGCACAGTAGAACAATTTGAAAACTTTTTGAAACATTTAGAGAGTACATCTAGTTTCTTGAGGTTCACAATGGAGGCATCCTATACTGAAGTGAATTTTTTAGATTTAAATCTAAAAATTAGTAATGGGAGAATTGCAGCTAGTCTATATAGAAAAAAATGTTGGAAAAATGCATTACTCAGCTTCGATAGTATGCATCCAAGATATGTCTTTAGTGGTATAGTGAAAAGTCAATTCATTAGACTGAACAGGATATGTAAAGAACATCCAGATCTTGGAATTCAAGCAGACAGGATGGAAGAATTGTTTCTACAGAGGGGTTATAATAAGACATTGGTTAAAGGAATTAGAAATCAGGTAATTAGAACAACAGATAACTTAAATACAATGCAAGTAGGAAGAAGTCAGTAGAGCCATAGTAAGAAATCTTGTTTAAAATATCAAGAAAAAGTTCATTTCGTTACTACATATACTAATGATAATAAGATGATTGAAAATATTATAAGTGACCACTGGCAGGTGCTGACAGTCGATGATAGGACTTTAAAATTAGTAGGTGAAACCCCTAGATTCACCTATAGGAATAATAAGAATCTGAAGAGATTACTTTGTAAAACATATAAGAAGAAGGTAACAATGGATATAGAGCCCAATATGAATTTGGGCACTTTTGCATGTAAACACTGCAATATGTGCAAATATATTACAGAAGTACAAACGTATATACATCCTATCCTGAATTATGTGTTTACACCCAGATTCCATGCATCATGTGATACCTGTAATGTCATTTATTTAGCCACTTGTGAACATTGTTTGGCATTCTACATAGGGCTTACCAAAAGAGAATTCAAGAAGAGAATATACAATCATATATATATGATATAAAGAGAAACAATGAAGCCAATGCATTGGCGAAACATATAATTCAATATGAGAAACACAGCTTCAAATTTAGGGTTTTACAAATTATTGATAATGGTAATAATGGTGGTGATTTGGTCAATACATTAGAACAAAAGGAACTACAATGGATACTAAAAATGAGGGCACATCACCCACCAGGATTAAATCAACATGTTCCTCTGAAACCAGTATTAAGGAATCGTAAATAATATACTGTTTGTTATACATTTCATATATATATCTTCTTAGATTTTATAGAGATAACACACTTGTATTTTATATATTCCTTACATATACATTAATTACTTCCATCTTTTTAGTATTTTACATTTATTAAAGCCATATATCTATATTTATACATCTATATAGTTTTATTTATTCATATTTATTAATATCTACATTTGTATGTAGTTCAACAAGTTTTGAACACATAGCATTTTAATTTCATAAGATGAACAACATACTATGCGCTAATCTCAGTCCGATATGCAGCTTAGGGACATAAGCTTGAATTTGTCTCGTTCTTTTTAATTAAAATGAAATTGGTTTGCTTATTTACATAAGAAATGAATTATATATATATTTTTATCTTTTAAACTTGGGTATTTATATTTAGGTTTTGTTATATATTTTGGAATTAGCTCAAGAATGATTAGGATGTTATAGAATCAAGTTACATTGTGATATGTTACACTAAATAAATTATATACATCTAATATTGTTTGAGAAGTTAGCTACGGCTTTAAAAAGTCTAAGGTTCCATCAATTAACAAGTTAATTATCTTAATTGGATGTAAGACATAGCTATTTAAACTGAGCTTTTTCTGTAAATAATGAAATCTGATGAAGCATATGGTACATACGCGAAAGCGCTCATTTTGTTCTCTTTTATTTGTGGAATAAAGAAGGATTTTCTACTATTACGTTGATGGCTGATTAATAGACTTTGCAATTGTAAGTTGCCATTCCGTTCTGGTTCTACTTGTGTATTTTACTACTAATATTTATATATATATATATATATATATATATATATATATATATATATATATGTATATCAGCATGTATGTCCAGAAATATACATATACCCATGTGTAGACATATATATATGTGCACATATATATATATGTATTCACATATATCTACACACATATAGATAAATACCGATATGCAAATGTCAACATCTGTACAAACACACACACAAACAGATATGTATGGTAAGACATGCCCCCTATATCACTACCACAGTGATATGTGCTATGTGTGAGGCAGCAGCACACATAGCAATACAGACAGATATCTACAGATGGCAGTGTGTGCACCATGGATGGGTATGTCACATGTTAGTCCCATCCTAGCACCACAATGTACCTGCCTGTGAAGTATGCAATGGGAATATGGGGAAGTATGGTAGATACACACATGGAGGTGGTCAGGATTGGTAGATATAGAGGACAGTCTACAGGGGTGATATGTGACACATATAGTGTGTAAACACCATGGATGGTGTATGTGGTCTGTGATGTGGATGCCCCATGGTCCCCAATATGGCCACAATGGGAACAAGGCTCTCTCCAACTCCCACTCACAACAGCAGTCCACGTCTTGAAGGTGCTAGGTCTGGTGGCTGAGCAGGGGGAGCATGTTGGCAGTGTGAATGTGTACTGTCTGCCTCAGATGGATGTAGCACATCGTTCATATGCCTGTGAAGCCTGGAATGGAACAGACCCAGATCTGAGCTCAGGGAACAGGGACATGTTGGTGTGTGGCCAAGTGGGGGTGGGCCAACATCCCCAAGGTGGTTAAACCTGATGGTATGGCTATAACAGTACACGAGGAGGCCCCAGATTGGCACACACATGTGATGTGGCCAGGTATCCTGGTCAGATGGGTGTGGAGAGGTGGATTAGCTGGCCAATAGAACATATACATGTTAATGTGTCACTGTCATAGTACATATGTAGGTAGTAATAGTCTACACAATCCCGGTACATGTCCAACAGCATGCATAGAACCCGCATAGCACAGACTGTCAGATGTGCAGCAATCTCAGAGCAGCCATACCACTGGCATATATATAACCATAGTGGCCCTGACAATGGCATGCAAGTGAATAGTCTGTAACAGGCCCACAATGTTAGTGTCCACACAGGAGACATGGCTACAATTACATAGCAGAAGGTGTGGTACACTACACAATCTGTCCAAACAGTAGCTAAGCTGTACCATATCTAATAAGTTGTGTGTATAGTCTGTTGAAGCTGATATGGGGGATGACAGAGATGTGTGTTATGAACCATGGTAACCTTGCCAAATGAGTCACTCAGGCCTGTTACCATCCTCATGTTTTTCAGGCACGATGGCACACAGCTGCCTATCAACTTATTCCACAGAGGAGAATGAAGTATAGGTTCATAGGTTCATAGGTTCATACTAGGCTATCTGCCATAGGGCATTTATAAGCCTAGCCAGATTGTGTTTGGCTTTCACCACCCATTTTAAATTAATTTTGCTATGTGATAATCAACCAACTCATACTGCACTACCAGGTCCTGTTTGGCAGGACAGTAGTGGAACAGCAGGAGCGGACCACCCTGTGGAACGATCTCGTCCACAGGGTTAATGATGTTGGCCTGTGTAACTGCAGTTATGAGTAGGTCCAGCATCATTGCACCGACCTGCTTTACAATATCAGTTGGAATGCTGCCACAGTCTGGGAGGATCACCTTGCCACGGGGAGGGGCCATGCCATCCATCTGCCCTGACACGTGTGGAGGAGCTCCTGGCCAGCCTCGTGGCACCTGCCCGTCCTGAACAACATCTACCACTGGACCCCTTTGTGGAGGTGGGTGTTACCCACACAACAGCTAAGGAGTGTAGAGGTAAGGACACAGGGCACATCAGTAGACCCCTATTTTGCAAATGTCCACAGTGGTACATGTAGATCATGCACATCTGATATGTTATACAAATAATGTGTCGCTGCATTGTAGTAATAATCAGATGTCGAGATGTGGTAGTATTGTATGTATTTAAAGTAGATTTATGGTAGTACTACACCCAGCATGTAGCAGTGCCATAGGTGTGGGCACTGACATTGCATATCTCACCCACTTATGTAGGTCCCTCCAGGGTAACAGCAAGCCAGCAGCCTGAAGCTGGTGAGTATGTATTATGTAGATGCATGCCAACACACCGGACTTGTAATGGTGATGTAATATTCCATGCACACATCTAACACACCTACCCTGAATGCATGCTGTACATGTGCATGTATTGTTGCTATGAAATGCATATTCTCACAGGGGCAGCCATGATGGGGTATTGAAAGGGTATGTCACACACCTGCATGACAACTAACATCCTGTCATTGCGGATTGTGTCCACAGGGGGTAACATACTCTTGGTAGATATGGCCTACAGTAGCAGCATGTTCTGGACAACACCCATATACATTACAACACCAGTGTACATACTTGTAGGGCAATGACAACTGCTGCTGAGCTGTACTATAGCATACAGCATTACACTAGTCCACATTATCAGCTGGGTCTAAGCTGCAACATGTGTGCAGTGTATGGGACACTGCAAGCCAACACATATGTGTAGAGCTTACCTGTCATGCATCTGCATAAATGCTGAGGGGGGGTCTCAGCATGAAACACCAGTGCACTGCAGCAGGGATCCTAAGAATGGTATGAATGGCTCTATCTGCATATAGTCAGGTCCAGGACCTGTGGCAGCTGTAGCTCTACCCACACTGCAATAGTGATGACATTGTGTGAAAACCATGGGATGTACACATGAGTGGACCTTGCAAGCATGCAGAATAGGGGACATGTGTACGGTAGGCTGAAAATACACTGGAAATTGTTGAAGGCCCATGCTGGTATACCTCTGCCACGAGCAGAGACTGCTGTAGTACACACAACAAGAGGTATGATAAACCATCATGATAAGGGTGTGCACGCACATCTCCACATGGTGTGTATGCATCATGGTCAGCAGTCACACACCTATCACAATCTTTAGACACTGCATGTGAATGTACAGGACATATGTTACATACCAGGTGTGTGTACAGCCAAGATCTGCAGTGCCTTGGTCCCATGCCAGATCACGGAGGTGTGTGTTAAAGTGATGACAGTGTGTACACCCCCCATAGCCAAGGTATGCTGTGATAGTTGTCAGTGTAAACATTTCTGCAGTGGCCATACATGGTCTGTTGATGCTGACAGCTGTAAATCAGGTATCTGGAATTCACCAATAACAACACTCCACATATCATCCCAGGTTTGTGTTGCTGAAACACATAGGGGCTGTGAGAGGTACAGCTGGCATAAGTGACATGGTACTATGCATTCTGCAATGGTTTGGACACCTGTGAGTTGTTGGGCACAGTACATGACAGGGTGCAGAACAGGTGCACAGCAATAATGTGTACATGGGTGCAGAGGTATCCAGGGGAAGAGGCATCACCTAGTCACAGCACATGCATCATACACATGTATACTGCTGCTAGCATGGTGTGAGTACAGCTGAACCGCATGCTGTTCTGTACCATATGTTCTGCATGTTGGCAGATGGGTAATTGGAGGACTGTGTGTACAATCATTGTGCATCCTCAACTGCATGTGTGTGTGTGTGTGTGCATCCTGGTGGTTAGTTAGTTTGCCTGCATGGTCACTCTGATAAAATGGGGGGAGGTAGATGCATGTATGATGCGTGTGTGCATGTGTGTGTTTGTGCGTGTGGCTATGTATGCATGTGTGATTGTGGGGTCTTCATATGGCTGTACCCCCCCTTGTGACCGTGCAGTATATGGACATAGAGTGCCATATTGCACACCAGGAATACCTGTCATGTACTCACAGGACAGCACATAGTATAATATGGCCTATAGCTTGGATCAGGCATCCAGAGTGAAGGTAGACCCCCAGGTGCACACATAATATTGCTGTCAGAGGAGAGGTCACCTACAGCTAATATATGCAGCTCTACAGATGCATTAGGGAAGGAATAGTTAACACCAGGGAGTGTATCCACATATTACAGCTGACATTTGATGGGCTGACGGAGCAGCATATCCCAGTGTGAGGTATTATGGCTACAAGATAATAGGCCACACATATAGGGGCCATGCACATCATTCTGGCCATACAGAGGGTGCATACTGAATGACAGCATTGAGGCCATGTTACTCCACTACACAGAGGTCATGCAGGTAATGTAGCAACAAGCCTTGTGTCGTGGCCACTTGTGTGGGCATTTAGAGGATGTGATGTTAATGCATGGTAGCAATGTGTGCATGTTAACAAGTGTGATGCAGGATGGGTAACACATGGACATATATGTGGGGCTGCCTGTAAAAGGCATGGACAGGTAGGTAGTACAGAGATGTGTGTGTGTGTGTGCGTGTGTGCGTGTGTGTGTGTGTGTGTGTGTGTGTGTGTGTGTGTGTGTGTGCATGTACTGTTAATCAATGCTGTACAGGTTTTAAAGTGCAGTAATTGTTTTCCCCCAAAGGTGGCGAGGTGGGTCAGGGTTTCTGCTGCACCCAATCTGATGTAGGTGTCCATACAGACACCGATGATGAATATGATGATGATGATGATGATGATAATGGTGAGGCACAGATGGGGTTGTCAGGGGTTGACACTGCGCATACATTTGACATCCCCCTTTTAGCCACCCCACCACTGCACACAGTTACAGTGTCTATACACACCCCAGCACCAGTGACCATAGCAGAGAGACAGATGGCATTCAGTGGCATTGCACAGGAAAGTGCAGTAACCATGCCTACTGTGTCCAGTCGCAACAGGCATAGCTGGATATCTGGCAAGCTGCCAAATAGGTGGTTGTCCCAGGGTGCTCGTGGTGGGCCACTGGACATAATGCCCCTGGCATAGGCAATATAGCTGCCACCAGCAGACGCATGTTCCAGGCTGTAATGGTGGTGCAGGCACATATTGAACATTAGATCAGAGAGGGCCTTAGGCTCCAGAGGGATGCACTTGCTACTGTAGGTGACAACCTCCATGAAGTGGTGGCTGCCATTGGTGCTTCTAATGAGCAAGAGGATAGATGGTATGATGAACTAATGGCTGTCATCAGCTGTGGTGTGTCTGTGCTTCAACATGTGGTGGAGATGCAGAGACGGCCATGTGGATGTGGCCCAGCAACATCAACAGCTGGCAGCCAGTATGGGCATGCTAGGACACCAAGGGGCTCCCGTAGTGGCAGTAGCAGCCCCGGCAGTGTGGAGGTGTGCTGTCCACACCACACCACAGCAGGCCACATGCACGTGGTCCTAGCCAGTCCCAGGAGGGATGTGGTATCAACAGACAAATGTCATCAGCAGGTAAGAGTAGCACTCCACCACCAGAACCTGCACATGCCCACAGAACCCCTGGCAGGCACAAACCATGTGTCCTTGCCAAGAGGCAGTGAACTGCACACCCTGCCAGATATGGTCTGCAGCTGTCCATGAACATCTGCGTAGGGCAGCTACGGGGCAGAACTGTGTGCATGCATATCCACACACTATGCAAGCACACCTAGGGCACCTCATACCTACACTCACCACATCACCTCAGCCAGCTACCCAGAATACACCCCTCATCCACACACATGGTGTCAAATGTATGGCCCACCCTCGGCCTCTGGCAGACCAACACCACTCCCTGTGGATATGATGATACCTGTACCCCTTCCCTGTCATCCATACCATTGATGCAGGGACAGGCTGATATGGTTCTGATGCACAGGGTGAATGTACGCCAGTGTACCACAGTCCAGCAGTGTAACATTGAGGGTGTAGAATGTGAGGCATAATTGGCAGATGGTGTAGCTTTCCAGCAGTGATGCCTTCTAGCTGTTAGTAATACTGCTTGGTTGTGGTCTGTAAACTAATATGCAGGGGTGTTGTAGGTGCACATGTGTCAGCACGAGGATGGTCTGCAGTCATAATGCACAATGGAGTATGTCACTGTGCTGACACCATGGCAGTGACATATCTGGTGTACAGTCAGATGCATTTCACAGGTTACTATACCAGGTATTGCCTGTGCCACATGGACAGGTGGCCTGCTGAGGCATGTATACCCTGCAACTTGATGTAGACCCATCCACATACACGCACACAGTTATTTGCCAACACAAGGACTAGACCCCTATGTAGCACTGTCGTGATACTGACGTGTGTGGCCTGCATTGCACAAACACTGACTTAACCACTCTGTATCCAATGGTCCTTATTCTGGCCAGCAACAAAATGTGCAGCCCTTGCAGCTCATGAACTCAGGGCCCTTTACACTGCAGTCACAACATATGACCACTATGCCATGACCACTGTGGGGACAGCTGTTGTGTTACCAATACATCTGTCATTACCCAAATTGAGTGGTATTGAACACTTGCCTTTACAGCCTACATTGTGTAGTCCTTGTCATTAATATGACTTTTGCATCACATAAATTGTTTCATCATACTGTACACATAGCAGATGCAAACGGTGCGAATCATGTGGGAGGGTATACGCAACATTGACGTTTACTCATGACAGGTATATGGTTGTATACTTATAGGTGTGTAGATGTCTACATGTACATACACAGATATACACATACATATGTCTGTATACAAACCTGTATAGTACTACATATATATGGCCATGTGTACACCTCTTCGTATGTACATATGTGTACATATCTATATATATATATGTATCTATACATGTGTGTATATGTAGGTATAGGTATATGTACATATAGATATGTGTATATAGCTATATATGTATGCACATCCTATGTGTACAGATGCCTAGCTATGTTGGTATATGTATAGATATTTATGACAATATGTGCATACATATCTATACCATTATACCTACTACAGTCGATATATCTGTAGATATCCATATGTTTATGTGCATATGCATCACTCTCTGTATATGTGTAGACATATATTGCTCTGTATATGTATATATCTGGGTGTGTATATGTATATCTATGTACTTATACATATCCATCTATATATGTTGATATGTATATGTGTAATCATAGATATATATCTGGATGCACATATGTACAGATGTCCTCACCATATGTCCTGGAAACCAAGAAAAACGGACTTGCTCGACGAAAGTTTAATGAAACAAGTAAATCCACAAAAAGCGAATATCAGACAGTATAAAATAAGCGCTTTCATTTGGCTCCTGCCAAACTTTTTCAAACAGTTTACACATCACTTCCTGCTGATTAAATAATTTTAGTCAGTGATGTAAGCAATTGAACTCATTCAAAATGTTAAAGAAGCAGCATGCCTACTTAAAAGAACTTTTAAAAACAATACTAACAAAGCAATGTTTTAACAATCAAAACAATTAATATTTACGCAAACAATGTATGGGTGTCTGTGCTTAATAACTGCATGTTAAACTGCCAAGAAATGTATATAAAAAATATATATAAGAAATATATGCGAAATATATATGAAAAATGCACACAAAGGAACAGTGTGTAATGTAATATACACTCGCAAATCGAACCCCGTATTCAAAGGTGTCAAAGAATATTTAGGATGTGTAAAATGTGTATAACGTAATACAGTATATATGTATGAATGGGAATAAACATTTCTTGTGTCAACTTACAAATAAATAATAAATGATGTGTAATAATGTACGGTATGTAATGAATTAATGTATAATAAATATAATCTTAAAAGAATGTGTAAAATATTATGTATAAAATGTTGAATTAACTTCTCAACAAATCTAGTGCTGGCGATAGTAAACTTGTATAAAGTGCTCGACCAATGTTCACAAAGCACATGTGATCAATTTTAAAAATAGGATAAACTATTTGGTGTGAAATACTTATTGTGTGTAGTGGTAAATCTATATAAATAAGTAAATAATTAAATAATTAAATAAATAAATAAATAAACAAATAATTAAATAGTGATAAAAAGAGATCTCTTTTTATCACTATTTAATTAACTATTTAATTATTTATTTATGTATTTAATTATTTACTTATTTATATAGATTTACCACTACACACAATAAGTATTTCACACCAAATAGTTTATCCTATTTTTAAAATTGATCCCATGTGCATACGCATATGCATACACATGTTTTACATTTAAATCTCACAGATTATCAATTAAATTTATTAATTTATTAATTATTTATTTATTTACTATTATTATCTTATTGTGTATTTTTAAACATTTTTGTCATTAGTATTAATCATTATATTACATGGTTTATTATATATTTTTTGCAGTCAAACCAAGAAAATATATATATGACTGTTGGTATTGAAGGTAACTTACAAACATACACATACTTTATAATTGATACTGTGAATACCACACATGGAATGAACTAATAAATATAGTTTTAATCCATGATTACTTAGAGGCTGGTAATAGAGCTTTGTGAACATTGGTTGAGCACTTTATACAAGTTTACTATCGCCAGCACTAGATTTGTTGAGAAGTTAATTCAACATTTTATACATAATATTTTATGCATTCGTTTAAGATTTTATTTATTATACATTAATTCATTACATACCGTACATTATTACACATCATTTATTATTTATTTGTAAGTTGACACAAGAAATGTTTATTCCCATTCATACATATATACTGTATTACGTTATACACATTTTACACATCCTAAATATTCTTTGACACCTTTGAATACGGAGTTGGATTTGCGAGTGTATATTACATTACACGCTGTTCCTTTGTGTGCATTTTTCATATATATTTAGTATATATTTCTTATATATATTTTTTATATACATTTCTTGGCAGTTTAACATGCAGTTATTAAGCACAGACACCCATACATTGTTTGCATAAATATTAATTGCTTTGATTGTTAAAACATTGCTTTGTTAGTATTGTTTTTATAAGTTCTTTTAAGTAGGCATGCTGCTTCTTTAACATTTTCAATGAGTTCAATTGCTTACATCACTGACTAAAATTATTTAATCAGCAGGAAGTGATGTGCAAACTGTTTGAAAAAGTTTGGCAGGAGCCAAACAAAAGCGCTTATTTTATACTGTCTGATATTCGCTTTTTGCGGATTTACTTGTTTCATTAAACTTTCGTCAAGCAAGTCCGTTTTTCTTGGTTTTGCTTTGGTTCATTTCTTTTCACTCATATGTCCTGGACATGGAGTGTAGACGTACCCCACCCCCTATAGTCCCAATGTCATAGTGTAGTGGATGTCAGGTATGTATAGCAGGTATATTGGAAGACTATTGCAGACATTGTGTGTATCGGAGGTCACATCTGCTTTCCACATGTGTGCCATTGGCTACTGACAGACATCCTAAAGATATCCTGGTAAAGTACCACTGCTACCATTTAATGCCCCAGTGGGCTGCAGCACACATATTGGCAATATATGTGGACATTCTGAAACACTCCTTACAGTCCGGAGGTCTACACAGGACCCCTTAGTGCTAAACATGTGTACCATGCATGGCAGTATGGATGTTAACAGCCATGTAGATGGGTATAACACATAACATCTGGTATGCAAGTGCCACCATGGGTATGCATTCAGACACCCCTGCCTGGCCTGTCAGATAACACTGCTGGTACAGGGGTGCCATGGCCACATGCTACCCATTAGATAGTGACATACATCTGTACAGCATCCCACTTCTCTGTCTGACATACATGACTGTTAAGGGAGACCTGGCAGCAGTACATACAGCAAGTATCTCCACATGACATCTCACTGAATAAGTACACTAAGCTGATAGACATGTAACAATGCACTGTGCAGGCAACAGGCAGACTGGCTTATCATTGGCCAACATCTCCTATGGGAGAATACACATGTAGCTGCATATATAGCAGGCTCTGCAGGCATGCCACACCTCAGGGTATGATACAGTTGTGTAAAGGTGCATAACCACATCCAATGTGAACACAGCCACAGCCACATATGGTAAGCTAGCATAAGAATACAGTATATGGACTATCTGTTCAAAAACATCCTCATATGTGCCACTTACAAACTAACCCTACATATGCTGGGCTGCTAGATGGTGTGGTCTGCTGTCTGTCTGTGGTATGGGACATGTGTGTGTATGGCCATATAAACATGCTAACCAATACAGTAACATACAGTGGAGCAGCATGTAACATCAGATAGGATGGGACCTATAACA
The DNA here is from genome assembly GCF_019279795.1 of Protopterus annectens. NCBI lineage: Eukaryota > Metazoa > Chordata > Ceratodontiformes > Protopteridae > Protopterus > Protopterus annectens. The sequence goes on from NC_056729.1 coordinate 310,025,476, forward strand.
AAGACATCTACCACAGTCTGTACACAGGCTAAAGAACATGTTCACAATACACACACTGTCGACAGTCGCTATAGTTACACAGACCTCAGTACTGTACAAACAACCATGGAATGTCCTAGTAATGTTGGCAAATATTACCCGTTCTGTAAATAACATGTGCAGCAGTTTGATATCTCTCTGGCTTGCTATCAGATATGATGACACTTATGATGGTTTACAGCACACATGCACCTCGTAATGCATAACATATGTAAAAAAGGTTGACAGAGCTGTGGCTGGAAGCACATACACAGGGCCAATATTGACATGTTGCTGTGTTAACCTCATACATGTACTGTTGTAACAGGGTTTGTTGCAACATGCGTCCTATGAGGGATATGAAGTCAGTAACTGTCAGGGCTTTCACCATCTACAGACTGCAATCCTCACAATACCTTCTGCAGTTCACAGATACATGCTCTGTGGGTAACACATGACATCAAGGGCACAACACACTGCCCAGTCTGCAGATGACCCTGCAGATGCAGATTACTCATAAACACAGTACTGACATGGCAGCAGAGGCACCGGAAGCTGTTGAAGACTGAGGGGGCAGAGGGTGAGAGGGGCATTTAGTGTACTAAAAAGGGCAGTTTTTATAACTATTTACTACCACAACATAGGTTTACTCGGAGGACTTTTTAAGCTTAGCCAATTCACTTTTGGTGCTTGATTCTTGAATTAACATTTTCTGATTGGTCTTACCTATCCCATGGCTGATAATTGTATATTAGCCCTAGTGAGAATAACTGTGATCAATCCTTAAATAATTTGAGGGGACCTATATAAGGGATGCAGCATTTAGGAACTGCCATATCCATTTGTGGCATGAGGGGCAATCGTGGAGTACATTTTTTATTGACCATCCTTAAATCAAAGTTGCATTTGAATATGGATGGATGAGCTTTGTTTTATTTTTATGGATAGTTTGTTCTGGAACAGTGGTAGCCTCTGTAGTATATATCCATCTCTCCACAACATTCAGGCCCATGACAAATAGGTACAAATCTGTATGCTGATTAACACAAAATTTGCATACATAATTACACAACCCCATCCACTCCAAAGGAATTGTGGGATACAAACTTTCAAATGCAAACTGAAGAACAGAACCAAAATATAGCACCAGAGTCCCCCTGCAGCTATTCCAGTGTCCCATCACCTGGCTATTTCCCCCCATTTACCATAAACACTAATGTGTGCATACTGCTTTATTTCTACAATGATTTGGATTTTAGTTTTTTTACATTTTATAGCACAATGCACAAACACTAACAGATATCTGCTAAAGAAAGCAATACCATCTCACAATGAAAATAGACTTGGCATTAAAACTTCTCTGCCTTTGAAACTCACATTCATTGAAACAGCATTAAAACCCACACCACATCCAAAGAAAATGCATCTGGCCAGTGGTGGAGAAAGATTATCTTTGGGCTGTTTTCAAATCAGAGGCCCCTTGCACACAAAACAAGAAACATACATGCATTATTTGATACACCATCCTGACTTTATCAAATTATATTCCTTGTATAATACAGCACACTTGTTAGACGTAAGTCAGAGCGCATTTTAAATTTATTGTTTGAACATTTTTCCAGTAGGCAATGAAGCAAAATGCATGCACCAATAATGACAAAACTGCCATATTCAGAACATTTCCATGATAGCATTCTACTTCTACAGGCAGTATATATATATATATATATATATATATATATATATATATATATATATATATATATGAATACAAATACAGAATCAAAGTAGTGTAAGCCAAAGGCATGTTGCACAGCTTCTTGTACTTATTTTCAATTGGGGGGCAAAAGGTCAAACACCAGGGACATATTTTAAACATTGCTTGTATAATTATGGAAAGTTGCTTGCATAAAATGTTGTATTACTACTGTACATTTCAGTGCCGAGTCTTGAATCTAGAACCCTGAGCACTACAGTCAGAGCAACATACCACTAAGCTAAATCAGTTTCCTGAAAGGCAGCAAGACAAAATTAAATGGCTATCATTTAGTGAAATCAGTTCTCACTTATCACCATAGCTCTCAACCTCTTAGCACAAAAATACAGAACAAAGCCAATAATGGGGGAATACATCCCCAAAATAGGGACACCTTTCAAATACTGATCTTATAAACTTAGAAATTTGCTAGCATAAAAGGTTTTGTTTTACTGCTTCTGAAAAAAACAGAATTTAATGAGGAAAAAAAAAAAACAAAATTGTGAGGCATAAATTCACAAGTGATGGTGGCTAGGGACTTTAGGCTCTTTTTACCATGCCCAAGGTACAGGGTTTGAGCCTGTGTACCTCTAGCCACCAGATGTATCATGATGAGGGTATTCACACACACACACACACACACACACACACACACACACACACACACACACACACACACACACACACACACACACACACACACACACACACACACACACACACACACACACACACACACACACACACCTGAAGACAGTACCTTAGCTCTGTAAATCCGGAAGGCAGCAGTTAATCCGCTGAATGTCTGCCCGAATGGCTGTTATCCTCCGAGGCTGCAGTAAATAACTCTCAACTCTGAAATGAAGAAATCCACTTAGAAATCCGAGACTGCAAAACTAAATAAGAAATCTGGACTGCAGTTAAAAGGAGGCTGCAGTAAAGAAATACCAACTCTGCAATGAAGAAATCCGAGACTGCAAAACTAAATAAGAAATCCGGACTGCAGTTAAAAGAAAAATCCCCAGCTCTATCAGTTCAAACAGGCACGCAAAACTGTTCAAACTGGTGTGTGGTCATTGCACATGTGATGATGAGTTGGGATTGTTGCAAGTGCTCCAAAAGTGGGGGGGGTGCCCCTCCCCCTCATGCTATGGTTCCATCACCCTTGCATGGCAGGTATTACAACTTGTAGGACAGCCATATCCACACACACACTGTGAAACCAACATTACTCCACATGCGGTATAGCAGCACTTACAGTCTGTAGTCAGGCCAGGCACATCCCCCAACTGTGTGTTGTCCTATTTCCACAGTGTAAGTTGTTAGAGGTAAGTCGCCAATCCATATGAGCTGCATATCACCAAACGACAGTTCCTGCCCACAGTGGATGTAAAGGGCCAACACCAAAATGATGTTCCTAGATACTGGAGTGTGTTACCATGCAATTGGCTATGGGAATGTTACCACAGCTGTTCCACATGCACTCAGCTAGAGGGGGACTGCAATTGGTGCAGAGGCCATCAGCTGATCATGACCATCACTTACAAAACACAAGCTGCTGCCTAGCAAAGTAGGTGTGCATCCCACATCCACCAGAGAAGGTGTGGGCAGGACAGACAGAGACAAAGTATGTCAGGGAAGGTGTGTGTGAGTAAAATGGAAGCATGTTTGTGTCACACACCTACCAGTACAGGGTTTCAAACACCTGACTGCTATGCATAGCTATCACATGTGTATGCAGTTATTGCATGTGCCACAGAGCTTACATGTTGGTGAGCTGTCCAGATGTTTATGTGCTGATGAGTGACATCTGCAACAATGTTGTGATTCAGTGGGCGTAGCACATGAGCTTGTCCAAATGAAAAGGTGTCAGCATCTGCACAGCCACACTATGTAAGGGACTCATACACATTATCACACTTGGCTGGGTAACAAATACACTTCTTAACCAGTTACCGTGCCACAATACAGTAATGCATAGGTATGAATTGGTCCACAGGGGTTATCCTGGAGTTCTGTGGTCAAAGATTATGTGACAGTGTCTGACATTAGACAGCATGCTTCAGTACGCCACTGGGTGTGATACTGGGTGTGATTGTAGTCGCAAGCATCATACACCACACACACAGACACAGGGTGCTAGTACTTGCATACATGAGTGCATTGCTTCACAGGTATGTAGTGGTTGATGGTCCCAGATGGCTGTGCAAGGCTAGCTGACAGGTATACCTTGGCACCAGGCCATGTGAGAATGGTCTGCCTTATGGCTAAGGGGTATAGTGTCCAGAATGGACCACAAAGGTGGGTATAGTTTACACAATCCAGTCTCCTAGGTTACTATTGTGCATGGCCAGTGCTGCGGACTGCTTGGCATGTATGTGTTCTATACACCATGACACGGATGGTGTTTGGGATGTGCACACATCCCACATTCATGTACGGTGACATGTGGAATTGTAACTGGTTTGTCTGGCCCATGTTGTGTACACAGAATGTAATCATCAGATGTGACAGTCCCACCCCTCATGTGGCAGAGCCAGGTAATGGACAGCTGGTTGACCCTGCACCTACATTGGTAGCATGCTATAGGTATTCTCTGGTGTCAATGGCATCTGTCCATACAGGGCATGTGTGTAAGGCATGGTATGTCCATTGCGAATCACATTTGATGGAACCACAGTTGTTGCAGGCATCCGGTGGGAAACATACTGAAGGCGCACTATCTGCATTTAGGTGCCTATCATAATGCTGGACAGGGTGCCATGGCCTCTGTTGGCCACTGCATTCACACCAATGTTACTATCAGTCACTAATATGCAGTGTACTACACACATCTTGGGTGTTGCCTCGCCATGTTTGTGTGCATGCGCCATGGATTGAGAGTGTGCTCTGGGTAATACTGGCATTGGTATCTGTGATTGTCTGGCCTTGCTGTCACATGTATGGGTATGGATATGCACACCAGCCTCTCAGCTATTTCACAGCTGCTTTTCCTGTACAGTGGACATTGTGATATGCACTAGGGCCACCACATAGGAAAATTGCAAAACCCGCTACACATTGGGCCCAGGTGTCACACACACATCCTCCTACACACAGGTTACAGGATACAAACACACACACATGTCATGTCCGGGAGTAGAACCCCTACCTAACTAGTTTATTACACTACAGCACTATGTAGTTATAGCATGCACCATGGTGATTACTGCAGTATTCTTTCACCAAAGGTGTATATCACATTGGCTGACATCAGCAGGATTGTCACCGTAGGGCATTTGACATGTACTGACTAGCCTAAAATGCATTGCTCCCTACACAGACAGTGGAACACATACAAAACATCAAGAACTGCCATGGGTGGGTATAGAACCCTACCAGGGTTCTGAATCACACTACAGCAGTACGCAGTTACAGGACATGCTATGGAGATTATTGGACTACAACTTCCCAGAGGTGTATTACTAGGTGGATGACATCAGCTGATTGCAAAGGTTGAGCATTTGGATTGTGGGGATCGTGGCTGGCATAAAAAGCATTGCTCTCTACACAGACTGACAAACACAAACAGTTGCCATTTCTGGAAATAGAACTCCTACCTAACTAGTTTATGACACTAAAGCAGTACACACTTACAGGATGCGGTACCGAGATTACTGGGATACAGACTCCCAGAGGTGTATTACTAGGTGGATGACATCAGCTGCCTTGCAAAGGTTGAGCATTTGGATTGTGGGGAGAGTGGCTGGCCTAAAAAGCATTGCTCTCTACACAGACACAAACACACAGTTGTCATGTCTGGGAAGAGAACTCCTACCTAACTAGTTTATCACACTACATCAGTACGTTATTACAGGACGCGCTACTGAGATTACTGTGCTACAGCTTCGCAGAGGTGTATTACTAGGTGGATGACATCAGCTGCCTTGCAAAGACTGAGCATTTTGATTGTGGGGAGCATGGCTGGCCTAAAATGTATTGCTTTCTACGCAGACTGACAAACGCACACACTCTTGCCATGGCTGGGAATAGAACTCCTACCTAACTAGTTTGTCACACTACAGTAGTACACAGTTATAGGACATGCTACAGAGATTACTGTGCAACAGCTTCCCAGAGCGGTATTACTAGGTGAATGTCATCAGCTGCCTTGCAAAGGTTGAGCATTTGGATTGTGGGGAGCATAACTGGCCTAAAAAGACAGACACACATAGTTGTCATGTCTGGGAATAAAACTCCTACCTAACTAGTTTATCACACTACAGAGGTATGCAGTTATAGGACGTGCTACGGAGATTAGTGGGCTACAGCTTCCCAGAGGTGTATTACTAGGTGGATGACATTAGCTGCCTTGCAAAGGTTGAGCATTTGGATTGTGGGGAGCGTGGCTGGCCTAAAAAGCATTGCTCTCTACACAGATTGACAGACAAACACACAGTTGCCATGTCTTGGAATAGGACTTCTACCTAACTAGTTTATTATACTACAGCAGTATGCAGTTACAGGACGTACTATGCATTTACTAGACAAAAGTCTTCACAGAGGTGTATTTTTAGGTGGATGACATCAGCAGCCTTGCTGAAGTTGTACATGAAAATTGTTGGGGGTGTGATTACCCTAACAAGCATTGTTCTTTACACAGACAGACATACACACACAGGTAGCAAGTCTGGGATTTAAACCTTTACCTAACTAGATTATCGCATTACAGCAGTACGCAGTTATGGGACGCGCCACAGTGATTACTAGGCTGCAAGTCTCCCAAAGGCGTATTTTGCATTGGATGACCTCAGCAGGCTTGTCATAGTATAGCTATGGAGAGGGCAGTGTGTGTGCATGGGCAATTACCCATTCATCTAGGGGTTGACACGCCACATGTGGGCACACACAGGATCATATTTCACAGGTAAGTGTATGCAGTGGCTAGATGACTACTTCCTTGTACAGTCATGTTGCACACCTGGCATGTGCACCGCATAGTCTGTACTGCTGACAGATACTGGTGACTAGTATCTGCAGTGAGTGACATCTGGACCTCATGTGTTTGGGTCCCTTTGGCTGTGTGCTGGGTGGGACAGACCTGGATGGCTCCTTGTCACAGTCACCCTCTTCCACACATCTATGTCCGTCTACCTTTGGCTTATTATAGTGTGTTGTCCTTACATATATGTCTGTATTCCTATCCACTTTGTGCACTTCATGAGTGGTGTATACTGACACCTGTCTGCACTAACAACTGTAACTGCCAGATATCAGATATGTCTGGTCCACTGGTGTTTGCAGACATGACCTTCATGTGTTTAAGTGTGTGAGCATGCCCAGTGTGACCTTTCAATATGTTGTTGACTTACATTGTCTTCATTTCTCTATGTGTATGAGCATGTCCAGTAGTTTGTACTGCAGTGTTGATGTTTGTGTTGTACACCAACAGATTGCATGCTGTCTCAGTAGGGTATACATCGATCAGTTGGCATTGACTGTTACTGCATGTCTGCATAGGGGACACACACCTATTTATACATTTCTACACAGGATGGGGAGGAGCACACCTGACTGTTACTATATGTCTACAAAGAATGGGGAGGCACATCTGACACCTGTACACATTTGCTAGGACTGTACTGGTATGACGGGTACTCCATCTCTGCCTGTGATCTTACCTATCACACTGGCTAGTGGCATATGAGTGTACTACAGAACTTATCTTATAATTACTAATATATTCATGTCTGACTTCCTAGCCTTCACAACCGATATCCCACTGCCTGGCCTGCTGTAGTCAGTCAGTGTAGGCCTGGGGGGGGGGGTTCCCATAGGCCTAATTCAGAGGACATAGCACAGCCTTTGTTTGTGTTTGTCTATACCCGTCCTGCTGGCAGTGACTGTTGTTGGGTATTTGACCCCCCCCAACTGGCATGCGTGAGTCACTTATTTTGTGGGTGTCCCAGTATTGAGGGTGGTGCTGCAGAGCTACCTATGTTGGATGCACATAGTACACTCCCTACACATGGTTAGCCACAGGTAATGTAATGTTTGGCATCCCTTTTACTGTATGTGAGAGTCAGAGACAGGTGTTATTCCCTGGGTTCCTCCCATGTCAGTGTATGTGCTATGCATTGCCTCTTTGCCAAGGCCAGGGCATACTGGGCATGCCTCCATCTGCCTACTGGGGCAGGCTCAGTGTGTTCCTCCTCTGAGTCACTCTGTGCTTGTGCAGGCCTTGGCAATGGTGGGGGGCTGTGTGGCCCAGCTCCATGCTGTTCCTGCTGCAGCTATTTCTGCAGGATCTTATTGTGTAGCATGGCACATACAAGGACAATTTGGGTACATGTAGCTGATGAGTACTGCAGGGCTCCACCGGATGTGTCCAAGCACCGGAACCATGACTTGAGCATCCCAAACTCATGCTCTATTATGATTCTTGTTTGTGTGTGTGCCTCATTATAGAGTTCTTGTTCGGGTGTGTATGCATTTCTGATGAGTGTCATCAGCCACGGCTCCAGTGTGTATCCAGCATCCCCCACTAGGTGATCGTGTGGGATGTCCCCATTGGCAAATCTCTGGTACAGCTGCGTCAGATGCCAGATGTGAGAATCGTGATAGCTTCCAGGGCAGCCAGCACACACATTCATTATTATGCCCTGGGCATCGCACATGACCTGGCAGTTGATGGAGGGGAAGCCCTTGTGGTTGATGTCGACCCTACCACGCCCACCACGTTGTGCTTTGATGCATATGTGCATGCAGTCTACCGCACCCACTACCTCAGGGTATTTTGCTATTTGGTGGAACAGTTGCATATTGCTGGCCAACACCTCACGGGTGTTGGGGAAGTAAACATGCTCACCGACATGTGCTGACATGTTATCCAGGAACTGGTGGAGTACCCTGGATGCTGATGCCTGTGAGATCCCCATCATATCTCTAGTTGGTCTTTGGAAGGTAACTGTAGCTAATATTCTTAGGCCTACACATACCTTTGTATCCACTGGGATGGGTTCCCCTCTGTTAGTTCTGTGTGTGAGGCGTGGCTGGCACAGCTCAACAATTTTCTGTAGGTGGTCCCTGTTCACCCTATAGCACTCCACTACCTCCAGCTCATGTAGCCCTTGGCAGGTTACCCTGGGTCTGTAGACTCTTCTCTGTCTACTCACTGTGGGTTGTTGGGCAGCATTCACATCCTCACCACCCTCAGCCTCTTCCACAGGTAGTTGTATGGTAGCTATTTCAGCTTCTAACCTTTTGCAGTTGTGAGTGTTAAAAGTTCCCCGCTTGTTTACACTGGTGGTGTAAAGTGCGGGAAAAAACAGATGGGTAGGTGTTTGCATAGTTCATAGTAGTGTTCTGGGCTGGGCTGGTCTGCTGCCTGTGTAATTGGCTGGTTCTGATACATTTCATCTGCCAGCTAAGCTAGTTCTCCTTGATTACCTTTCTACTGCAGTTTTCCCTTCCCATTGCCTTCCTGTTTGAGCCCGTGTGCACGCCGCGCAAACAGAGTGCTCAAATGTGTACACTGCTGCTATTTCCTGGTTTAACTTCTTTTTTTCTTCCTGTAAATCCCAGTCTGCAGCATGCACACCCACTTAGGCTTTGTAAAGAGTGCTAGGCAGGTATAGACACACCCCCTAGCTTAGTTGTGGTAAGGTAGGAGCAAACCCGAGCCACAGGGCTCCAATCCACTTACATTATGCCTGACACACACCCTGATGATGTCACCTACTTCCTAGGCTTGCACCAAGCTATTACTACCCTTACAGTGTTGGGATCTGACTCACATTCTGGGGAAAACTGGGATTCACTATTCTTCCCCTCTTTTACATAGGATTACCTGCTAATGCATAGTTACATGTCTCACACTGAGCCTCCCTCCTTAGCAACCACTACTCACTGGCCAGGTTGTCTTCTGCCTGACATTGACTTGCATGGCAGAATACTTATTTTAGTTAGAATGCTTATTTTAGGTTTATTTTAGTTATTTCCCCCTGATCCTATTTGCACACCATTGCCCTACGCTTAAACAGCCGAGATCGGCTAAAAAAATATATAAGTTGTTTATTTTATTATTTTTTTTAATGTTTACAATGCCAATGGCCTTATACTTGGCCATTGGCATGCTTGCTACTTGATATGCAGCCTTTATAAAGAGTTGTCATAGCTCCGTTTTGGATTTTGCAGAAATGTACTCAGTTACTAACCAAGTACATTCTGCAGCTAGCACTAGTCTTGCACAGACTTTTGCAAGCTTCCTGGATTGCAAAGTCACCTCATTTGCATGGATTTCACCTACAAATGGGGTCATTTGCATACCAGGGCTTAGTCCGTTCAAGATTAGTGCAGGAGTGCTAGTGCACACCCCTGCAGGCTCTTCCTGGATCGCACGGCAGACATATTGCCTGCTTGAGCTCCTGCACCGATCTTGCACTCTGTGCAAGCTTTTGAGAACCCGGGGGCATATCTTGCCTTACTTCAACGTCACCTTAAAAATGCTATAGATGAGCTCATTCATAGCAAATATTTTACTGTCAAGCACTTTTTACATAACACCGATAAGACCATACTATAGTTAATAATTGCTAAGAATAACATTTTGGAACAAGATGGAAAATTAAACTCCCCTGTCCCGCTTAATATAAAGAGCTCAAACATCAGTGCAAATATCATATTAAACTTGGAAAGCAAACATGTTTTAGAAACCAGCAAAGTAATCAGGCAAAATCTATGGGCTTCTTGTCAGGTATCTCAGCTGTTTAAGTGTAGGGCAGCGGGGTGCAAACGGGATCGGGGGAAATAACAAAATAAACCTAAATTAAGCATTCTAACTAAAATCTGTATTCTGCCATGCAAGTCAATGGCAGGCAGAAGAAAACCTGGCAGGTGAATAGTAGTTGCTAAGGGGGGAGGCTCAGTGTGAGACATGTAACTATGCGTTAGCAGGCAATCCTGTGCAAATGAGGGGAAGGATAGTGAATCCCAGTTTTCACCAGGATGTGAGTCAGGTCCTAATAGTGTAAGAGTAGGAATAGCTTGGTGCAAGCCTAGGAAGTAGGTGACATCATGGGGGGGGGTCAGGCATACTGTAAGCGGATCGGAGCCCTGTGGCTCGGGGTTGCTCCTAGCTTAGGACAGCTAAGCTAGGGGTGTGTCTAAACCTGCCTAGCAGTCTTTACAAAGCCTAAGTGGGTGTGTGCCCCACGCACCGGGTTGTACAGGAATAAAAAAGAGGTTAAACCAGGAAATAGCAGCAGTGTGCACATTTGAGCACTCTGTTTCAACGGCATGCACACGGGCTTAAACAGGAAGGCAATGGGAAGGGAAAACAGCAGTAGGAAGGTAATCAGGGAGAACTAGCTTAGCTGACAGGTGAAATGTATCAGAATCAGCCAATTACACAGGCAGTAGACCAGACTAGCCTAGAACACTATTATAAAGTAGGCAAACACCTTCCCCTCTGTTTTTTCCCACACTCTACACCACCGGTGTATACAAGTGGGGAAATTTTAACTAACAAACCTACAAAATGAGAAGGGCTGCAGCAGGCAACATAGAACAACATGTGCAAGACGCTGATGGTGGTGAGGATGTGAATGCTGCCAAACACCCACAGCGAGGAGACGGAGAAGAGTGTACAGACCCAGGGTAACCTACAAGGGGCTACATGAGTTGGAGATAGTGGAGCACTATAGGGTGGACAGAGACCCCACCTACTGCAATGTGTTAAGCTGTGCCAGCCACACCTGACACACCAAACTGACCAAGGGGAACCCATCCCAGTGGATACCAAGGTATGTGTATCCTAGGTATACTAGCCACAGGTACTTCCCAAAGCACAACTGGGGATATCATGGAGATCTCACAGACATCAGCATCCAGATATTCCACCAGTTCCTGGATGCCATGTCAGCACATGCCAGTGTGCACATATATTTCCTCAACACTCGTGAGGTGCTGACCAGCAATATGCGTCACTTCCTCCAAATAGCAGAATACCCTGGGGTAGTGGGTGCTATAGACTGCATGCACATATGCATCAAAGCACTACCTGGTGAGTAGGGTAGGGCCTACATCAACTGCAGGGGCATGTCCTCCATCAACTGCCAGGTCATATGTGATGCCAGGGCATTATAATTAATGTGTGTGCAGGCTGCTCTGGAAGCTATGATGATTCCCACATATGGCATCTGACACAGCTGTAGCAAAGATTTGCCAGTGGGGACATCCCCTATGGCCGCCTAGTGGGGAATGCTGCATACACACTGGAGCCGTGGCTGATGAACCCCATCATAAATGCACACACACGTGAACAACAATGCCATAATGAGGCACACTCACAGGCCAGACCTATAATAGAGTGTGTGTTTGGGATAATCAGGTCACAGTTCCAGTGTCTAGACACATCTGGTCCAGCCTTGCAGTATTCACCAGCTACATGTACCCAAATTGTTTTGGTATGTGCTATGCTACACAATATGATCCTACAGAAACAGCTGCAGCAGAAACAGCATGGGCCAGGGCCACACAGCCCCCCACCAATGTCAAGGCCTACACAGGCACAGAGTGACCTGGAGGAGGAACAACATTATCCTGCCCCAGTAGTCAGAAGGAGGCATGTCCAGTATGCCCTGGCCTTGGCAAAGACACAATGCATAGCACAAGCACTAACACAGTAGGGACCTAGGGAATGATGCCTCTCTATGACTCACACATGCAGTAAAAGGGATGCCAAACATGACACTACCTGTGCTCAACCATGTATAGGGAGTGTACTATGTGCATCCGACATAGGCAGCCCACCAACACCATCTGAAATACTGGCACACCCACAAGGTAAGTCAATCAACCTACCAATTGCCAAATGGAGTAGAATGTGTCGTTACCTGTAGCTATGGTATGGGTGTGAGCGTGCAAGGGAATTGGGTGGCTCAATGTTATGGCAACAGACAGTAGATATCCATAGTGGCACCATGACATCTATAACACATACTGGATTCACCATAGTAGCCAGTACTACACACGGTGATAAAACCCACTGCAGGAAATGTGCTGAGTGACATGTGTGTCCATATGACCCACACATGCCAATCAAGATGGTTCACATATCCAACAGCAGTCTCAGCCAGCAGGACAGTTGTAGACAAACCCAAACAGAGCCTGAGCCCTGGCCCCAGAATGATGGCTAACATTAACCTCCCCCCCAGGCCTACACAGACAGACCACAGCAGGGAAAGTAGTGAGATGTTAGTTCTGAAGGGTAGGAAGTCAGACAATAATATGTACAGCAACCAAAGCCACAATCTGTAGTACACTGTATAGCCAGCATGATAGGCAAGACTACAGACTGAAATGGAGTACCCAACATACCAGTACAGCCCCAGCAGATGTGTAAGAGTGTCAGGTCTGCGCCCCCCCATCCTACATAGACATATAGTAACAGTCAGGTGTGCCCCCCTAATCCTGTGTAGAAATGTAGAAATAGTCAGGTGTGCCCTCCCCCCAACCTACATAGAAATATAGTAACAGTCAGGTTTGTCCCCCAATCCTGTGTAGAAATATAGAAACAGTCAGATGTGCCCCCCCACTATGCAGAAATGTAGTAACAGTCAATGCCAAATGATAGATGGATACCCTGCAGAGACAGCATGCTACTTGTTGGTGTACAGCACAAAGGTCAGCACTGCAGTACAAACTACCTGGACGTGACCCACACATGCAATACAGATGGCCATACTGGGCATCCTCATACACTTAGAGAAATGAAGGCAATGTATGTCAAAAACATACTGAAAGGTCATACTGGGCATGCTCACACACTTAAACACATGAAGGCCATGTCTGCAAACACCAGTGGACCAGACATATCTGGCAGTCGCAGTTGTTAGTGCAGACACTTGTCAGTATGCACCACTTATGTCTTGCACACACAGTGGATAGGAATACAGACATTTATGTAAGGACAACACACTATAATAAACCAAAGGTAGACAGACATAGATGTGTGGAAGAGGGTGACTGTGACAAGGAGCCATCCAGGCCTGTCCCATCCAGCACACAGCCAAAGTGCCCCAAACACATGAGGTGCAGATGTCACTCACTGCAGATACTAGCCACCAGTATCTGTCAGCATTACAGACCATGTGGTGCACATGCCAGATGTGCAGCATGACTGTACAAGGAAATAGTCATCTAGCAACTGTATACACGTACCTGTGAAATATGACCCTGTGTGTGGCCGCATGTGGTGTCTCAACCCCTACATGAATGGGTAATGGCCCATGCACACACACACACTGCCCTCCCCATAGCCCTACTATGACAAGCCAACTGAGGTAATCCAATGTTAAATACACCTTTGGGAGAGTTGTAACCTAGTAATTTTTGTGGTGCGTTCCATGACTCTGTACTGCTGTAGTGTGATAAACTAGTTAGGTAGGAGTTCAAATCCCAGACTTGTCAAATGTCTGTGAAGCGTGCAATACTTTTAAGGATAGTCACACTCGCAGCAATTTAAATGCTTAAGCTAGGCAAGGCTGCTGATGTCACCCACCTAGAAATACACTTCTGGAAAGATTGTAGCCCAGTAATCTCTGTAGCATGTCCTGTAACTGAGTACTGCTGTTGTGTGATAACGTAGTTAAGTAGGTGTTCTAATCCCAGAAATGGCAACTGTGTTTGTGTGTGTCTACCTGTCTGTGTAGAAAGCAATGCGTTTTAAGCTAGTCACACTCCCTACAATTCAAATGCCCAACCTTTGCAAGGCTGCTGATATCACCCACTTAGTAATACACCTCTGGGAAGCCATAGTGCAGTAATTTTCATAGTACATCCTGTAACTGCGTACCGCTGCAGTATGATAAACTAGTTAGGTAGGAGTTCTATTTCAGACATGACAACTGTGTGGGTGTATGCCTATCTGTGTAGAGAGCAATGCTTTTTAGGCTAGTCACACTCCCTACAATTCAAATGCTAACCCTTTGCAAGGCTGCTGATATCATCCACCTAGTAATATAGCTCTGGGAAGCTGTAGCCTAGTAATCTCCGTAATGTGTACTGTAACTACATACCACTGCAGTGTGATGAGCTAGTTAGGTAGGAGCTCTATTCCCAGACATGGCAACCGTATGTGTGTGTGTGTGTGTGTGTGTGTGTGTGTGTGTGTGTGTGTGTGTGTGTGTGTGTGTGTGTCTGCCTGTCTCTGTAGCAAGAAATGCTTTTTAGGCTAGTCACACTCCATACAATTCAAATGCTCAACCTTTGCAAGGCTGCTGATGTCATCCACCTAATAATGCACCTTTGGTAAGCTGCAGCCCGGTAATCTCTGTAGTGCATCCTGTAACTGTGTACTGCTGTAGTGTGATAAACTAATTAGGTAGGAGTTCTATTTCCAGACATGGCAACAGTGTGTCTGTGTTGATAGCAATGCTTTTTAGGCTAGCCACACTCCCTACAATCCAAATGCTCAACCTTTGCAAGGCAGCTGATGTCATCCACCTAGTAATACACCTCTGGGAAGTTATAGCCCCTTAACCTCCATAACACATCCTGTGACTGTGTATCACTGTAATATGAGAAACTAGTTAGCTAGGAGTTCCATTCCCAGAGATGGCAACTGTGTGTCTGTCTGTTTGTGTAGAGTGCAATGCTTTTTAGGCTAGCTATACTCTCTACAATCCAAATGCTCAACCTTTGCAAGGCAGCTGATGTCATCCACCTAGTAATACACCTCTGTGAAGCTGTCACCCAGTAAACTCTGTAGCGCGTCCTGTAACAACATACTGCTGTAGTGTGATAAATTAGTTAGGTAGGAGTTCTATTCCAAAACATGGCAACTATGTGTGTCTGTGTAGAGAACAATGCCTTTTTAGGCTAGCCACACTCCCTACAATCCAAATGCTCAACCTTTGCAAGGCAGTTGATGTCATCCACCTAGTAATACACCTCTGGGAAGTTGTAGTCCAATACTCTCTGTAGCACATCCTGTAACTGCATACCACTGTAGTATGATAAACTTGTTAGATAGGTGTTCTATTCCCAGACAGGGCAAGTGTGGATGTGTGTTCCTTTGTCAGTGTAGGGAGCAATGCTTTTGAGTCTATTCACAGACACTACAACCTCCAATGGTCCACTTTGACAAGTGTGCCAATTTCATCAATTGTGAAATACATCTTTGGGAAAGTAATAGACCAGTAATCTCCATGGCTTGTGCCATAATTGTGTACTGCTGCAGTGTAATAAACTAATTAAGTAGAAGTTCTAACCCCAGCCTTGATGTCTGTGTGGAAAGCAATGCTTTTTAGGGTAAGCACACCACCTACAATTTAAATGCTATACCTTGGTAAAGCTGCTGATGTCATTCACCCCAAAATACTCCTCTGGGAATGTTGTAGCCCAGTAATCTTCATAGTGTGTGCAATAACTGCATACTGCTGTAGTGTGTTTCAGAACTTGGGTAGGGTTCTATATCCACCCATGGCAATTCTGGATGTTTTGTGTGTGTTTCAATGTCTGTGTAGTGAGCTATGCATTAGAGGCTAGACACACTCATTACATTTCAAACGCCGTCCTTTGGCAACCCGCTGATGTCAGCCAATGTGTTATACACTTTTAGGGAAGGAGTCCTCCAGTAAACCCTGTAGTGTGTCCTATAACAGAGCCATGCTGTAGTGTGCTATAGATGTCTTTTAGGGGTTCTATACCTACACATGTTGGTTATGGATGTTTTGTGTGTGTTCCACTGTCTGTGTAGGGTGCAGTACATTTTAGGCTAGTCACACTTGATACATGTCAAATGCCCTACTTTGGCAATCTTGCTGATGTCAGCCAATGTAATATACATCTTTGGGGAAGCAGTACTGCAGTAATCACTGTGGTGCATACTATAACTGCACAGGGCTGTAGTGTAATAAACTAGTTAGGCAGGGGTTCTACTCCTGGACATGACAGGTATGTGTATGTGTGTGCGTGTGTGTTTGTACCTCGTATTCTGTGTGGTGGGTGGTGTGTGACACCTGGGCCCAATGTGTAGTGGGTTTTGTAAATGTCTTATATGGTGGCCCTAGTACATATCACAATATCCACTGTACAAGCATAACAGCTGTGAAATAACTGAGAGGCTTGGGTGCATATCCATACCCATACATATGACATCAAGGCCAGGCAATCACAGTTAGCAACCCCAATATTACCCAGAGCACACTCTCAACCCATGTCTCATACACACAGCCAATATGTGTGTAGTACACTGCATATTGGCAACTGATAGTAACCGTGGTGTGAATGCAGCGGCCTACAGAGGCCATGGCACCCTGTCCATCAGTATGATAGCCACATAATTGCAGACAGTGCGCCTTCAGTATGTTTCCCCCTGGATGCCTGCAACAACTGTGGTTCCATCAAATGTGAACCACAGAGTACATACTATGCATTACACACATGCCCTGTATGGACAGATGCCACTGACACCAGGGAATACCTGTAGCATGCTATCAATGTAGGTGCAGGGTCAACCGGCTGTCAATTACCCATCCCCACCAGATGAGGGCAGGACTGTCACATCTGATGATAACAATCTGTGTGCACAACATGGGCCAGACAAACCAGGTACACTTCCACATGCCACTGTACATGAATGTGGGACATGTGCACATCCCAAACACCGTCCATGTCATGGCATATAGAACACATACATGGCAAGCATTGCACAGTACTGGCCATGCACAATAGTAACCCAGGTGACTGGATGGTGAATAATATACCCACCTGTGTGGGCCATTCCGGACACTACACCCCTTAGCCATAATGCAGACCATTCTCATGTGGCCTAATGTCAAGGTATACCCCTCACCTAGCCTTGCACAGCTGTCTGGCACTGCCGACCTCTACACACCCATGAAGCAATGCACACATGAATGCCAGTACTAACACCCTGTGTCTGTGTGTGTTGTGTATGATGCTTCCGACCGCATTCACACATAGTACCACCCCAAATGGCATACTGAAGCATGCACTCTAATGTCAGACACCGTCACATACCATTTGACCATAGAACCCCAGGATAATCCCTGTGGGCCAATCGATACCTATGCATTACTGTATTGTGGCAAAGTAACTGGTTAGGAAGTGTATTCGTTACCCTGCCAAGTGTGGCAATGTGTATGAGTCCCTTACAGAGTGTGGCTGTGTTGATGAAGACACTTGTTCATGTGGACAGGCTCATGTGCTACACCTACTGTATCACAACAGTGTTGCAGATGTCACTCACCAGCACATATACGTCTGGACAGCTCACCAACATGTAAGCTATGTGGCGCATGCAATAACTGTATACACATATGATAGCTATGCATAGTCAGTCAGATGTTTTAAACCCCATACTGGAAGGTGTGTGACACAAACATGCTTAAGTTTTACTCACCACACCTTTCCTGACATACTTTGTCTTTGTCTGTCCCTCTCACACCCTCTCTTCTGGATGTGGGATGTACACCTGCTTTGCTAGGCAGCAGCTTGTGTTTTGTAAGTGATGGTCATGATCTGCTGGTGGCCTCTGCACCAATTGCAGTCCTCCTCTAGCTGAGTGCATGTGGAACAGCTGTGGCAACATTCCCATAGCCAATTGCATGGAAACCCACTTCAGTATCTAGGAATATCATGTTGGTGTTGGCCCTTTACATCCACTGTGGGCAAGAACTAGATCCGTCGTTTGGCAAACAGCATCTCAGATGGATTGGGGATTTACCTCTAACAACTTATACTGTGGAAACAGGGCAACACACAGGAGAGGGATGTACCTGACCTGGCTATAGTCTGTAAGTGCTGCTATACTGCATGTGGAGTAATGTTGGTTTTACAGTGTGTGTGTGGATATGGCTGTCCTACATGTTGTAATACCTGCCATGTCAGTTTTATGTTTATGAGGACTCTGCATATGCAGGGTCTTCTGCAGACTGGGCAGTTTGTTGTGCCCTTGGAGTCATGTGTTACGCACAGAGCATGTATCTGTGAACTGCAGAAGGTAGTATGAGGATTGCAGTAGACCACAATCAACCAGTGTTACTAACAGCTATAATGCATCATTGCTGGACGGCTATACTACCTGACATATATGCATTACACTTCACTCCTTACAACATGTTACACTGCAGTACTGTAGTACGCAGTAGTACAGTCACCATATGCATCAGAACCATATTACCCTGCCCCAGCATTGATGGTATGGATGACATAGATGTGGCACAGATATCATCATATGCACAAGGCATCCTCATGCTGACACATGTACACCTACAACACAAATGGATAAAATTATAGAGACCAGAATCAACCAGTGTTACTAAAAGTTATAATGCATTATTGCTGGATGCCTACACTACCTGACATATATGCAATACACTTTACCCCTTACAACATGTTACACTGCAGTACTGTGGTACACTGTAGTACAGTCACTGTGTGCATCAGAACCATATTAGCCTGTCCCTGCATTGATGGTATGGATGACAGGGATGTGGCACAGGTATAATCATATGCACAAGGTGTGTCATTGGATTGCCAGAGTCTGAGGGTGGGCCATACATTTGACACCATGTTTGTGGGTGAGGGGTGTACTGAGGTGTGCTGGGCATGGTGATGTGGTCTGTGTAGGTATGGGGTTGCCCTAGGTGTGTTTG
This sequence comes from Protopterus annectens, assembly GCF_019279795.1. NCBI lineage: Eukaryota > Metazoa > Chordata > Ceratodontiformes > Protopteridae > Protopterus > Protopterus annectens. The sequence goes on from NC_056729.1 coordinate 310,044,913, forward strand.
TATAGTGTGTGAGTATGCATGCACACAGTTCTGCCATGTGGCTGCCCTACACAGGTGTTTATGAACAGCTGCAGACCATACTTGGCAGGATGTGCAGTTCACTGTTTCTGGCCATGGACATGTGGACTGTGCCTACCAGGGGTTCCATGGGCATGTCCAGGTACAGGCCTCGATGTGCTACTCTCACCTGATGATGACAAATGTCCGCTTTTACCTGGTCCCTCCTGGGACTGGTCAGGACCATGTGCATATGGCCTGATGTGGTGTGGACAGCATCCCACCACACTTCTGAGGCTAGTACTGTCACTACGGGAGCCCTTTGGTGTCCTAGCACATCCATGTTGAGTGGCAGCTGTTGGTGTTGCTGGCCTACATCCATGCTGCCATCGCCGCACTCCCACCACATGTTCAAGCACGGACATACCACAGTCGATAAGGGCCATCATCTCACCAGACTGTCTATCCATGAGCTTGGTATAAACATGGATGCACCAGACAGTTCACTGAAGTTGGGATTTGCAGATGTGAGAGCAGCCATCTGCAGCCTCAGGCCCTGTCTGGTGTAACCTTCCATACGTGCCTGCGCTGCCATGACAGCCTGAAACATGCGCCTGCTGGTACCAGCTATGTCGCCTCTGCCAGGGGCATGATGTCCAGTGGCCCTACCATGAGCACCCTGGGACATCTGCCTATGTGGTGCTCTGCCATACATCCGGCTATGCCTGCTTAGACCAGACACAGTATGCATGGTTACCACACTTTCCTGTGCACTGCCACCAAATGCCAGCTGTCCCTCCGCTATGGCCACTGGTGATGTGGTATGTATAGGCACTGAAACTGTGTGTGGGGTTGGGGTGGCTAAAAGGGGGATGTCAAATGATCGCACAGTGTTGGCCCCTGACAACCCCACCTGTGCCTCAACAGTACTATCATCATCTTTGATGTCTGTATGCACACCAACATCAGATTGCATGCAGGAGGGACCCTGACCCACCTCGCCACCTTTGGGGGAAAACAATAAACACACTTTAGAACATGTACAGCATTGCCTACCAGTATACCCCCACACACACACACACACACACACACACACACCACCATAATACCTACCTGGCCATGACATTTTCAGACAGTTCCACGTATATGTCCATGTGTACCCCATCATGCATTACACTTGGATATGTACACACATTGATACCCATCATTAACATATCAGTCCTCTAAATGTCTACACAAGTGATCACAACACAAGACCTGTTACTACATTACCTGCCTGACCTGTGTGTAGTGGTTTTAGATGGCCGCACTGCTGTCATTCAGTGTTCACCCTGTATATGTCTGGACATCATCAGCATGGCCCCTATATGTGTGGGCTACTACGTTCACTCCATAATATCATGCAGTGGTGTGTCATGTGTATACAATGCTCTGTACATGCCAGATATGCTGCTCAATCAGCTTATCATGTGACAACTGTAATATATGGATACACTCCCTGGTGTTGACTTGTACTTCACCAATGCATCTGTAGTGCTACATACATGGGTTGCAGGTGACCTCTCTGCTGAATACGATATTAAGGGCGTACCTGGTGTCTACCTTCCCTCTCAATGCTTGTTTCATGCTACAGACCATATTATACTATTAGCTGTCCTGTGATTACATACAAGTATTCCTGGTGTGTAAAATGGCAGTCCATGTCCATGTACTGCATGATCCCAAAGGGAGGTGCTGCTGTATGAACACCTCACAATCACACATGTGCATACTTTGCCAGCCACACAAACACACACACATCCTACATGCATCAACCTCCCTCCCCTTTCACCAGAATGACCCTACAGACAAACTAAGTACCCACTAGGATGCACATACACACATACAGGTGATGCTGGACAATGATAATACACACAGTCCTCCTATTACCCATCTGTCAACATGCAAAACATATGGTACTCAACAGCATGCAGGGCAGCTATAGTCACTCTATGCTAGCAACAGTATACATGTGTGTGATGCATGTGCTGTGTCACTAGGTGATGCCCCTTCCCCTGGATACCACTGCACCCATGTACACAGTATTGCTGTGCACCTGTTCTGCACCCTGCCATGTACTGTGCACCACACCTCACAGGTATACAGCCCATTGCTGAATTTGTACTCCAGTGTTGGCTATGTCAGCTTTAATGCTCACAGCTCCTATGTTTTCCAGCAACACATACCTGGAATGATATGTGGCCAGATGTCAGTTGTGAATGCCTGATGTCTGATTCCCAGCTCTCAACATCAGTGGACCATGTATGACCAATCCACTACTCTTACACTGAAAACCATCAGAGCATACCATGGCTATGGGGGGTGCACACACCCTTATTGATATGATGCACCCATCCTTGATCTGCCATGACACCACATCACCACATATCCTAACAGTACATGAGCTCGATAAGTGACATATGTCCTGTACTTTCACATGCAGTGTCTATGGAATGTGTTAGATGTGCAGATGTTGGCCGCAATGCATACACACCATGTGGGCATATGTGTGCACACCATTATCATGACGGTTTGTTGCACCTCTTATTGTGTGTACTACAGCAGTCACTACTGCTGGCAGGAGTATACCAGCGTGGGCCATCTGCATTTACCAGTGTATGTTCAATCTGCCCTAAACATGTTCACCTAATCTGCATGATTGCAAGGTCAACTCATGTGCACATCCCTTGGTGTTCGCACATTGCCATCACTATTGCTGTGGGGGTAGGGTTATGGCTGCCATAGGTCCTGAACTTGACTATGTGCAGATACAGCCATTCTTAGCATGCTTAGGATCCCTTCTGCAGTGCACTGGTGTGTCATGCTGACACCCCCCCTTCTTTAGCTTTTTTGCAGATGCATGCCAAGTAGGCCCTACACATGTGTAAGTTTGCAGTGTCCCATACACTGAACACCACATTTTACAGCCTAGTTCCAGCTGATAATGTGGACCACTGCAATGCCTTATGCCATAGTGTATCTCTGCAGCAGTTGCCATTGTCTTACAGGTATATACACTGGTGTTGCACTGTATATGGGTGTTGTTCCATACATGTCCCTACTGTAGGCCATGTCTCCCACCATTATGTTACTTCATGTGGACACATTCTGCAATGACAATATGTTAATTATCATGCAGGTGTCTGACATACCCTTCCAATACCCCATCATGGTCACCCCTGTGATGCCGTGCATTTCACGGCAAAAATACGTGCACATGTACAACATGCATTCTGGGTAGGTGTGTTAGATTTGTGCATGGAATATACCATCACCATTACATGCCCGGTGTATTGGCAAGCATCTACATAAACCATACTCACCAGCCGCAGACTGCTGCCTTGGTGGTATCCTGGAGGGACCTACATAAGAGGGTGAGAGATGCAAAGTCAGTGGCCACACCTGTGGCATTGCTACAGGGTGGATGCAGTATTACAATACATTAACAGTACATTTCCACAATACTACCACATATGGGCATTTGTTTATCACTACTATGCAGCAACAAAATATATCTATGACATGTCAGATGTGCATGATCTACCTGTACCAATGTAGATGTATATGCGACACTGGTCTACTGATATGCTCTGTGGCCTTACCTGCATGCTCCTCGGTTGGTGTGTAGGTGACACCCACCTCCACAAAGGTATCAGGCAGTTGGTGGCTGTCTGGATAGGCAGGTGCCACAAGGCTGTCCAGGAGGTCCTCCACACGTGTCAGGGGGGGGTGGATGGCATGTCCCCCCTGTGGCGAGTTGATCCCCCCAGACTGCAGCAGCACACCAATGGGCATTGTGAAACATTGCGAAGCAGGTCAGAACAATGAAGCCGGGCCTGCTCATAACTGTAGTTGTGCAGTCCGACATCATTGACTCTGTGAACTAGGTTGTTCCACAGGGCGGTCTGCTCCTGCTGATCATGGGCAGCCTGGCCAAACAAGATTGCATAGTGCTGTA
>NC_056729.1:310051406-310121406 GCF_019279795.1 Protopterus annectens
AGCTGCCCATTTCTTCTACAGCAACAGCTGTGCATATACACTGAATTTGGAGTTAGGTTTGGACACTCACACCCCTGAGAGAAGGGTGAGAACAACAATAAGATGTTGTGATGCCAATTAGACCAGATTACATGTGTCCAGTGCACACGTGGGAAATGGAAAGCTATGTATAGGGCAATTTTTTCAGGGGGAACAGAATCCCCCTTTTTTTTCAGGTGAGAGTGGGATGCTGGGGAGGGATAGTAGGTATATTTGGGGAGGTAGGTTGGGTAGGTTAACAGACAAGACAAACAACACACATACAGGTGCAGTATATGACACATGTGGGGGGTAAATACCTTGATGGGGAGGAGTGTTGGTAAATCGTAAGCCCATGAGCCCCCTAGTGGAAACAATGGGACTGAGATCCCCACCCATGGGCAGTCACCACTGCACCTTCACAGCCCCAAAGTTGGCTGTGCTGGGGGCTGAACCAGAGATCCAGGCCGACCCTCTAGTCATGACACTAGCCCTCAAGCAGATGCAGAAGTTCTCCAAACTGCTGATCGAGCTATCTATGCACCACAACCCGGACCTGGCAATGGGTGAAAGCTTCCTGTCTGTGCTCGCTCCCGGTGGGGTGAGCCTCATCCTCTAAGATGGTTCCATCTGAAGGTGGTGCAGGGCCAATGGACGAGGATGTCCCGGGTTGCACCCCAGACATACTGGTGCCCAGTGCCATGGACAGCTGAGGTTGACAGGTGGTTCTGCTTGGACCCGCATTCCCATACATGCTATGGTGTTTATGGTGTATCAACATATGTGGGTTAGTAATAGTCAACACATTGCAGGATTAGGTATAACAGCATGCATAGATATTCCCATTAACCCAGACACCAGATACGGAGCAGTTGCATAGCAAACGGAACACATGCATATATGGGACCACAGTGGTAATAACAGCATGCAGGTACATTGATGGCACATGCCACCAATGTTAGAGTATTTCAACATAGCACATACATAGAAACAGATTTAAATAATTATCAACCAATAGGACATATGCCCCAACATAACAGTGGATTCATCACATACCAGTTGAGGTGGGTATGTAGTATATTGTTGGAGATATGGTGGGGGGAGAGAAAGATGTCAATTAACAACTAGTATATTCCTGAAGTTCACATTGCTCTCTTAGTCAGTGCTGTTATCTGTACCTTACAAGTATTACTACACTACCCTATTGCCTTAGTTTGGACAGTGATAGGGCTGTCATCATATTTATACATGAACTGGTTTTACTTGCAGTATACACCTCTTACATGGTGCACCTGTGGAGGAAATGTTTGTTAACACTAACTGTTTCTACACATACTCCCAGATTCCAGGATGATGTTGTACACATACCTGTCCATCTCTTTTTGCACAGACTCTGGCCATGTCTTGATCATATGCAGATGAACCGGGACATATCTAGATTATTGCCCTCTTCAAACATTACTGGCTTACAACACTCTTGTGCAGGATTCCCTACACAGTTATATTATGTAGTACAGTGTGGGTGACAGTGATCAGTGATACCTTATTATTCAGAGCAACTGCAACACTCACAATTCCATACAATACCAGAGTAAACAGTACCAGTACAGGGTGTCAACCTTTTTTTTCTCGGCACAGTGTTTGTATCCGACGTACCTGTGGGAGCAATGTTTGTTAGCACAACCTGAATGTTGCTACACACAGTACCAGATTCCACATTACTATTATGCACATACATCTCACTCTGTTACTGTACATACTCTGGTCACAGCTTGACAACAAGGGGGTGTAGATAGGATATACTTGGCTTATTACTCTCATAACAGTTTTGGGAGTTGCTAGAGTGACAGGTTTGTTCGCATAGATGTGTGACAATCAGTTGTATTTCCTGTTTTCTGCCTAAACATCTGGGAGCATTCCACTGACTTCCCAGGGGGACAGGGTGACAGGCAGCAGATATGGGCCATATACTGGACTTATCTGTACAGTTGTGGGGTATGGTTCTGTATGCAGCCTACTTCCACTCCCAGGTTTCAGACCATAGCTGTGTCTGCTAAAACTAAAACACTGTCCATCACAGTTGTGTGTGCTATATAGATATTGCTGTATATCTCCTATCTGCTTTCTGTCTTATAATTCTCCTGTGGTTTTACATTCTGACCTTGTATTACAACACTCTTGGACAGGATTTCCTAGACAGTTATATTATGTAGCACAGTGTGGGTAACAGTGATGAGTAATACCTTATTATTCAGAACAACTGCATCAGTCACAATGCTATATAATACCACAGTAAACAGTACCAGTACATGGTATCATTCTTTTATTTCTTTTATTATTCTCATATCAGTGTCCGGGCCTACAGTACACAGGTGATGCTGCCTTTTTTCATAGATGAAAAATCAATTCTTCACAGGTCAACATGCCTTTCAAGAAAGTTTCAGTTCTGTTCTTAAGTTACAAAAGCTTCTTTAATTATTGCATTGATCTATATATCTTTGCTTCTAATATTTTTTATTTAAAAAATGAGAAATATCCACTAATTAAGTATTTATTTATTTATTTATTTATGTAACTTTATTAGTGGGGTAAGTGATTGGGTCTGAGGACTATTTTCATACCTGACCAGGGCCATTTGGCAAGGAAGAAAACAAAAATAAAAAGAATGCTATTGAAATTACATCAAACATGGGGGACACACAAAAATAAAATGAATGATATTGAAATTACATCAAACATGGGAGGCACTCTTACTTTTCAATATGATAGCAGATCATTTTTGATGAAGTATACTGAGAGACTGAAGGTAGATACAATCGAGTAGTAAAACCGTTTGAATAAAATAAGGAATATAGTGAAGCAGTATATAAGCTGGTATTGTTAAACATCATCTATGCTAGTTTGTATAACTACAAACTTTCAAATAATGGTCTATACACTAAATGTACATGATAATGAAAGGATTGTTAGGTGGATGCTATTTACAATATTTCAGTATAATATGATATATATTGTATTTACAGCGCAGTCAGGAGCACTGCCTACAGTTACCATATAAACACTATGTACAGCATTTGCAGTATTTACAATATGGGCTGTAGCACAGACTGCAGTTACTGTGGTATAGACAATACTATCTTGATAGATTGATATTTAATATATCTGCATTTATTCTGTTCTGCCAAGTAGGCTTTTAGCTGTTTTCTAAGCAATAGTAGGTTGCTGTTGTTTTTTTAATCCTTTTGGAAATGCTGTGCCAGGATGCAGGATACTGAGACTGTTCTATTAAAGTTTTTTTCACTTTTAGCAATGGAAAATGATTGCTGTTGATATTCAGTACTGCAGTCACTGCTTATTGCATTAGGTTTGCTTTTTGATTGTAGTTTACATTTAAAGGAGAGAAGTCGTTTTTCATGTATAACTTACAGGATAAAGTATTCAGAAGGAAAGTGGTGCTCTGATTGATAGTCATTTACGTTTGTGCATCCTAATATGGTGGTATTCCCTTTTGTAGAATAAATGAATAAATCTGAGAATTTTGTTTGCAGTAATATGTACTAAGAATGTTTTTTTTTTCTTGCAGGATCAACCTTGTGGCTCCCCTTCATGTGCCCAGTTAACCCATTAATTTATAAATTTGGGCAGGGGCCCTCTTGTTCAATGGTGGTAGTGAGAATCAGGTTCTATGGAGAAGGCAAGTCTACAGATCCTGCAGGCTGTTCTATCCCTACTCACTCGGCAGCCTGTGAGCTGTGAAGCAGCAGCCTTAAAAGGTGCATGCACACTTCTGCCCATATGCAACTTTTTTTAGCTATAGCACGAGAGAAAAGAGCTTTCCCTGAAGTGTTGCTAGCTCTAGAGATACAGAGGAGGGATTTGTCAGTGTGGAATGAAGGGGAAGATTTGTTGAGTATTGGGTCAGTAGTTGATTTAGAGCTGGTGTTTTATGAGGGTCCCTTAGGATGGTGTAGGCTAGAACTAGTTGACTGTAAGTAACTATCTGAGGAAGTTCTAACCATTGTAGCTCCTTTAGGGCTAGGCAGTGATGAGTTGTAAATGTTGAGTTATTTGCAAACTTAGCAATTTTATTCTAACATGACTCAGGTTTGTCTAGATCTGATTTTCTGATTTGGGTTAGGACTGGTGCTGCATACATTACGGTGGACAATAGGTGTGTTTGAGCTAGGGTGACCCGAGCCTGATAGGAAGTTTTTGTGTCTGTACAGAATTCCTATTTTTTATGTACATTTTTATGGATTGGGAAATGTGGACATCAAAGAAGTGATTCTTGTCAATTTCTACACCAAGGAGTGCAGTATGGGGAGAAGGAGAGATTACAGTGCCATTATTAGAAGTGATAGTGAAGGAGTGAGGAGAGGATTTAGATTTGTTGGGGGTGAATAGGAGTAATTTTGTCTTTTTGGGATTTAGGATAAGTTGGATATCAGTAATCCATCTTTCTACAGAGCTGAAAGATTCCTGGGTGAGATGTTAAAGGTGGTTAGTGATGGGGCTGAGCAGATAAGTGTTGAATCACCTGCATACTGTCTAAGTGAGGCATGCAGAGTGGAGGTGTGTAGTTTATTGGTGAAAATAAAGAAAAGAAGTGGACCCAAGTTTGATCCTTGTGGTACGCCTATGGTAGTTGGGAGTAGAGGAGATAGTATGCCTTGCCATTTGACAAATTGCTGCCTGTCTGATAGTTTTTGAACCAGGTGATAGTAGAGTGGCAAAGGAAAGGGAGGATAGATTGTCTAATAGAATGGTGTGTGAGACCATATCAAATGCTTTGGAGAGATCTAGGAATATAGCTGAGACAAAGTTATTGTTGTTTCTATGTTGGTTGACCTGATTAGTAAAAGAGTGAAGTGCGGTAGTCGTGCAATGGTTAGAGTGGAAACCATGCTGTGTGGTGGATTGGAGATTATGTGTATTCAGGAAATGCATAACTTGAGTGTGAATGCACTTTTCAAGTAGCTTGGATAAGGGAGATAAAATAGCAATGAGGCAGTAGTTTGAAAGATCATAGGAGTTGCCACCTTTATGTAGAGGGATAATATATGAGACTTTTCACAGCTGGGGGATGTAGGCTTCCTATATGGAGCGGTTGATAAGGATTGAGACAGGGTAGGCTAAGGATTAATCTGCTATTTTTAGGAAGTTAGCAGGTATATCATCGGCTGCAGGAGTGGTGGGTTTCATTTTTAAGAGAAGTCTTTTGGTTATTGAGGTGGTACAGGAGAGAGAGTAAAGGAAAGTAAATTATCAAGAATTTTGGATGGGGTAGATAGAAGGCTATTTTTGGATTGTTGGGCAGATAGTGGCAGAATAGATTCTGAGAAGTGATGATTGAATTGAGAAACTGTCATCGTTAGTAGTAGTGGTGCTGGGAGCTGGACTGATAGTTTTGCCAGGTTTTAGTAGAGAGTTGATAGCTTGCCAAAACTTTTGGGGATTTTTGGAACGTTTTCTTGGATGCCTAGGAAGTAGTTCTGTTTGTCAATTTTAGTTTGTTTTTTGGCCTGATTCGCAAGTTGTTGGTAGTTTTGTTTGGCTAGGGTAGTGTTATTCTTTTTCCAGATTTTCCAATCTTTATCTCTGGAGTTTAGTAAAGCCCTTGTGCTCCTTCTTAGCCATGGTGCATGGTTTGTTTTAGCTCTAATTTGTCTAATGGGAGCGACTGTATTAAGAACATTCATGAAAGTACTGTTGAAGTAATCTACTGCCTGGTCTAATTAAAGAGTTCTTAATGGAGCCCAGTTGCATTGTTTTAGAATACTGTTAAGAGTTTGTGGGTTTACTTTATGGTCATCCCTGATTTGTTTATAAACTATAGGTTTGGGTATGTTAGCTCATTTCCGTTGGAGGAATGTGGGGAGGTGATCACTGAGCCCATCTGGTAGACAGCCTACCTGTTATTTCTTTTGTTTCATAAATGGTAGGGGGTTCAGTGGGGTCTAAGGCTGATAAGTTCATGTAGAAGCTATGTTTTATGTGGTTCCAAAAAACATAATACTTAATTTTTGTATGTTAGTGTTTAGCAGCCTTTTGTTAATAAGCCACTTCCTTGGTAATGTAAAATATTGTTTAGCATTTTATTTAAATTTGTGTACTATAATGATTATGAATTTGTGTGAATAAAAGGTATACTTGATTTGAGGTAGGTCTCATAGAAGCCTATTTGTAAATAGTGAAAATGACAGTGTGGCAAAAAAAAAAAAAAAAAAAAAAAAAATTGGTGATGCCTTTGGTGAACAGACCTACTTTAAAATGTGTTTTATTGCCTAAACCCGTGAGACTGGTGATAGAAAGGTAACCTGCAAACCACTACATAACATTAGAAAATCAGTAGGCCTCTACTTTCTTAAGTGGCATGATATAGTCAAGCATTTTGAATTTTTGTTTTTAAATCTAAGAGCATTGCTTCAGTTAAGCACCCATCTTTCACCTATTTAACTCATTACAGCTGGGTGACACCTCCAGGTATTTCTACAGTTATATCCTACTGACGCCTCTAGGCATCAAATATTGCTTGTTCATATTTGCACTGATAATTCCAAAACCATGCTACATACGAGGTACTAAAACATTTTGTCTTAAACCTTGCACAATGGGAAACACAACTATATTGATATTTGATCTCTGTTTAGTGCAAGGAAAGAAATATTGATTGGCAGTTTTCCTAACTATCTCAACAACCAAATAACACACAGACAGAACTGCTTACCCTCATATGAAAGCACTCCGTTGGATGAACAAAATGCTGCTGATAGTATGTGTGTAACTTGAGTGGTTGCTGAGAACTTGTAAGTTGTTAACAAAATATTACCAACTTAATAATTGTGTTTACTTTGACTTAAGACCAAGAACCTAAAGAATACCACCTCTATAAAAATAGCTTGTGTTGAAGAGTTTGACATTTACACATTTTTAGTAACCTTTATGGTTCCAAAGATATGATCATTTGTTTGAAATGTGAGGTCATATGATTCTATCAAAAGGCTTAGACCCCACCCATTGGAAGTTACAGTGTAAACTTCCAGAGCTCTATGGGTGGGTGAGGGGGGATGAGTTAAATATCTGTTTTGGCAGGGTAAAAATAACAAGAGTGCTATGCTTGGGGATAAGCAGTGTTGCTTATCTGTTACGATGTTGTACATCTAAATATGAGAAAACAATTATCTGTAAATTTATTTTGTAATATTTGGGCTATGTACATGTAAATATGATAAAACATTTCTCTGTAAGTTTATTTTGTAATATCTGGGCTAATGGATAGATGTTGGCAATTAATTGGTAGCAAAACTATAAATTGGGCAAGACAGATATGGTAATTGTCATGGGTAACGATGTGTGGAGGCACCGACCAGCATATGCAATTAGAAAAACCAAGAATAATGGTGCAACTTGTAAACTATCAAATGTTCTTTTCTTTGAAAGTCAGCAATGAGATATTACTAATAGTTATATAGTTATATATCAGGCTTACCTTCTCTTCAACACATGGATGCCAAGAAATTCACCTTGTGTGTATAACCTGAGACGAGAATCTAAGTACCATGTCAACAACACATTGATCCAGTCATAATTCTTTGTTATGCATGGAACTTTAGCTGTTCCATGTACTATCAGTTACTGAAAAAAAGTGTAGGAGCATGAAGTATTTTACCAGCTTTGAAAGACAGTAAAGCACTTAACACTGTCAGACAGCAGAATACATCTCAGCTCCTTTATTTAAGAATTCTAGACAAATACAAAAATAATTGTGGGACAAAGGATAAAAATCAGGGACAATTTTGGAATATCACTCTTATTCTCTTAAGAAGAAACTAGAACAACAGTATTTATATCACTATGAATTTTTGAACAATAGAAGGTATGAAACTCAAATGTTTGGCAGTACTGACTGATTATAACCCTTAGTGATTTAATAGAAAATCAGTGAAATTATGAGGGACATAGCAAAAATATTAGATAAACTCAGGGATATTTGAGGGAGATGTACAGCAGGCAAAAACAAAGCTTTCAATTTCTGCCACTGTTCTTTGCCAGCTAGTACTATCTACTGTTAGCCCCTAGTGTGAAACCCAAAATAATACCACTTTGGGAGTGCTTAACAATTGTTATACACTCCTGAAGTGCAGTTCTTACACTGGTGAATGTGTTATCAAGTTTATATTTTCCCAATATCAGAGCATAATCTCAGGGCTCCATGTTCTACACTTCTGCTGACTTTTAACTGTTGATAGTAGGCATACTTGAATAGATGTTTTAGCAGATTTCCATTTAGCCCATGGCTCATGTGTTTGTCATGAGCTATTTTAGCTGTATTGTTACTGGGGGTGGGTGGGGGATTATTGTCTTTGTATTTTCTTATTTTTCTTCTGAGGTAGTGCATGCTTTCTTGGACTGTGGTAAAATGGTTGGAAAAGGTTGAAAAAGCATGAGATGACTCATTGCATTCCTAGCAAGGTGTCAAGTCCACCATTTCTATTAACAAAAAGGTTTTCTGGAAGAATGGACAGATCTAGTAAGGGTTACTTGCTGCTGGGGATTATCATTTTTAATGACTGGGAATCTGGGATAAGAGTATTGGATAATAGAAATGTAACACATTTGGCATTATTTGTAGTATTTGTATTTTGTCCAGGGCATTGGCTATTATAACACTAAGGGTAGTGCTGCTCTCTGATGACAGATTTTGTCTGGTACCTTCTGTCACTAGTTGTATGAGGTTGTTGAAGGACAAAAGTCTAGTTAGTTTTGCTTTATGGGGGCTTTCTAATCCTTGTTTTGCTCTGCAAGTAAGATTAGTCTTTTTTCGTTTCTTTTTTTGAGTTGTCAAGTATTTTATTTAGAAATTTTAAATGAACTTTAGAGAATATACTGTGAGAGATATAAAGTCACTATAAAAAATTCAGGCATGCCTACCGAGTGTACTTTTTATCTTTTTTAAGGGAGACAATCTTTGCCATAAAGGATTGAGAGAGTTTTGTTCCTTTTTGCGTTAATGTAATAACCCTTGGGTCTGCCTAGCTCCTGACCTGTTATTTGTGAAGACTGTGTATTTTTGTACTATATGTTGTGAGATCTCAGAGGAACCTCCTGTCCTTGATTAGTTTGTTCCTATTATTTTAGGGTTTTATGGTTCTGTCTGCGATGCAAGCTGTAGCCATTACTTGTGGATTCTACATAAAGTCCTCTGCATCTGCAAACCTAACAGCATTAGAAATATCTGACTGAAGGACCTAAACTTTGTTTGCAACATAAACAAAACAAGTTGGAGGGGCTGGTAAATATCTCAGAGACTACCCTACTCTGGAACAGGCTTCCCATCTATGTGAAGCAGAATTTCCCCCTGATCTTATTCATTTCTAACCTGGACCAATGGTTGGGAAATTGGAAATTAACTCCTGGACTGGCCCCTATGCCCTATTGTACAGACACAACTTGTAAATACTTGGCTACCTAAACCCAACTATATGCCCCTGGGTAATTTAATTTGTCATATACATATGGGAAAGCAAGGCTAGGCTTAAAAAAGCCTCCTAGGGACATTAAGCCTAAGAATCACATATGATCCTATAAACCAGTGTCCTATGGACATATTTTTGCTGATAATAAGAACTGCAGTGTCATTTCCAGGCCATGTTTTTTTTTTTTTGAATATCATCAATTCATAGGTGAAAGCAACAACATTGGGACTGAAGCTAATTATTAACACAGACCGTCCGGTAAGTGCATAAACCAATGTTCCAATCCAATTGTCAAGTGAATGTTTAAAGTAATTGAAGTCCTATGTTGATGTATAAAGAGAGGTCTCTTATTCTACAAGTAAACCACTGAGTGGTTTAAGAAACTAGACTTCACTGAGATCCTACTCTTAGTAATGTTATGAGCAAGATTCCTTTCTCTACATGCAAGTTTAAAACTTTACAGTCCAATATCCACTAACAAATGAAGTTCCTCATCTTGAAGGGCTCTTAAAGCAAGTCACACCTTGTCATGCAAATACCTGTAGTTAATTGAGTAAAGCCCGCGTTCTACTCTTGCATTGTATAGCAAGTGTTGAATATGCTATAGCAGTGCAATACACTTTCACTAAACACCTAAAAAAATAAGCAAATCTCCCTTACTATAAGCACAAAACAGCGAATTATATTCATTTACTAACCTCACATAAGTTACAAATAACTTGATCATAAAGCCAGTACCTTTTGAGATAAAGTTTTTTATATATTAACCTTAACACTCTCATTGCTTTAGCTTTAGATGTCTGTGTTTGATTTCTAAATTTTAAATTATTACACACAGCAATCCTAAGATCTTTGTAATCTGGCCTTACAATAAGATCAACTACACTCAAATAAATAGTTTTATTTACAGTTTGCTTTCCAAAATATAAGACACCACAGTTGGCTTTATTAATGTCTATGCAGTAGTAAGACAGACTGCCATTATTTTTTTGGGATTTTCTTGTAGTATCAATAGCTACCCTTTGGGGTGTAGTTTATAAAGATAGAATGCATTTTCTGCTTGCAGATGTGATATAAGCATTGTATTTCAACCACGACAAAGTTATGGTAGTTATTACTGCTGCTGAAATATATACCAAAATGCGTACTTTATTTGTTTAAGTTGTGCCTGGTGTACCCTACTGGACATATGTAAACTTTTTAATAATGAAAAGACTAGCATGCACCTATAGTTAATCTTGGGTAAGCTTTTAGTCTGGATGCTAATGTTGATATAGCAGTTAAAAATGTAACTAGCAGTGGTAATATATATAGAAACAAGTATAATATCTCCAAACACTTTGCATCCAGAAGAATCAGTGTGGAGTTAATCAGTGCAAATCCTGTAATCCAATAGGTAGTGTACCCCCCCCCCAAAAAAAAAGTAAATAAACTACCAACTAAGATGAAAAAATGTGAGGATATAGTTTGAGTCCTGTATGATCTTCTTAATCACCATAAAACATTTATTTCACTTTAATCACCATATCAGTTTACTAAATTTCATAATCACAAACAACTGCATTGTTGACTATAAAATGTGAGGAAATAACTTGTTTTTGTCAAAAATCTCAGGCTACAGTGAGTCAGCAAGTGTTCAAACAGTCAGAGCTCCATTGTAGTGAATGAAAGGTACCCATGGAATATAGTGTACCCCCAAAAGTATCATTATGTTTAGCAGCCCTCCCAACCCTTACACACACACACACACACACACACACACACACACACACACACACACACACACACACACATGCACCCACATGCACACGCACGCACACACAAGCATACACACACACACACACACACACACACACACAACACACACACACACACGCACACACGCACA
Organism: Protopterus annectens; assembly: GCF_019279795.1. NCBI lineage: Eukaryota > Metazoa > Chordata > Ceratodontiformes > Protopteridae > Protopterus > Protopterus annectens. Next base: position 310,062,789 of record NC_056729.1, read on the forward strand.
CGCACACACGCACACACACACACACGCACACACACACACACACACACACACACACACACACACACACACACACACACACACACACACACAACACTCTCACAAGCATTCATACAAAAATGTTGTTAGCATTAAGCACATAAACATTTCCCAAAACCAGTTAGCTTCAGTTACCATTTTCTTTTGCATGAGGCAGAGGAGGCTAGTGAGTCAAAATGGGGTTGTTATAAGCATGTCAAGCACATACAGAAATTAATACATATACATGGAAAAACAATTGTAGTTTTTTAACCCTTGTTTTATCCTTATTATAACCATCACAATCAGGTCAGATCCCTCAGAGAGGCCTTGCAGATACATTACACACTGTTGGCCACTAGTATATTGACAGCTTGAGCAGTTACTAAGGCATTGCAAGTTGTTCACCAGAAAGTACAATATCAATATGTAATACATTTCCTTCATGACTCATATGGCTTGAAATGTGAGAACATACATTACAGTGACTGAAAAGTGTCCCTCATATACAGCAAATGTAGGCCGGAAGCATAGCTAAAAGGCCTGTGCTCAACACCTTTGGACAAAGCAACCAAATAATTTGAGGTCAAACTATATGGATATTTCTACCCATAGTACTCAAAGTTACTGAATAAATAATGGAATAACTCATTCAACATAACTGTGTACTCTGGAAACAGTCCGGATAACCTATATATAAAGTCCAAGTAAACTGACTATAAGCCTGATGGAAAAAAACAGCACATTCCCTTTGCAAACTCTGACAAATACCAGATGTATGCTGGAAACATAGTTAAAAGGCCTGTGTTCAACATGTCAGTATACACACACACACACACACACACACACACACACACACACACACACACACGTACGTTTATATATATATATATATATATATATATAGATATATATAGATATATATATGTCTATCTCTCTATATATAAACACCCAAACTCACACAAACTCACACAAATACTCTTTTTCAACCAAGATTCCTGACCACTAACACAAAAACACACACACATACATACATATGCACACACTATCCAAATATTTGAGGAAAAAAATGTAGTAAAATAATTTTACAGCCATGATTATTTACTACTCAGACCCGGACTGCTTTGAAAACAGTAAATCAGACTCACTAAACAGCTCACATGCACACACACACACAGACAGACACACATAACTATATATTAATATATATATATATATATATATATATATATATATATATATATATATATATATTTATATAATATCTCTCTCTCTCTCTCTCTCTCTATATATATATATATATATATATATATATATATACACATATGCAAGCTAACACATTTCATTTCTCAGATGTATTTTTTACTCTGATTTCTACCTCCTTAAAAAAGAAAAACACAGAAACTAATGTCTGACATTATTGATGTAAGGCAAAACCAAAAGCATTTTGTAAAACCATGAAGAGTTAAAAGTTATGTTATTAGTAACTGACTATAGTCACTCTTCAGTTGACAAAAGGCAAATATTTTAGCAAGGACAGACCAAAAAAAAAAAAAAAAACAGATCACTTACAAAATAGGGAGATAGTCATAAAAAAGCCTATGACCCACAACCTTACCTTTTCAAAAACAGAGACACATTGCCTTTCATAATGCAGGACAAACTGGAGAAAAATGTGTTAACATGCCGTCATATCTCTCAGCATTTTTGTGACTCATTTCTCAACAATGTCTAAAATAGTGGGGTACAAAGACCCCAAATCAGGGACATTCTCTGAAAACTACTCTCATTTATTTGATAAGATAGAAGAACAAAGGATTTTATCCACATGTATTCTTAGAACAATAGTAAATATGTAGCATTATTGACTGACCATAATCCTCATTAATCTACTAGAAAAAAAGTTTATGAGGGATAGATAAAAAAAAACAATGTTTGCAAAATCAAGTTGGGAGGTATGCTGTGCTCTTAGCAGACCAATAGATCACTAACTTTGATCTCCAGGAATGTTGCCTTACATAATGTAGTAGAACAAATGAATGAGATGTGAATACTGCATTTCATAATGGGGAGCAAGTGAGGGTGGCCACGGTGGTGCCGCGGTTAGCGTTGCTGCCTCACAGCAAGAGGTTCTCCGGTTCAATCCTCGGCTGGGGTGCCTTCTGTGCAGAGTCTGCATGTCCTCCCTGTGGTTGTGTGGGTTTCCTCCAGGTGCTCCGGTTTCCTCCCAAAGACATGCTGTAGGTGGATATTGGCCCTAGGTGTGCGTGTGTGTGCCTTCTGTGGAAGGTTGGGCGCTGTGCTTGCAACTCAACACCGTAAAACTCCACTGCCAATCATGAGCGGACAGGTGATCCACTGTGGCGCCCCTAACCGGGAAAAAGCTGAAAGAAGAAGATAATGGGGAACAAGGGAACAAAGTGGGGAGCATGCAACCATTTTGCAGACCCATGGATTCCATCCCTATATTGCTACATTGTGGAATGCTTACAGCTGCAAGAATGATTACAAATGATAGGCATGTCCAGTATGTAACTACAACTTGAACTTGCAGCAAGATACATGTACTCACTGTGTTTTTGTAAAAAAGCCTTTTGCAGATTTTCATTCTTGCCATTGCTGAAACGCTACTTGCTGCTCCTACACCTCTGTCATTGATACAATCTCTAATAAAAAGGAAAGGGGCCTGGGGGGCAGCCCTACCTTAATTACAGACAAAGTGGAAGCCTCAGAATCTGAAGGCAGTTTACTGATTTAAGGACTTTAGCATTCTTAGTTAAAATCTTTGGGCTTTCCAGTTGAACAATATACTTGGATTTATACATACTAAAGGGATCACTACATTTAATCATTGTTCTGATAAGAGAATAGTGCAGTAGTAGAATACATTTTTTGGATCTTAAAGATATTCCCTTGGAAATTAACTGGGATAGACAAAAGGATTTCCTGACTATAGCAGAAACAAGATGATCAAATTAGAGGGAGTTGTCGTCATAACTTCCCAGCTATCTTATGACTGTATCTGTCTTAAGTGGAGTATGACTTATTACATATATGTTGGCAGTAGCTTTTTTGTTGGTATTGCTAAATGCTACCATGCCATGCTTTTTTTGCATTTAACTTGAGACAGTTTTTTGTACATCAGAGTATTTTATTATCCCAGCCTTTTTTGGAGCAGTTTAGTATCACTGGCTGAGTGGATAATAGTGCCAATCCCAGAGTTATCAGTAAACTTGGTCATTCACACTTCTACAATATTTGCTCAGATGTTGGCAAAATAAAGGACAATCAAGAAAACCCCCAGTTTTCATCTGTGGTACCCGAATGGTTACAATTTTATATTTACAAAGAGTACCAGCAACTTTTATAACTAGCGGTCTGCTGGACAGCCAGTTTGCAACCCAGTGGACAATGCAGGTGTTTACATTAAGTTTGTCTAATTTTTCAATAATAGCAGCACAGGTGATAGTGTATAAAGCCTTGGCCAGGTTAAGGTAAGCAGCTTGCACAGACTAACTACTGTTTATAGCCTCTCTAACTTTCTTGAAGAAGTTTAATAAGTTTAGTAGACAGGGCATGCCCTTTACAAAGCCAAACTTAATGCGGGCTAGATAAATGAAGTTGTTTATATCTGCATTAAGGAATTCTACTATGATATGCTCACTGGCTTAACATATTGACCTGGTGAGGCTGATAGGCCTATAATTACTCGGTTTTATTGGGGCCAGTCTTGTGTAGAAAAGTCATAGTAGCTTCACTCCAGGCATCACACACAAATGCTGTTGATAGGTTGGGGTAGAACAGCGTTAGTATAGCCTCATATACTGCATACTTGGTACTACTGAGAAAGCAGCCTGGTATGTTATCTAGTCCCACCTAAGGATTCTTCTTAGCTCCTGACAAGGATTCTAGGATTTATTACAAAAGGATTTCTGAAGAAAATAATGTTTCTGGGAAAGTGAGGCCAGCAATGTGTGTAGATGGAGAAAGGTTAGCAGTTAATGTGTCTGCTAATATATTGGCTATATTCTTGGGGATCAGTATATGTGATGTTATTGTTGCTATTGTGGATGAGCTCAGGACAATACCGGACATTATTCTTTAGCTTGCTGACATTACTGCAGAAAGGTTCACAGCTTCCATTGGTATCCGTATCAACCTTAAAGTGTATTGGTTGTGATTTTTGAAATACTTACATATATTCATACATACAAATATTTCAAGTATGGCCATTAACGCCCTTCTAGCTTGCCAATATACCAAAACAGTTGTTTCCATAATAAGTTTCCAGGCTGTATCTAAACTAGTGCTTGTTTAATGTAATTTGGTAGTCTATTTCATGCATGATCTGCTCTCTCAGAGCCAGTTAGTACATCCCTCATTCCTACAGCACCTTCTACATTGGTTGTATGAAGATTCTCTACTACGTTTAGATAACCCCAAATATTCCCAGAGGTAGTTGTCTCTAAATACCCTATATACCTGAGTAAGGTCTCCTTTTAAATATGTATATGAAACATTGTACAAGTTCAGATAGTTTAGTCTTTCATAATAACTTAAGTATTCACATCCATAGATACTCTTGGTATATTTTTGTTATGGTCTTTCCAGTTTACTCATGCTTGTTTTCTTATAAGGTTTCCATATTGTTATTCCAGACTCAAGTTTGGGTCTAACAAAACTAATAAACAATGACTTCATCATTTCTGATTTCCTAGACAGTGTAACTCTTTTTATATGATCTATACTTTTATAACTATCATTAACAAATTGGTTGGTATAATTAGAACTCAAGTCTGGATCTACCCATATACCTAAATCATTAAATGAATCTGCAGTTTCAGTTATTGTGTGCTGTGTTAAATATTCATATTTCAATTTATGTCTCATAAATCTGATATAACTAGTTTTTGATATATTTATCAGCATATTGTTTTCCTGTGCCCAAATGGTCAATTTAGTCAAGTTATTTTGCAGGCATGCCCTATCTGTAACACAAGTAATCAGTTTACCCAATTTCAAGTCATCTGCATAGCGACTGTAGAACACCTCAGATGAAAAAGATAGGTCTGAAAGATACAATTTAAACAAGAATGGGCCTAGAAAAGATCCCTGTGGGACACCCTGACTGTAACCTGAAATTTCACAAGACCAGCTGCTGTGTGAAATCTGTCATTTCCTATTTGTAAACCATGCAGCTATCCGTCTTATTAAGAGTACATCAATACATAGTTGTATTCATTTATTGATAGAGTTTTGTGTATGACCCTGTCAAATGTTGAAGTTAAGTCTATATAAATTACATCACAGCACAATTTTTCATTCATAGCTGTTATTATATTGTTATAGCACATCATGTTACAGGTGGTAACAGATGCAATTTCAATGCAGTATATGCATGCTAATATATGGTTTCAAGTCCCATCCTTTCCATTTCTGGAAATAAATCATCCAATATTGCTTTCTCCATTATGTTTCTGTGACAGGAATGTAAACATAAGAGTCTGTATGGCTCTGTATTTGCCCTACTTCCCTTTCCTTTGAAGACAGGCTACAAGTACAGTTCTCCAATCTTGAAGAATTTCCCCATATTTATATGACCTAGTAAATAATAAATATAATGGAACAGTAAATTCTTGCTGAAGTGTTCTTAGGTGATTATTTGTAATTGTTTCCCCTCCCTGTGCTTTGTTTCGATCTAGTTAACATAGTTCTTTTTCAATATAATCGAATTTGATTTTGGTTTCTGAGATTACGTGAATGCCACTAGGACAGATTAGCACCTCATTTTTGGCGCCAAACTGATTTTCTGCAAGATTGTGTAACTATATCTGTAATCTGTTGTGTCTGAGAATAAATTTTAGAATCTAGACATGGTTTATGTATCTCTAAAATGGTTTCCTATTATGCTCAATATCTTTATATAAATTTGCTTAAAATTTTTCTTGGACTTGTCTCACACTATGTTTAATTTGTCTGTCCAGCTCGTTTTTTTTTTTCAGTTTTCAAAGTTGTAGTTCCACCTCTTTTCCATTTCTTATATTTTTTGTCTCTCACCTTAATCAAATATGTTGTTGTTATGGAAATATAGCTTCCTGATGTTATATGCCTTGATCCTGATATTAAACATTTTTTGATGCTCTGTATTCAAACAATTTCTCTTTCAAAACTTTCCACAGTCCTACTACAGTTTTTCTACTGAACACATCAATCCAGTTAGTTTTCTATAGTGATTGTTTTTGCTGTCATATGATCTGTTATCAATCTTCTGTGCATTAGTTTGGATTTCATTTTGGCAGAACTATCTAGCACTAACTTAACCTTTATAACATCATAATCATAGCACACCAGCAGTGGTAAAACTTTACATGAAGTGACAGTAATTTCTTTAGGAAATCAAACAATGTCTAGTATGTCCCATTCCCTGGTAGGCTGTATTACAATCTGAAACAATTGTTGCTCCTGAACATAATGTTAAGAATAATTTCCTTACTGATGTTGTTGAACCAATATCATTCTAGTCTGTTTCTGGTAAATTAAGTCCCCAGCCACTATTATTCTACTGTCCTGTGTTTCATGCAAAAATGTATAAATTCCTCTAGGTCATCATCACTTGACTTTGGTGTTTCTATAGACTTCAACATTTGTTATATGTTCCATGGTTGTCACTATTGTCACAGTTACATAATCTACAGTACTGGCGTTATCACTGAACATGTTATAATTGTGGATCTCATAACTATCTGTAATCCCTGTCATAAAACCTCCACCTGATTTTTTTAAGAGCGTTTGTTACAGTAAAAACATTTATGCCCTGACAGAACTGGTTTCCAGTCATTTTTTTAACCATGTTTCACAAACAATGACAATGTCAATCTTGTGAGAATGTAGTAAATTTTCCAATAAAAAATAAGTCTAAGTAACAAACGTTTGGAGTGAGATATATATAGTATGAAATAATGTAGTTTTTTGAGCAGAAAGAAATCCCTGCCATGAAATCATGTAAGTCTGAACCCATAATGCCTTACTACCTAAATTAAAGCACACACTACTGTAGTTCCATGATAAATCCACAGTAGTTTTTTTTTTTTATTCCTAGAAAGACACATTGTAAACTAGTTATTGATGATGAAACCACAATGTAAGTAAGAAGCTGTTCCTCTATCGTGGTAACATTATTTTACCTACCCATACTGCACTGCAGTTCTATGTAAATCATTACTCAGTACCTATAATGTCTCATTTTGTAAGTGTGGCAATAGAGATAAATCGAGTAAACAGTGAAACTAAAAAATCAAACTATATACTATAATCTTCATTTTTTGCAACATTACTTGCTACCTTATCATGAAGAATATCACAGGAAATGAAATTAATTGTAAAACAAATAGCTTGTACTCTACTTTAATTTTCTAATCATGCCTATGTTCCTTCATTGAGATGTTTTAGTGTAGTCCTGTGGTAAGGGAATGGAGATTATTTACAGTTTTTGGTTATTTTCATTCTTTCCTGTGAGTCTTTCAGCATATGTTTTGTATGTGAACATACAGATTTCAATGTCCTGGCAACATAAACGTCTAATGGATAGATCTTAGAGCTGTGAACAGCTACAATACGTCTAAAGGGTGGCTTTAAAATATTTGGTGGAAATAAAGCAATGCATATTTTGAGAAAATTATATGCTTGGGGTGTAAGCTGCAGCCTTTATTTGGACAAGACCACTTAACCTTTATATTAAAATATTTTTATCAGTACAATTGCTACTTATTAATTTATTTTTTTCTATATAGCTTGGTGTTTGTTTTTAGAGACCCCACTTGGACTTTGCATTCTTTATAGAGGTTACCAGCTTCTTTGAACATATAATGTATATTTTAATTTATGCTATTAAGCTAAGAATTAGCACCAAAAATAATCTCCATTCAGACAGTCATTAAATTAATCACACTCAAAACGGTCTCAACTGAACTTTTGTGTGGGGCCGTTGTGCTACTTTGAAGTGTTTCTCATAGCAATATTAACAGTTTTATACATTTCTTCCATGAGTCAGTAGGTGTATCTGCTGTCAGACAGCTCTATCACAAGGCAGCAATGGAACCTGACATCTGCAGTGTTAAACTTGATTAATGAGCATGGGATTAGCGCTAGGAGACTGCAGCTGTTTCTGTATATGCTATGCTGTTAAACTGGAATCCTTAAGATGTGTTAACTGTTCTTACTTTCTTTCCCCTACAATATGTTGTGCTTGCATTTATTGCTTTTACTTTCTTTCTCTTACAGTATTCTATACTGCCAGCATGTTGCATGATAACTCCATCAGTCACCCACTGAAGTTGCGCCAGAAATGCAATTCCCAGCTTTAAATTCCTTTACATCATTCAGCTTATCATGTGGTTTATAACTGAATGAACAGAAAGAGTAGAGATAGTGGGTGTTCTTTTACTACGATGCATTCTTGCAGAAAGGCTGCAAGGCAGGGACTGCACCATAAGGCATCTGGGATGCAGAAGTAGTGCATGCCATCTAACACTTGTGTTGCACAAAACACCCAGAAGACTAATAGACTGGGACTGAAATCCTATAATTGTGACTGATTTATCCACTTGTTAGCATTAAACTTTGTTGCCTGCTATGGGTTCCCTCCACAGACATAGCCAGGGCTAATTTATAAACTTTACAGCCCCCTTGGCAATGCCTATGGGCCTAGTGTACTTTCCATGCTGTGGTAATAAAAGGATCCAGTGTTGGGTTCAACATCACTAACAGGATGTTTATACTGTATTAGTGATGGCGGTGGCACTAATTGTACTTTTTTTGTTGTGCTAGTGTGTACAATATACAGCTATGTGAAGACTTTAGAACATCAGCAAATATACTGACAAATGGCATGGATTCTGAGTTAAAACCAAACATTTGCTTCAGCTTCTGAAAATAGCACCACAAAAGACTATTCCATTTATCAAATATGCTTGGAAAGCTAAATTTAATAACCAATGTATAACTGCAAACAAAGTCAAGTATAGCCCTGGGGTGTGAAATGAAGCAAGAAATATACTTGTAGAATTCTTCCAATACAGTTTACAGGTCATAACATGCATTTTTACCAGCCTAAAAGGCAGATTTACATATGAATATGCTAAATGGTCAATACTGAAATCAGCTTGACTACATCCTTTGTGGTCAGAGATGAAAGAACTCTGTACAGTTATCAAAATATATACTCTAGAGCTAATTATGGTTCAAGCCATCAGCCTCTTAATATAATGTTTAGAACTAAAAAAAAAAAATAAAAAGGAAAGACACCAGTTGAAACAGATGTGATCAAAGCAATACCTCAAACAAAGAAGTGGTAGAAGTAAGGAACACATTTAATAGAGGAGACCTGATAAGCAGAGCACCAGAAGATCTATCGTCAAGAGTTTATGATATTGTCCAGAAAGCAGTAAGAAAAACATTACCAAATAGAAGGAAAATAAAAAAGGAAAAATGGCTCTCTATGAAGCATTTAAAAGTGGCTGAAGAAAGAAAGCAAGTAAAGGTGGGTAAAAAAATGTGTCAAAGTGAATGCAGAGTGCCGGAGAAGAGCAAGAAGTTAGGAGTTGGTATAATGGTCACAATGTTTACCTTGGAGTCACAAGGTACAGGGTTTGATTCTCACATTTGGAGGAAAAGTTAGCTAGTCTTAAAAGCCTAAGCCTATTATCACCCTTTGAAAGGTGATAGAATGGAAAAAACAAAAGCTCTCTTCAAAAAGATTGGCAATACTATGGGAAACTTCTGGGTAAAAATGGGCATAATAAAACAAAAAGATAGGAGGAAATTAGCAGAGGAAAAACATATTAAGAGGAGGCAGAAGGAATATACAGAAGGACTATATAAGAAGCAAAGTATCATCATTGATTTGTATGGTGGCATGTTCTCAGATCTGTAGCAAAGTACTTTGAAAAGTAAAGTTAAATGTGCCTTAGAAAGCTTAGCTGAAAACAAGGTGGCCGAAAGTGATGGAATTCAAGATGAATTGTCTTAAACCCAAGAAGCTGATATTATTACCTTCCTGCCTGGAATTTGCTAGTAATTCTGGAAAACACAAAAGTAACCAATGGACTGGAAAAAAAGTCAGTTTATATTGCAGCCAGGGCAATGTAAAAGAGTGATCAGAGTGTCAAGCAACTGCACTTGTTTCACATGCTAGCAATTTAATGCTCAGGATCCTGCAAGCAGGACTTCAGCAAAATATTAAGAACTGCTAGATGAACAATCTGGTTTTAGAAGGGGCAGAGACACTAGAGTACAAATTGGCAACACTAGCTGTATAACAAAAAATACAAAACAAAAACATTCCACAAAATGTACTTCTGCTTTACTGACCACTCTAACTGCTTTGAATTTGTGGGCCATAACAATCTGTGGCAACTTCTTAGAAAAATGGGGACAAAAGGTGATCCTGTTCACCTTCTGAAGAATCTATATAGAATAAGACCTAATTAGTTCAAACCAAATATGGAATAATTAATTGTTTCAGATTTGAGAAATGAGTGCCACTAAGCTGTATACTGAAAACCTACTCATGGAATTTATATGCTGAATATATCAGGCCAAATGCTGGGTTAGACAAATCAGATGCCAGAATCAAAATTGTCAGTAGAGATATTAACTATCACAGATATGTCAGTGATACTACTCTGATGGCTGACAGAGAAGAAAAGTTTAACAGCCTGTTCATAGGTTCATAGGTTCATAGGTTCATACTAGGCTATCTGCCTGAGGGCATTTACAAGCCAAGCCCATAGTTTTGTGGCTTACGCCACCCCTTTAGTATGGGGAACTATACCCATTATTTTGCTGTGCCTCTGTCGAGCAGTGACACTGAGGTAATCCCTGGGGTATATCTGCGATCTCCCATCCATTGGTCAAGATTTCTCTTGAACAAGGCCAGCGAGGTGCTCTGCCTCACATATACCGGGATTTTATTCCACAGCATAGGGAGTCTTTGGGTGATGAATCTATCCCTCCAGCACGTCCTATTAATAGCCGTGTCGAGGTTTAAGTCTCCCGTCCTTGTGGCTCTGACGGATCTAGATTTTTTGAGGTGAAGCATATTCATCAAATCTGGGTTTGACATGGCCTTATATGTTAGGCAAAGGTCACCTCTGAGCAAGCGGTAAGCGACTGAATAGAGCTGGAGTTCTTTCAGTCGGGCAGCATAGGACAGATGTTTGAGACCCTTTATCCTTTTGGTGAGGAACTTTTGTGGCCTCTCCAGCTGCTGCAAGTGTCGGGTCAGATACATTCCGAATGGGGCATTGTACTCAATCATTGATCTGATGAGTGATGAGTATAGGGAAACTATGACCTCCCTTGATCTAGATGAGAATCCCTTCATGATAAGGTGGGCAATGTAGAAGGTCTTCCTAACTACTTTAGCTACATGGGTGTCGAATGACAGACTACTATCAACCTGGGTCCCCAGGTCCCTGATAACTTCTTCTGTGCTCAGTGGATTGCCACCTATTTGGTAGCTAGGGGTAACCTTGTTTTTCCCGAAGGATATGACTATGCATTTTTTGGCATTTAACTTTAGGCCATGGCTCTGGCACCAGTTATCCGTTTCTGTGAGACCCTTCTGAAGGATATCTGTGTCAGATGTGTTTTCTACTATGGCGCCCAGTTTGCAGTCATCTGCAAACTTTGTCAGCCATAACCCTCCTGTGTTTGCTTGTACTTCGGAAAAGTAGATGCCAAACAAGAGTGGGCCTTGTTTGATGAAGATGAAACTAGAAAGGGCCCTGTTGATGAAGATGAAACTAGAAAGTCGAAACGTGTTGCTGCTCAGCATCTAAAATTATGTCATTCTGCTATTCAATTATTTGCAGATAGGCGGAGAGGGAGATAGTGACTGACAGCGGTGTATTAAGTATACCTTCAGCTCCAGGCTGTTTTGAAAACATGCCCCCTCCCCCCACACATTTTTAGAACTATGTATAAATGAATGTGCTGTTTTGGATTTACCTTACTGATTGTCTGAAATTATATTTCTTATTTAATACAGAACATTTGCTAGAGTAGGTTTTATGTTTGTAGTTCGGAACATTTTTCAGTAACCAGTAAAACAAAACATATTAACCAATAATGGCAAAAGTACCTATTTCAGAATATTTCAACAATAAAAGGTTGCTCAAAGTGCTGTTACTATAATCCAACAACAGCCATACTCATCAATTACACCCACTGTGTTCACTGTGTACACATCACATGTCTGATTGTGATTAAAAATGTTCACAGTAAAATCCAGGAGACCATTAAGAAGCCCAGTCCAAATTCTCAATTATACCCAAAAGAGTGTCTGCTTAAGTGACCTGCTCAGGGTTACACAGTGGGTAAATGAAGGTGGAAGGATTCAAACCCTGCATCTATAGCAGAGGAAGCAGATTATTACAAATTCTGAGCTTCATTCCTCTGTGCTAGCTATTAGATGAGGTAACAACTTTTAACTAAATGGAGAAATCCTTTATAATTTTATCTAATAGAGGAAGACTCTATCTCAGTAATATGTAATAACATCTGCATAATGGATGCTGAAGATAAGACATTCTGATCATCACCCCAAATAATGCATTACTATTCAGACCTGAAAAATGTCAATCCCATTTACAATTGCTGGAGTCTATAAATAAGGTACAGCAAAAATATATTACTAAACCTGAACATGTTCATAGGTTCATAGGTAGGTACTAGGCTATCACCCCAAGGGCCTAAGTAAGCCTAGCCAACAAGGTTCCCTGTCTTACGCCACCCAAGAAAGTTGTTTTCCTGTGCCACTGTCAAGCAGAGCCACAGAAGTGATCCCCAGAGTGTATTTCCTATTTCCCATCCACTCATCAAGATTTTTCTTGAAGAGTGCTAATGAGGAACTTTGCTTGACATAGATGGGTAGCTTGTTCCAGAGTATGGGAAGTCTGTGGAACAGGAATCTATCCCTCCAGCATGTCCTGTTTATTGTGGTGACAAGCTTTAGCTCCCTAGAGCGTGTATCTCAGAGGGACTGGGATTTCTTTAGGTGTAGCATGTCCAACAGTTCTGGGTTTGGCATAAGCTTTATATGGTAGGCAGAAATCTCGGAGTAGCCAATATGCTATCGAGTAAAGCTGGAGTTTTTTTTGACGGTCAGTGTAGGTCATCTGTTTGAGGACAGTAATCCTCTTTGTGAGGTACTTCTGTCGCCTTTCCAATTGCTGCAGATGTCTTGTGAGGTACATTCCAAAAGGGACTTTGTACTCTATAATGGGTCTAATGAGTGTCGAGTAGAGGGGAACAATGACCTCTTTTGTTTGCAGACTATATCGAACTATACTGGGCTATTAGTGAATTAATGCATACATTAGTGCAATGAAAAAAGCAAAAGAATTAAAGACAATATAAATGTTACAAAAAGGTTTTGTAGAACAACCCATAAGTCATACAAAATTCAGAAATATTACTACATACAGTAACATTGCATTATAATAATACAATATTTCTTCTATCAGTGTCACTGACACAACAGGTAGAACACTCTTCTTTTGTGCAGAAGGCTGCAGAATTACTGCATACTTACAATACTGCATTATAATAATACAACAGTTCATTTATCAGTGTCAGTGAGGCAACAGGTAGCACATTTAGCTTTGGTGCAGAAGGCTATGTGTTCTATTCCCACATCCGGTAGACTGATTACTGACATTGTAGTACAGTATAAGGGGGTGCTGCACTCTTAAATGTGCCATCCTTTGGATGAGATATTAATCCCAGGCCCAATCTGCTTGATATCACAGCACCTCTCAAAAAGAGTAAGGGAAATTGCCTGATACCCTGGCCAAATTTCCCCTTAGTAGTATAAATATCACCTTGAGTTTTCCCTAAAGGCTACTAACCCTGTGGGATTAACCTGTCAACAAAAGATAAATAAATATGTGCAACCTACTTTTTTTTGTTGTTGTTGAGGAAAGGGCTTACATGCTTGCAGGGCACCTACATCTCATCTTGACCTCCCTGTGTCTTTCTTGTCATCAAGAATAGCTATCTCCTCTGACACCACTCGCTATTGGTCTGAACTATTTGAATGGTTGATAATGCCATATTGTTACAGCGTATACTGCCAGAGTCAACAGAGATGGATTTTGGTAATCTGGAGCCCCATGTAAGGTAATGATCCTGGCACACTCCAACCATACCAATATCAAAATACTTGGCTATCTGTCCCCAGTTACCATAAACCACTGTACAAAACTGCCACTGCACATACTATGTTCTTCTGTATTTTTACAGTTATCACCAAGATTTCCATTTTGTTTAAAATGTTTGCTTCAGAGTTTACAGCAAAAGCACATCAGCCATTTTCTAAACAAAAACAAAATTCTCTCATATTGAAAGCAGACCTAGCATGAGAAACAGTAAACTTCTCTTGAAGCTCACATTTAGTGAAAATAGATGGACAGCCCATTAAACTACAAGAGACATGCTGGCATTCATAGTCAAATAGTATGTAGTGAAGCACTAGTTACTATCTATGGGAAGGATGCAAGGATTAAAAAGACAAATGTGTAATGCATTGCTAACAACCTGGGACAGATGAATGAACACAGCCCAGGAGTACTGTCTAGTGAAGCAATTTGGTCAGGGTCACGCAGCAGACAATCAAAGACTGGGGGAAGCAAACAGCACACTACAGGAAGCAGCTTAATAACAGCTCATAGGTGAAGTAGCTCACGGGCACTAAGTATTAGACAAACTGCTGGAGACAGACACACCTCATTTCATAGAATGTGCCTGCAACAAACAAGCTAAAAGTATTCATATTTAAAATATGAAATTTAAACTTCTAAACATCATGCGGTCTAGTTTATGCAAAGCCAAATAATAAACACATTCTCAACAGGATACAAACAAAGAAACCAAGGAGTGTATCCAAAGAAGATGGCAGATATGATGCTCCAGCTTATTACAATCAGTTCCTTCCTTTACCCCATAACTACTCTAGGATGCAGGAGCCAGATATTTACTCTATATACACAAATACAAACAACCATCAATTGTAGCGCCTTGTATAACTGTCCACTTCATATACCTAATTGAAATTGATTGAATAAGTTCTTAAAATGATTAGGCAGAAACGTATCTCTGCTCATTGCTGTTAGAACCATACAGTGCAACTAGTGCAATGCCCCTCTGCCTTTTCATCTTCTTAGCTCAAGAATCAGAGTAAAAAAGCCCAAACCAGGAACAGATTGTAAATATTTCTCTGATATACTTATAAAGTTACTAGGATAGCAACCTTTGCATTAACAGTTATTTTCTGAAGGATATAAAGTCTAAAACTTGCATGCCTGGCATTATACATCAAATGCAATACACAACACTTTGCCAGAAAGCCACAAAGTTTACAAGGAACAGAGCAAAATACCTCTCAATTTTTTTGTTAAGAATTCTGGACAAAGAAATAATAGGAGGATATAAACCAAATAAAGGGACAAATGTGTAATGTTAGTTTATCTGTTTGTTAACTAGGTAACCCACTGGGCAAAGTTCCCTTTTCAGGGGCAACCCAGGATCACTGCCTGGTTAAATGTCTAGCTTAAACTACAAGAAAACATAACAAAGCTATAGTTTTTATTGTGTGTCACCTTAAACATCCTATAACAGAGGCACATGGGATATATGCAAATAACCCCTTAGGAACAAAGTCACAGTACAGGAATAGATGTGGAAAGATTTAAAGCTCGTATTTTTGACTACAGAAGAAGTTCATTACCAACTGCGAGTCTTAAGTACCAAGTAGCTCTGAGTCATATAAAAAGTTAATAGAAGAACAGGCGTTGCATTTTACGAAACACTAATGACCACCATTATTGACTGACAAAAATTCTCAGGGATTTACTAGAAGGGAAGTTAATGGGTCTGGGCATAAATACCAGACAAAAACAGATATCGTCTGGAAAATCTAAGACAGATAAAAGGCCGACTATTCTAATTCACTTAAAAAGTTACGAAAACAACAGGTTTTACATTGGCATGCATTTACAATAACAAGAAGTATGACACTTAAATGGCTGTTATTATTCTCTGACTGTAATCCTCTGTGAATTATCAGAAAATGAAGAAATGAATAAACTACGGCAGTTAGTGCAGAGGACTTGTGCTTAAAGAACAATAACTGCACAGCTGATTTTAAAAAAGTGCTTGCAAACAATTGTACTTAATAAACAACAGCTTGGTGAGTAGGACTAGCCGGGTTTCTATTACGTTATCGAAGTTCTGAAACTTTGAACACCATAAGGTCGAAATCTTATGTTCGAAGTTTCAGAACTTCGATTATGTAAAAAAAAAAGAGAGAAAAGAAATAAAGTCTTGCAAGCAGGGGGGCAAGCCCCCCTGCACCTCCCACACCCTCTGCTCTTTAAATATACCAACTCCGAGAGAGCACTACAGTGCAGTAAAGGGAAACCTTTCCTTTCTGCATTGTATTGCGATCTTGGAGTTGGTAAATTTAAAGAGCGGGGGGTGTGGGGGTGCAGGGGGGTTTACCCCCCTGCTTACAACAGTTACTTTCTGTCTGTTGTTTTTTGTTTATTTTTTTTTGTTGTTCAAAATTATAAAACTTCGAACATACAAGTTCGATCTTGTAGTGTTCGAAGTTTTATAGTTTCGACAATGTAATAGGAACCTGGTCTAGCCATGGGCTTCCCCAGGAGTCAATGGCCCTGGGCAGCCTGTATTGCCCTTATTACAATCCACTACTGGTGACAGTATTTTCTTGAGTTCAAAACTCATTGCAGATCAGGCCTGTAGCCATGAAATTAAAATACTCTTGTTTCTTGGAAGGAAAACTATGGCAAATGTGCCTAATATTTTGAACAGCAAAGGCATTACACTGTTAACAATGGTCCATATAGTCAAAGCTGTGTTTGTTTCAGTAACATCACATGGCTGTGAGAGCTGGTGAGACTACAAATAAGACTGTGTGCTGGAGAACTGATTCTTTTCAACAGATGTAACTTTTGAGATTTCTGTTGACTTACAAAAGAAGAAACAAGCCAATACTTAAGAAAATAAATCTAGACTGTTCAAAGGAAGAAGTAGTACTTTGGCCATATAATGTGAAGACATGATGATGCACTAGTAAAGGCAATGATGCTGGTTAAGATTGAAAGCAAAAAAAGAAGAAGAAGTGAGAGGCTAAGGTGGAGAAATATCATTACTACTGGAATTGTAAATGTGAATCTGCAATAACTTAAAATGCAGTTATTGATATCAGCTCTGATGTAACACGAGTCCTTGAAGTTACAAAGAGTCAGACTTTATTAAATAAACAAACTGAACAAGACCAACCGTAGCATCAGAATAATGTAGTAGTAGAATCTATGAATACAGTTTGAAAATGTGTGCATATATGAAGGACTATTTAAAGCTGTCAGTAGATTTTATTTATTTTTATTTGCATCTGCCTAAGCCAACTAGTCAAAAAAACTTACATGAGGAGGTTCCATTGCAAACAAGTATTTTACAACTTTCATTTTTTTCTGCGTTTGTGTTTTTTTTTCTTGATTTTACCAGGTGTGAGTAGATCATTTTCAAACCATTTAAATCTTTTATCTTTTATATATGCCTGTCCTCCTCTGAACATCAAGTCTCATTGCCACTACACATTTGGTATAGTTTCTCATTCTGAGATGACTACCTATGGTCCACTAATTCCCCTAGAGATAAAGCTTGAGCTCTACCTGGAATGATTCCGTCATCTGAATGATTACTGGGATTTTATCCTTTAGGGCCTCGCATTCCCTGCACATGCCAAATGCATCCTAGTGACTGTCATGCAATGGGTCTCTACAATTCGAGCCCTTGTCTCATGTACATAATTAAAGCATGCTGAACTCCCCCTATTTGACAAAACACCGGCATGTTCCTAGGTATTTACCAAATATTCTGTGATTGTGAGTTTGCCCAGGTGCATGTACCCATCTCTCTTTGCTAAAGAGAAGGAAAGGGAAAAGCTTAGCAGCATAATTTTTCTATTTCCATCTTCTATTTTAGAGTCTACTAAAAACTCTATCAGTGCAGGTCTTTTACTTAGGATCCTCCTATTTACCATTTAGGTCAAATTAATTTTTTTCCTCTGCCTGGAGGAGAAAGCTTGGTAGATTAGTGATGCCTGGGGGATGCTTTTATTTTTGTTTCTTCTATTATTTATTTTTCACAAGGGGCTAGATAGCATGTGCAACTGTTAAACAATCTTTTACTAGTCAGAGATTAATGACTGCTAACTCTAAAGGCTTATGTAGTGACTGGCAAGATGAGTACTGTTGGAGTTTGAAGGGAATGCAATGTCTGTTTCTTGTCTGGAATATAGGGGGTGTTCACACCCTATTATGAACAAAAGGATTGCACGTAGGCATTCTCATGCATCTTTGCAAGCAGTAGTTCTTCAGGAAACAACTTTAAAAATGAGAGATTCATATAAACTGAGAGCAGTGGAGTTTCCTGAGGTGTACGCAGAGCATAAAGTGAGTGCTGGGAAAAAGAGAGTGGCCATTTTATTCCATAAAATTGTTTCTGTCTTTCCTGAGCATATTGTATGTAGTGAAACAGGTAAATGTCTCATACTGAAAGGTAGTGTTTTCAGATTAAAATTGTTGTTTGCAGTTTAGTATTAAGCTAATTGTCCTTGCGAGCCATTTTAAGCCTAGCCAATTATCCCTTGTGAGACTCAAATCCTGCACCTTGCATTTGTAAGGCAAGCACCTTAACCATTAGGCCACCCTCCCAACCTTAGTTAAGCACTCAAAGAGGATGATCCAGCTTTCCTCCTAACATTTTTGATAGAAAGGCTTAAGCTTGAGGAGTAGATTATTTTCATGTAACTGGGGATGATCTTAATCTAACGTTAGAACTCCAAGAAGATAGATTATATGGAGGACAAGAGTTTAAGGCTAGGGCCCAGAAAATTGTTTGTAGGAATTTATTAGAATGGGTAAAGGTCAGTGTTTGGAGATCATTACATGTAAGGAAGTTGGGTATATTTTATATTTTGTATGAATAAATAAATAAATAAAATAAATTTTCACAAGAAATGAGTAAGAGCAGGACAGTAGACTGGATTTCTTTTTTTTTTTGTCTTTCTTTTTCTTTTTTTTTTACTTTGGAGAATTATTTACATTATGCAACTTCTTGTGATATACTAGAGAGATGCATCTCAGCTTACTCCTTGGTATCAATGGGTGTTGACCTAACACACTTACATAAAACATCTAATATTTGGGGATGGGCTTACTATAACCAGTGCTGTCCAGAAAATCAATGTCACTTTAAAGATATTATTTAGCTGGTCATACAGCAGAACATAAGGGATTATGGAAATATTAGTCCCTTATAGTGGGATAGTTTCTAGGTGGCACTCCATGGTCAAGTGATTGCAGAACAGGGCAAAGATAGAAAAATCAAGTCAGCATTGATAGGGATAAGGACAAGAAGATGTGCCATTTAGGCATTGTTACCTTTTTAGGACAAATTTCAATGACTCAAGGGAAATTAATATACTTAAATGTGAATTAGAGATGTTGAGAACATTTCAGGTAGAGGTGGAGGTCATGAGTAGGAGGGTATATTGGTGGTTGAAAGTAGCACAACACTCCTGATTTATTGCATGGCCTTTTAGGGATAGACAAAGGAAACAATGGATCCTAACAATAAAAAATAAAATGGGGGACCTGCAGATTAAATGTGAGGATTTCATGTCAGTGTTTAAGGAATATACTGCTGAGTTGAATGCAGCCCATGAACTGATGGGGAAGGTGGCTTGGAGTTCTACACTCCTAAGGTTAATGGCATTTAGTGGACAAGACAGAAAAAATAAATAAATAGGGATATCTCTCCAAAATAAACAGAAGTCACATTTAAATCATTAGGACAAAAGAGGGCCTCCCAGGTGGCTTTTCCTTTAGAATTTTTCAAATAGAGAAGTGACAGGCTTACTTGTGTATTAGCCACTCTCTTTAATAAGATACAAATACTAGGAGAATTGGCACTGCCCATGTACCATGCTAGAATAATTGTATTGCCCAAGGCAGGAACAGATGGGTTGGATCTGGCAAATTATCTTTGTATTTTATTGTAAACATATGTGAAAATTTTAGCTAACGTTTTGGTAAGTAGACTATATTCCATTCTACCTAGTCAGATTCAGTTAGCTGGATTTGTTTCTAGCTATCAGGACTGGGGCGATTCTGTTAGGATTATGTTATTTGATATTTAGAAGGTATTTGATTTGTTCAGTTGGAACTATTTGATAGATGTGATAATTAGATGACAGATGGGTGAGGTCTTTCTAAAATGGATTAAAGTGTTATATAGATGCCCAATGTATGTTGTGTTAGATAATGAAGGAGTTTTGGAGACCAGGTCAGTCAACATGGGTGACCCTTATCCCCAGGTCTGTTTGTTTTAGACATAGATGAGCTAGCTGTGAGGATCAGGAAATAGATGCAGGTGCATTAAAAATAATTGGCTAAGTGGCATTCAATTTCTTTGCCAACAGATAATTTTTTGGCTAAGGATGCAGATAAAGCTCTCCTCCTATTTTCAGATATCTTTGATGAGTTTAAAAAGGTGTCTTGGTTAGGTTGCAATTTATGGAAAACTAAGCACGTAAGAACTGGAAAAGTTGTGGACAAAAGGGGAATAAGGGATGTTGCAGAAACTTCAACAGCTGCCTGCTTTGATTTGCAACATAGTTTTGAGCTTGGAGACTATTATAACCTTGAGTATGACATTTTTTGAGAATAAAATGACAATGGTCTTGAAGAAAGGGGGCTTGTGTTTAATACTATTACTGATTGAGTCAATGCTATAAAAATAATAATTACACCTCATGTGTTACAAGTAACATTCCATCTACCAGTCCCACATTGTTACCACACTTTCAGCAGGTTACAACAATGTTTAGAGGGCTATGTTTTAACAGGCCAGACATGTAGATGTCCTGTGGAGAAGCTTTTGTGAGATGTTGATTCTAGTGACTGGGGTCTTCCTAATTTATTGACATTAGCATTTCATTTAGCATACTGGATATAGTTAAGGGAATGGCAACTGATGCTTTACCAAAAAGGCTCATCCAGACTCTGCTACACTTTGCTGTGAAGGAAAGGTTAGTTTGTGTTTATTTTTTTGTATTTTGTATTACTTTATTGCCTTTCTATATTTTGAATACTGTGGTTTGTTTTCTTTACCTTGTGTTTTACTTGCATTCTGCTTTAACAGCATATTAAAACTTCAGAAGAGACCACAGGTCTCTCTCTCTTCTGAGTCAGGCAGAATTGTTTCCTGCCCTCCCACTCAGTTACAGTTGTCTTGTTAAATATCACTGTCTTTCTAGTTGCCTGCCTCTTATGTTAATCTGACCATATATCTCATTTCCTCTCTACTTTCACTGGCTTGTGTGAGTAATTACAAAATCATCATTTTTGAAATCCGTCCCCTTCAACTATTTAAATTTATTGGCCATCCTACTGTATTCCATAGTACCAGAATACAAAAGTGACCACCCCTTTCAACACATCTTGCTGTTTTAAAAAATAGTAACTCTCCACTAAACCTTAACTTTTTAAACAGGAAAAACTTAAGTTACCTACTTTCACATCTAACTTCTCTAGTGCACACTGCAGTGTGCATTTTTTTTTACATCTTACCTTTAAGCATCCCTGTGACTAGCATTTTCTCTAATACCTGCTGGAAAGCACTAGGAAGCCTTAAACTGATACAAACACTCAACTCTCCTTGTTAATAAGGAGAAATTAACAGTAGGCACTAAATAGCCCATAATTGCAAAGTACCTTGCTAAGGTAAGGAAAAAAAGCTCCTGTACTTTACAAAAAAAAAAAAAAAAAAAAGCACCAAACCAGGCATGTCCAAGGGTCAGCTTCTGGTGATTTCTCCTGTCTACCTGGTGAATCTGGGCATACTGGGGCAATGCAGCAATTGCCTCATGTACACAGACAACCCTCGCCTCCTACCACCCAACACTACAACCTGTGAGAGATGTACTTACATAGCCAAAATGGAAGCAAAGCTCTCTTAACCCAAGATTGTGCTAGACAGTCAAGAGGAGAAGGTTAACACCCACACTACACCTCAAGAAACACATAGCCCTTCTAAACCCACACCACCAACACCCACATATAGCAACACTAAATCCACATATGCAGAGGCCCTTAACTGTAACCTGCCCAAGCAACAAAGATCACTGAAGCTGAAATGCAAACAAACACCAATCACAACCAAAGTGTCACATAGTTCACAACACCAGTGTGCCACCCAGCAACAGCCCCTAAGGCAAGACAATGTACCTAACACTTTAGTCATAGGTTACTCTATAGTCCAGCACACTGATGTCCCTCTCACCAGGTTGAACAAGGAGAAAATTACAGTCAGCTGTCTGTCAGGTGCCAGGATCCATCACATAATGCATGCACTCAAGTCACTCCACAACAAGTACAAATATGACTCTGTCATTGTCCATGTTGGAGTGAATGACTTGAGACGTACCTTCCTGAACTACATGAAAAGAGACATGGAAGAGTTCTTGGATCATGTGGCCCAGGCAGGTATGACCCTAGCCCTGAGTAGCATCCTGCCTTCGCCCAGAATTATACCACAATATAAGGACAAAATGATTGACTTCAACAATTGGTTAAGCTTCTGGTGTCATTCAAAGGGGATCCAGTATCTATCTGCCTGGGACGACATGATTGACAGACCACGATGCTTTGCCAGAGATGGTCTGCACCTGTCGCCCCTGGGATTAAGGTTACTGGCTAAGGCTCTTGCCACCCCTATAGTGCCTTTTTTAGGCAAAGTTCAAAGGACAAAACCACCACCATAACAGGTACAAGCATGCAAAATCTGAAGGTAATGCTACTTAATGCTAGAAGTCTAAACCTCAAAATGCACTCTCTCAAGGCACTCCTAAAAATGGAGAACATAGATATCTGTGCAGTAACTGAGACCTGGTTCAAGGCTCCAGAGAGCACCCCTGCAATACCAGGCTATGACTCTTCCCACACCTTTTGGCCACCAAACCAGGACCGAAACACTAAAGGTGGAAGAGTGTCAATATTCACCAAGGATATTCACACCACCAGGCTAGTTGCCCAACACAATGCATCAGAAATTCTCCAGGTGCAACTAACACTAGGTAAGACTGCAATCCAAATAGTAGCTTGCTACAGATCCTCCACCATACCCCAAGATCCTCACTGCACCTTTCTAAACATACTGGAAAATATTAAGATAGAACCAAACACCCTAATACTGTGTGATTTTAACTACCCTGTCATTAACTGGGAAAACTACTCATGTACCAACACCTTTGCCCAATGGTTCTTGGAATTCATAAATTCCAATGCCCTGGATCAACTAATCCATAGTCCCACCAGGGGCTCCAATATCCTAGACCTGGTCATTACCAACATGGGAAATCGATGCTCTACACCTGTGGTCACCCCCCATTAGTCAGGTCTTACCATAAGCTAATCACCCTTAACATCCACATCCCAACCCCCTCCCCCAGTAAGGAAACCTCCATAAAAAACTTCTCCAAAGCCATCTTCATGCTACTCAAGTCAGAAGTCACAAACTTAATGACACCCATGCAGATGGGAACTGAAAGTTCAACTGCTGAATGCTATACTAAGGCACTGTATGAGCACATCCACTCATGCATGAATCGTGCCATCCCAAATAGAACCAAGATGCTCTCATACAAAAAAAGGAATCCAATCTGGTGGTCCCCTGCCACAAACAAACTTTACAACAAAAGGAAGAAACTGTTGCAGAAAAGAGGAAAATCCCAGGATGCAAAAAACTCCCTTACCAGCCTCAGTAAGAAACTGAGATCCCACATAAAATCCTCCAAATTTGGTTACGAAAATAAAATTGCCAAAGATTCCAAAGACATCCACAAGGCATTCTATAACTATGTTAAGAATCTAAATGGCAATGCTCAGATCTGTTCTGAGCTAAATCAGAATGGCATTAAATATACTGATCCCAAGGATATTGCCAATATCTTGGCAGATCGATTCAGTGCCAACTTCACCCCACTCTCACTCCGTAAATGGCCCATCTCAATACTGGAAAATTGCCAAATTCCAGTAATAACGGCCATACAGGTAAAACACACACTTTCCAAAGCTAAGAATACAGCATCCATAGGACCAGATGACATCCTGGGCTGTGTACTACATGAACTACAATATGAACTGGCACCTCATCTAAGTGTCATGTTTAATCATAGCCTCACCTCAGGTTTCGTGCCCATTGAGTGGCGCAGAGCTACAGTTATCCCACTCCACAAGGGGGGATCCACCTTGGATCCCGGAAACTACCGTCCCATCAGTCTGACAAGACTTATCTGCAAGGCCATGGAGCGTATTATCATGGAACTTACAAACAAAAACATTGGCAACCTTCGAACACTGGACCCCACCCAGTTTGGGTTCGTGAAGGGCCGATCTTGTCTCCTGAACCTGATTGACTTCTTCGAATCAGTCTCCAGAGCCATGGACAAGGGTGCGGTGGTCCACACAGCCTATTTAGACCTTGCCAAGGCCTTTGACACCATCCCCCACTCTGGAATCATAGATAAACTTACTAAGCTGGGCATTAATCCCTACGTCACCCAATGGGTTGCTAACTGGCTTACTGATAGGACCCACACTGTAAAAGTAGCCGACTCCAAATCCAACTCCAGACAAGTGACAGGTGGAGTACCTCAGGGTTCAGTCCTGGGACCACTCTTGTTTGGCATCTACTTCTCCGAAGTACAGGCCAACACTAAGGGACTCTGGCTAACAAAGTTCACAGATGACTGCAAACTGGGAGCCATTATTGAATCCCCAAATGATGTGGATACTCTACAAAAGGGCCTCACAAAAACAGATGCTTGGTGACAGAGCCATGGGATCAAGCTCAATGCCAAGAAATGTATAGTTATCCCCTTTGGGAAAAACATGTATCCGTGAATTACCATATAGGTGACAATACACTAAACACCGAAAGTGTGATAAGAGACTTAGGGACACAGGTGGACAGTGGTCTCACCTTCGATAACCACATTGCCACAACAGTCAGGAAATCCTTCTATGTGGCACACCTCATCACTAAGGGCTTTTCATCCAGAAAAAAGGAGGTCATTGTCCCACTGTACTCATCCCTCATTAGACCCATTATAGAATACAACGCCCCTTTTGATATGTAACTCACAAGACATCTGCAACAACTGGAAAGGCCATTGAAATACCTCACTAAAAGAATCACAGGCCTAAAGCAGATGCCCTATGCTGACCACCTTAAAAAACTCCAGCTATACTCTGTCACATATCGTCTACTCAGAGGTGATCTCTGCTTAACATACAAGGCCATGTCAAACCCAGAGCTGTTGGACATGTTACACTTAAAGAAATCCCAGTCCCTCAGAGCCACATGCTCCAGGGATCTAAACCTTGTCATCACAATAAACAAAACATGCTGGAGGGATAGTTTCCTGACCCAGAGACTCCTCAGACTCTGGAACAGATTGCCCATACATGTCAAGCAGAGTGCCTCTTTGGCCCTCTTCAAAAGGAACCTTGACGAGTGGATGGGAGAAAGGACATTCACCCCGGGGATCATGTCAGTCGCCCTGCTAGACAGGAGTCCAGGGAAGTAAATAGTGTGGGAAGAAATAGCCAGGGAATTGTTAAGGGTAGGCTTGTATAGGCCCTAGGGCTGATAGCCTAGTACCAACCTATGAACCTATGAACCTATGCATAAAAATAGAGGGCTCTGATTTGAGAATTTTACTCTGGTTAAGTTTTTCAGAAAAGGTAGGATAGCTGAGTCTAAGTGTTACAGAAGTGACTAGAATGAGGCTGATATTATCCATATGCTATAGTTGTGTAGAACAGCACAGGACAGAGGGTGACAAAGTGTGGTAGGATGGAACCAAATTCTTGGTAAATCTGTAAACTGGAAATGGGAACTGTTGGAGATGGGTATGAGCCCATAAAATGGCAATTGGACTAGTAGCAAGTTATCTGTTACTTTATTAATATTATCTTATACCTTAATCTACTTTCTGCCCTTAACTCACTCTTCTCACTAGCTCTCTCTAATCTTCCTTGACTACTCTTTCTACTGTCTTCTACAATCTATTAAGCAAATTGCCTCAGAGAAACATTCTATTGTAATTGTCTTGCCTTCATGCAACTACATCATGATAAAACTGTTTTTTATTAACCACTTACTCCAAAAACTATACTCATCTTATTGACATATTTCTGTTTGTACATCCTGAAATAGTTACGCTATACTCCTGATTACTGACACTGTATAACATTGTATTGCTACTTAATGTCTTGTAATAATCCTGTAATATTACTGTTTAATGCTAATTTATAATGAAAATTGTATAATATGTTGGAGCTTTTCTCCCCAGGCCTCCGCTGAAAAAGAGCTCTTCAGCTTAGTCGGACAATCCCAGTCAACAAATGTAAAGTAAATAAAAATAAAAAAATAAATAAATCTTCTGCTCTAAAACTTATTTTAGCCAAGGCATGAAAGACATTAGAAGGGAAGAAGTCACTTGAGGTACATACAAGCTTTCTTGTCCTAATCAGACAGATTGAAAGATATTTTAAACTAGAAGGTAGCTCTTCCTGTCCCTCTAGGTGAGACAAAAAGTATTAGAATGGTGTTTAACTCCACAGGGTAATGTGTGATGGTGAAATACACGAGTCATATTGTAGTTCTTAACAGAGGTTATTGAGTTTTCTATATATGTGATATGAATCCTCAGTTAGTTTTAGGTGTATCCTTTGAATGTTTCATAATGTTTAATATCCCATGAGTTGTCTTATCTATCAGTCATTCCTAATCATAATCTTAATATTAGGCTGAACTGGAAGACATGTTTTCTTATGGTCATATTGTTCTAAGTATTGTATGTTATTGGGGGGGTGTTAATTCATATTTCCTTGAAATAAGAATATGTATGCTGTGGATCAATCTGCCTTTTGTTTTAATGTGCCTTGTATGTGTTATCATTGTTATAAATTGTAGTACACAGTGAACGAATCCTAGTCATGATTATGCAGTGTAGTCAATTTGAGGTTTGACCCTACCATGGTAGAAACAACACATTTTCTACATTACAATATTGCATTTTGACTGCTTTGAATAATGCATTAAAACTGATAACCGCTTTAAATAATGCATTAAAACTGATTTCTGATATATATGTATACATATCACATAGAAATACATACACACACACACACACACACGTGTGTGTGTGTGTGTGTGTGTGTGTGTGTGTGTGTGTGCGTGTATCTTTCTGTGTAGCTATATCTATAGCAATCTCTCTCTCTCTCTCTCTATATATATATATATATATATATACATATATAAAATACTTGTGCTTGTGTACATATGCATATCTGCAAACATAAACACAAATAAAAACAGAAGTATGAAGCTACATTGTAGTTTTATATATAGATATAGACATAGATATAGACATAGCTATAGATATTGCTATGGACATAGATATAGATATAGATATAGATATAGATATAGATATAGATATAGATATAGATATAGATGGGAACCTACATTTCAATCAAAAGCACAAATGGCTGATCCTAAAATTATCAGCTGCAACTCATCAAACACAAAAAACATCGATTCATAAAGGACAGAAAAACAAACAAAAGAAAGATTGTTTATTGCAGAGGGCAAACTCCCTACATCTGCATTGTAGTTTTATATAGATATAGATATAGATATAGATGTAGATATAGATATAGATATAGATATAGATATATATATAGCTATAGATATAGATATACATATAGATGGGAACCTAAATTTCAATCAAAAGCACAAATAGTTTTATCCTAAAATTTTCGGCTGCAACTCATCAAAAGCAAAAAACATTGGTTCACAAAGGATCGAAAAACAAACAAAAGAAAGATTGTTTATTGCAGAGGGCAAACCCACTACATCTTCCATGTAGTGAGGAGGCTGCTTCCCTCACTCTCCTGCTATTTTTGTATAGCAACTCTGAGATCGCACTACAGTAGGGAAAGGGTATTTTCCCTGATACCCACTATACCAAGATCTCTAAACTAAATAACCAACATTTTTAAAAAGACTGATTTTCAATCAGCTGTACAGCTCAACTCCCCCTCTATCGATGAAAACTGCCATAGACAAAACTCTATGGACCTACATATGCACATATATATATATATATATATATATATATATATATATATATATATATATATATATATATATATTCCTGGACCTTCAAAATCTACAGAGGCAGATGGCCTGTCTTCCTCTTCTTCCTCTCCAGGTTATAGTAAGTTTGATGCACCTGCTTTTCAGAGCAGGAGGATCTCTCCGAGGGATGACAGATGATTCTCCAACACAATCAAATATTTATTTTCTTCCATTCAGAGCCAGTGCTAGCCTGCTTCAACAGGTATGACTCTTGCAGTACTTGGATAAGGATTTTGTCCTCCTAGTCACAATAGAGTGGGACTTGAATGTGGACTTTAATGGATGCTATTCTTCTAAAGTGTCAGTTTAAGACAGAGATTTAGAAGTCTAATGCGTGCAATATTACAGTATAAAAAACACCCTTCTAGGGTGTAACAGCACTCTACCCAGTCCCTACACCTGTATAGGACAGTTACTTATTGAAATGATAACTGTGGAAAGGCTTGATTTACTATCTGTACAAATAGTCCTAATCAGTTCCATTTTTTCCACTTTCATTTTCTTTGGCTAAATAAACAGAAACCTTCCTAGAATGTAATATCAGGCAGTTTTTAACTTATTTTTTTAACAAATGTTAATACTCTTTGAATGTGATATCACATCTGTGCTTTACATATTTTTAAAGGTGTTAATATATGCTGGATTTGTTTCCTGTACCGTTTCTTATGGAGTCACACAACCAGTTCTAGACTAGTAAATCAGGAAGTACTGTAATTTACTGTTTTGTGACTTTTTTGCCCTGTGGTGAGTGACATTTTTTGCACCCTGTGGTAGGGACTGAGAAAAAGAATCAAGATAAAGTGGAGAAGAAACAGTAAGATAAAAGTTAAATTTGGTTTTACCAATCTCAGAACTTCATAAACACCTTGCACAGTGTATAACATGCTGGAGTCCAACTGAGGTATAACTGGCATTTGTGTGCGTTCATGAGCTAAATGCACCTCACCCATGGAAAGCCAAATGTGTTTACATCTACAAGAGGAGATGTATGTGCACACTATGATTCAGTTCATACAGCTCAGCATGGCTGAGCCCAGTTTGCATAATAACTTCTTAAATCAGTCCTGACTTATGTTTACTGGCCTAAGACCAACATTTTAGGTGTTGTTGGGCTTTGCACTTCTGTGATAATTCATGAAAAGCATGGATGAACTAAAACCATTTATAAACAACACGTATAAATGTAAATAATGAAGAAAAACAGTTATCAGTGTATTAACATGTTTGGGGATGTGTAATGTGACATTTTAAGTACTGGTTTTACATGTGTAAAATGGTTTACTGCTGATGATGGTCTCTTTGAATGGGTAAAGGACAGATGCAGACAGATGGAAAAGTCCAACTGGGTACAGGTGCTCTTTTTCATTGGAGGCTGGGGAGAAAAGCTCCAAGGTATCATACTTAAGTCCACTGATATTTCTAATGATAAATTTTATAATGTGGTTTCAGTGAATACATAGGATAATACTTAATATAATAAAATTTGTAGTGATATTCAAAAACAATCTATTTACAAGCCTTGTGCTGAGACTTTACAGATAGAAGAGTGGTATATGTGATAGGTAGGAGTAATTTAAGAAATGCAATAGAGTGAGGTATTAGGTTCATAGGTTCATGGGTAGGTACTAGGCTATTAGCCCTAGGGCCTATATAAGCCTAGCCAAAAAGATACCCTGGCTTTCGCCACCCAAGAAAATTATTTTCCTGTGCCCCTGTTGAGCAGAGCCACAGAAGTGATCCCTGGGGTGAATTTCCTATTTCCCATCCAATCATCAAGATTTTTCTTGAAGAGTGCTAATGAGGAGCTCTGTTTGACATAGATAGGTAGTCTGTTCCGAGAATGGCAAGTCTCTGGGACAGGAATCTATCCCTCCAGCATGTTCTGTTTATTGTGGTGACAAGGTTTAGGTCCCTAGAGCATGTAGCTCAGAGGGATTGGGATTTCTTTAAGTGGAGCATGTCCAACAGCTTTGGATTTGACATAGCTTTGTATGTTAGGCAGAGATCACCTCTGAGTAGGCGATATGTGACAGAGTAAAGCTGGAGTTTTTTGAGACGGTCTGCATAGGGCATCTGTTTGAGGGCAGTAATCCTCTTTGTGAGGTATTTCTGTGGCCTTTCCAGTTGTTGTAGATGTCTTGTGAGGTACATACCAAAAGGGGCCTTGTACTCTATAATGGGTCTAATGAGTGATGAGTAGAGGGGAACAATGACCTCTTTTTTTTCTGGATGAGAAACCTTTTGTGATAAGGTGAGCCACATAGAAGGATTTCCTGACCACTGTGGCGATGTGATTATCAAAGGAGAGACTACTGTCCACCTGGGTCCCAAGGTCTCTTATCACACTTTCAGCATTAAGTAGGCTACCACTTATGTGGTAGTTCATGGGTACAGAGTTTTACCAAAGGGGATGACAATACACATTTTGGCATTGAGCTTCAGGCCATGGCTTTGACACCAGACATCTGTCTCAGTCAGGCCCTTTTATAGTATGTCCACATCGTTAGGAGTTTCGATTATGGCTCCTAGTTTGCAGTCATCTGCAAACTTTGTTAGCCAAAGACCTTTTGTGTTAGCCTGTACTTCAGAGAAGTAGATACCAAACAGGTATTAGAGGAGATAAGCAAGTCTGAGTGTTGAAAGAGAAGCAGGGATGGAATAGTAATTTGGTTGTGCTAATTAGAAGTAGGTATCATAGTTTAGGAAATACAATAAAGTGAGGTATTAGAAGGGAATAAGCAAGTTAAGTGATTTAGTGCTTTAAAGGGAAGTATAAGAAAGGTTGTGAAGGGTGTTAGAGAGATATGTCCCAGATGAGATTAGGTACAAAGCCAGGAGACAGAGAGGAAGTGTTTCAGTAATGGTTTGAAAAGATGACATTGTGTGATAGACGTGATTGATATAGAAATTTTAATCTAAATTATATTGGAATAGAGACTGACCCCAGCGGTCTGTAGATGGTAAGCAGTTGTGCATTATTTGACCAAAGGAGGTGATTTGGAAAATTGTGTTGGAGTAGGGATCTGTTTGCTGGGCAAGCAGAGAGTGTATGGATGATTTTATGAGTTACAGTGAGCTTATTATAATATACAGTAGGTGATGAGGAAGCTAGAGCCAGTTAAGTGTTTCCAGTGCTAAACAGTGATGGGTACAGTAATGCTTGTTGCAAGTGAATCTGGTGACTTTGTTATAACACTGTTCAAGTTTAGAACTAAATGAGGCTTGTAAGTTGGTCTTGATAGGGTCTCCATACAGGAGAGAGAGCATGGAGTTACCTTGGCAGAGTCTGTAAGGAATTTCTTTACTCTAGACAGGGTGCCTAGTTTTTGATGTTTTTTTCTTGATGCTGTTGTGAATATGTAAATCAAATTTAAGATTGTCATTGGCTGTCATGCCAAGTAGTCTTGTATGTGGGTAACATCAATCACAGTATTAGTTAAGGAAGAAATTTTAAACTTTTTTCATGGTAATGGGATTTTGGAAAAAAACATAATTTAGTTTTTTTAGGATGTAGTAGCCAGTGATTATCATTTCTTATTTGTATCTTATTTGTTGTCTTAGTGAAGGCAACTTTCATCAGAGTTAATTTCTTCGTGAGTAATTCTCTGAAGATGCATTAGGTTGTCAGAAATGCATATTAGGGTAACTGCATGAGGGAAGCTTATTGAGAGGATTTATATAAACTGTTAGTGAATATATTCAAGAGTAGAGGACCAGGAATGGAGCCTGTGACACACTAGTATTGACAGGATGGAAGGAAGAGAGAAAAAGTTGAGAGTCGTTTAACAAACTGTTATCTATTGGTAAAGAATTTGTTATACCATAGTAGTGTGGGTAGTGATAGCCTGAGATAAGACAGTTGGTAAAGAAGTTTTTGTTGAGATACTAGATCACAAGCTTTAGAGAGATCAAGGAACACAGAGGAAACAAGTTTGCCTTCTTCTTTGGCTTTGTTAATAGTATCTGTGAAAGTTAATAATGCTGTGGTTTTGCTATGGGTAGGTCTAAAACCATGTTATGTGGGAGTCAGGAGCTTTTCATGAAGAATATCTGCTCTTCAACATGTTCACAAACAACCTTCACACTGCTTCTCACCCTGGGACCCACATTCAATACGCTGATGATTCCATCATAATCTATACTGCTCAATCACTACCAGAACTACTTTCAAAACTCAACAGTCCTTTACTGCAGTTGAATCCTTGCTAAGACATGCTCAACTCTTTCTTAATCCAAAGAAGACTAAACTAGAACTCTTTCACCTCAAAAACACCTCCCCTGTCACTAATCACTTCAACATTCTTGCATCAGACAACACTATAATAGAAATAGTAGTACAGGAAACCAAACTTCTAGGAGTTATCATTGACAATAAAATTTCATTTGACCCCCATATACAGCAAAATATAAAGTAAACTCATCAAAAATTGGGAGTCTTATATAGAAGCAACAATTTCTTTACTGCAGCAACCAAGACTACCCTGACAAAAACATTTTACTTCCCTCCCTTCTTTATGGTGCTCCTATCCTAACTAACTTACAAATTTCTACCCTAAGTGAGATGGAACAGTGCTACAACAAAGTTACAAAGTTTGCCACAAACTCTAGATATCACACACACCACTGTAAACCACAACTAGAACTAAACTGACTTGAACTCCCTAACCCAGTTGCCTTTATTCAGTTATCCACCTTGCACAACCTTATTTTCAAGCCTACTGCCTGCCCTGCACTAGCAAATCTAGTCACAGCTTACACACCAAATCAATCCCTACGATCAGAAAACAAAAATGTCTTAGCTATCTCAAAACTCAGTAGAAAACCAGGTCACTCTCTATATTCTTACTCTGTCTCTATACTATGGAATTCACTACCTCTAGCTATCAGGTCTATGCCTGGCCTAACCCATTTCAAAACCTCTTTAAAAAAATCATCTCAAAAATACATGGCTCTGTTCCTGCATAAAGCCTGCCTAATGCACAGCTCTTTCCTCTTCTTCCACACTAGCCTCGTCCTCCTATTCTGTCACATTTCACTCCCTCACAGTCTGCAAGGGCTTAAAGCTCTGCTAACTCCATCTCTGTTTCTATAACATATCCTTAAGTTACTGCTCAAGCCGTAATGTCTGTATTCTTAACTCTCTCACTATCTTTCTTCATCACTAACTTTCTGGCTACTATTTTCCTAACTGAAACCCACATCCTATTTTTCGTGTACTAGAAGAGTTAATGTCATACATTGCACTACCTACATGCTACTTTTGTACACTACCTACTCATAGGCTATGCATATGGTGAGAGTGACTAGTACTATCTAGGTTTTAACTCTAGAGTTGTCTAGACGTGTAATCTTGTAACATAATTTCTTCCAACTTATTTCTGTACAGTATTTCTAATGTCATTTATATTGTATTGAATTATACTGTATTTGTTCTGTATGTGTTCAAATACATTCAAATATATTCTGTATGTATGTTTAATAAAACACTAACCTTTGGCAATGCTGAAATTATAATAGGTTTATTAGAAATAAACAACCACAAGTCCATATGTATTGCTGCCCTCTATATTCCCCCTGGCGATAACATCAATATTCTTGAAAACATCCTCTCTTGGTTTTCCTCTAACAAAAAAAATGAAACCTATATCCTTGGGAATACCAACATCAACTGGACCGCTATTAACTCTGAAGCCCCTTCCCACACAATAAACCTATACAATTTCTCCCAGCTAGGTCAATCTCCAACCAGTAAAACACACACTAGTCCACAAGGGACTTAACATAACACATAAAGAAAAAATAAGAAAACCGGACCACTAAGCTAGATCGCTTCACTTTAATGTTGTACAAATGCACCAAATAACTAAGCACTTTTGCCAGGAACAAAGTCTGGGTTCTTCAGAGTCATCTGGTTCAACAAAACACACAGTTTTAAATAACAATTCATATTGCCAACACAAATCAGCTGTAGTCAATTTCATGACATCATCCTGGTGTTGTAACCATATAAAGAAACACCAATACCAACAATTAATAAAATAATATACTTCTTGTCATATTACATTAACATTATAAAATTATATATAAAAGACAATAAAATAACACAGAGAATACAGGGTAGGAAAAAAGAAAATTATAGAATGTAATTCATTGTGATGTTTATAATACCCTAAACATAACTTAACCTTTAGATCTTATTAACCCTAAGTTTTAAAATAGGCATTAAGGTAGTGCTGTCATTTAGCCCAGATGAATTACAGACATTTAATCTCAGTTGCCATTGCAATTATTTTGCTTCTACCTCGGCATTAATATCCCCCCTCTTTCATAATTCCATATTCTATCTATCATGGTGCTCAGAGATTCTATCACGCAGCCTGTGAATGGTTTTACCAACGTAAAAAACATTGCAGGCTGTGCACGTTGTCACATAATCAAGTTTGGTATTATTACAATTACATTTACCTGGACATGAAATAGAAAATTTGTAGTCCTTAACACATAAGTAGGGGCCATCATTGATAAATCGACAATACCTACATGTCCCACACTTGGTCATTAGTAAGACATTGTGTTTTTCCTTACTTGAATTACTCTCAAGAATATTTTTTTAAATTCTTACCCCTACCATAGACTATTTGTGGTTTTATACCTAAAAATTCTTTGGTAGCACTGTTCAGACAAAATTTCCATCCATTTCTTAGACCTGAAACAAGTTGGGGAGCTATTGGATTGTATCTCAATACAAACAGATCACCTCCCTTTTTGATATCAACCTCTTCATATGTCACTGCTACTGTGCTTCTTAGTATAGGGGTGTACACTTTATCCCTTTTTCTCAAAATTTCTTTTTTAATGTTTAATAGTAGCTTAAGCGGGTAGCCCCTATCTAAAAACATGCCAATCAATTTAAACATTTCATCCTTGAAGACCATGTCTTCACTCACTAGCCTTGAAGTTCTCAGCATCTGTCCCTTTATTATACCTTTTCTTTGATGGTAAGGATGGCAGCTATCAAAATGTAATATTGAATTTGAATAGGTCTCCTTTCTATAGATGTTGCTACACAACCCATACATTGATTTTTTTCAAATTAATAATCAAGAAGTTGATCTAATTTTTGGTGCCAAGTATGGGCAAATCTAAAAAAGTTTGTTGTACCATTCAAATATTCAATAAACTCACCTATTGTAGTGTCATTACCTCTCCATAGGATGAGTATATCATCCAGAAATCTGTTGTATAAAAGGATATTTTCCTTATACTTAGATGAAAATATAAAGGAATTCTCCCAAGTGAGTAGTACTAAATTTGAAAAGACAGGAGCACATCTTGCTCCCATCGCTACACTCATCATTTGCTGTTATATTTCCCCTTCAAAACTAAGAAAATTGTTTTTCAAGACCAGTTCCATGAGTTCTACCAATGTTTACTTTAGTTTTGTCTATCTTTTTACTATTAAGTAAACTTTCATGGAACATGGTCAAACCTTGATCATGGGGCATAACAGTAAACAAATTAATAACGTCCACAGTCAAAAAAAATAGCTGGTTTAATTTTTAACTATTCTCAATCTTTCCAAGCAGGGCCCAGGGTCCTCTCTTGGTTTTCCTCTAACATAAAAAATGAAACCTATATTCTCGGGAATACCAACATCAACTG
Organism: Protopterus annectens; assembly: GCF_019279795.1. Lineage (NCBI taxonomy): Eukaryota > Metazoa > Chordata > Ceratodontiformes > Protopteridae > Protopterus > Protopterus annectens. The sequence continues at coordinate 310,098,822 of NC_056729.1, forward strand.
GACCACTATAAACTCTGAAGCCCCTTCCCACACAATAAATCTATACAATTTCTCCCAACTAATTCAATCTCCAGCCAGACCAAATAAAGATGGTACCTCTGGAACCATCATTGACTGGATCGTAACAACTCACACTAATCTTGTCACTGAAGCCAGAGCAATACTTGATCCTTTCAGCGATCACTTACCAGCCTTCTCCAATCGGCTCCCATCTCCTCTACAAAAACAACACCTCTACATCCAAACCCGCAACCTCTCCACTTTCAACACTCTAACTTTCTCAGAATGCCTAAATCATACTGAGTGGTCCCCTCTAAAAATCCTTCCACTAGATGATGCCGTATCCTATTTTAACTACATATTCCTAACCTTCCTCAAGCAGCAAGCCCCCCCCCCCCGAGAAACAAATGTGTCAAAACCAGTCACTGCCCATGATTACCTAAAGAACCTAAACGAGTCATGCACCAAAGGGACGAAAAATGGAAACAATATCAAAAGCAAAAAAAAAAAACATCTCCATCCTGGAGTTTAAGCATCTTTGAAACTCCACAAAAAAACTAATAAATAAAGACCGCAAAGCATACTACTCCAAACTCCATTCTTTGCACTCAACTAATCCCAAACAATTCTGGGACTCCATCTCATCCATTCTGGACCCTGTTAATAAAGAAAGCCCCTGCCCAAATCCCAACCTTTACGACCTTGATACAGCCACCCAGTTCAACTCATTCTTCACTGAATGCATAGCCAAACTATCTTTTTCCTTCCCACCCTCCTCTTCCAGCCCCAGCCCCTACTACACCAATCATGACCACAAACACCTACCTCCCTCTACACCCTTCTGCCTTACTCCCATTCCCACCAGCAATATAAAAAGATTTCTCCTCAAACTCAAACCCTGTCGCAATGTACCTGACAATCTTCCACTCACATTCCTCAAACAATCTGCAGACGGCATTGCCTAGCACATCTCTATTCTTATAAATAGATCCATACAAGAATGATACATCCCTTCTATCTGGCATCACGCTTACATCATTGCCCTCCACAAAGGTTGCAAACACACTGATTCCACCAGCTTCAGGCCTATTGCCATCCTTACCCCCATTTCTAAAATACTAGAGAAAACCATCCAAGCACAACTCATGACACACTTTACCCAAAACAATCTCCTATCCCCTACCCAACACGGCTTCCATCCTGGCCACAGTACCATGACTGCCCTTCTCTCCTTTCTAGAAACCATCAACCTGGAACGTGACTCAAGCAAATTTGTATCTACACTATCCTAAGATCTGTCAAAGGCCTTTAACATGATCTCCCATACCCTACTCATATCCCAACTCTCTACGCTACATCTCTCTCCCATCACCATTGCCTGGTTTTCCAGCTACCTGTCAAACCGACAACAAGCTGTTCCATGGAAAACTTCAACTTCCCCTTTCCTACCCTCACCCACAGGCATCCCTCAAGTTTTCGTTCTTGGCCCTCTACTCTTTAACCTATTCATTGACAACTTTCACCACTCGATCCCAGAATCATCTGTCATCCAATATTCAGACAACTCGACTATCATCTGCTCAGTCTTCTCCTCATCCAGTCTCCTAGCAAAAACCCAACCAGCCTTCTCCACAACTGAAACCTGGATGAAGTCCAACCATCTGGCTCTAAATGCAAATGAAACCAAACTAATGATTTTATCAACTACCAAAAACGTCTTTATTGACAAAACCTCCTTCACCATACAGAGCCAGAACAGCACCACTCTTGAAATTGTTCCCAACACCAAGCTTCTCGGCATCATCATTGATGAAGAACTAAAACGTGATATCCACATCCTCTCCACAATTAAGGAAACCCACCAAAAGTTAGGTCTCCTCTACAAGCATCACCACTTCATCAGCCCGTCTACACGTCAAGCCCTTGCATCCACCTTCCTACTCCCCTCCCTTAAATATGGTGCCCCTCTGTTCAGCAATCTCCAACTCAGCCTACGATCCAACTTGAATCCTGCTACCACAAAATCTGTAAATTTGCAACCAATTCAACAAAATCATCCCAGCACTTCCACTCCCTCCTCACCCTCAATTGGCTTGAACTACCCAACCATGTCAGTTACCTACAACTTGTCATTGCCCACAAGCTCATCTTTAAACCTGCCCATCTCTCGCTACGTCTTAAAAACCTACATACCCAACCGCTCACTCAGATCCAAAAAACAAAATCTCCTTCAGGTCTACAAACCAGCACGACCACCTGGCCAATTATTAATGTTCTACTCCTTAGCTAAACAGTGGAACTTCTCCTCCCTCACCTACGCAACCTACCTAACCATATGAATTTCAAATCTCAGCTTTTCTCTCATCTATCAGCTAAATGGGAATGCCCATGTTACGCTCCAACATAAACCCCTCTAAACTACCTCTCTTATTACCCTGCACTGAAATCATCACCAATTTAACCACTACTACTGCTTCATCTCTACATAAAACTTTCTCTCCACTACCAGGGACTGGATTTTCTCTCTACTATCCAATTTACTATACTTTCCTTTACAAATATACTGGTACTTTCTTCTCACAAAATTTGTTTCACCTAACTTGCTAAGACCTAGCAGCTGTATATTTTACAAATTTTACTTGCTATGATCTTTTGACAAATTGTTTATTCTTCTGAAAATGTTTTAAACTGTCTGTACATACTATTGTCTTTTGTAAAATGTAACATTATAACTGCAATATCTTCAAGCTTTACTCCCCAGGTCTCCACTGAAAATGGGCTTGTTACTTCCCCAGTTATCAAATTTAAATAAATAAATAAATACATGTGGTGCTTTTCTCGCTGTGCTTCTGCTGAAAGCGGGTTTTGTAGACCCAGTCATACCACCCCGGTAAACAAATGTCAAATAAATAAATAAAAAATAAATAAATATGCTAAAGAAAAATAATTTACTTAATTACTGAAATCTATGACATAATACACAATCTACTGATTACCACACTGCATCAAACACATACAGCATATGCACTGCTATTGTAGCAGAGGAGCAGGAAACATAGGCTGTCTGAAAAACATGAAAAATACAACTTTAGAAGTAGTGGTGCAATGTACATATCACCAGTTATGTGTATTTGTGTAATGCAGTGTCCTGCATTGTCCACATTTCTTGAAAGTATCATACAAGGAAGGCAGGTGTCACTTTGTTACTTGTATCACAAGATGTGATTTTTGGTTACAAGACGGTGCAACAGCAGGGAACAAGACAGAGGAGAGACAACTTCACTTTTGAGGAGAATCACATCCTTATGTATGCTCTGTGGACATTTGGGAAATGAATTGCTGGAAAGGGGGGGAGGCAGGCAGAGGAAGAGCTAAGGCATGAGATCAAGTAGTGGCTTCCATTAATGCTGTAGGGGAAGTAACTGCAACATAGCATAGTGCAGGAGAAAATGCACTGACCAGGACAAACGTTGGCAGATAGCAATTGAATGTAGCAGCAGTGGTGGTAATCCTTCCGGATGGCAACAGTTAATGTGAGATGAGGAGTACCTGCTCTCTATAAAGGGTGATGATTTTGATGCAGATGAGGATGATGATAAAATCATTAGAGGTGGGGTTGTCACAAGTACTTTCATACTCCTTCAACAACTGCAGTCTGTCAGTCTGGATGGTGACTGTATAGATTATTTTACTATATTATGCTAAAATGTATTTCGAATGACACACATACACAAAGTTTTATCATCAGGTAAATCATCAACATCAGATGCGGCAGAAAATCTACAACCAATGTATGGTTAGGTTTCATATCCTACCTGTATGTACAAATAATTCCACCTATCACAGGAGAAATTAGCCAGATGTTCACATGGTCAACACCAGAACCAGACTCATCCTGTTCTCTACCTAAGCAGGCTAATGTTGACAGCAGTATAGCTGTTGGCAATGATGCCATAACCCTCATCCTCATGACACAGCCTGAAGACAGTGGAATACAGTCACAAAGTGTACTGACAAGAAACCACAACCTACAGTAGGTACATAACTCCATAAATATTGACACAGGCTAACACACTTAATGGAATAGGGGCATGCTATTACAGTGGGGGCAGACTCCACACAGCTCAAAACGTACTTCTTGTGCATAGCATGATCCTGCTATTAAGAGACTACTCTTTCAGAGGTAGCAGAACCCACTTCCACATCTGGACACAGAGGTACCAGGTGAAGACTTATGTCACAGTTAATTTCACAGACATGAAAGGCTTTGGCTGTCTAGCACCAGATGTGCTGTGACATAGTTCAAGCACAGGCTACTGCCACTGAGAGCAAGGTAGACATTGTTAGAGCACTGCAGTCTATACATAAGGAATTTCATCTGTACAGTGGAATGGTCGAAGCCATGGAGAACGCTGTGATGATTATCATGTGCAGCATGGTTACAAACACACCATCCATGTCAACTTCCATGCACACACTCATAAAGGCCTACCAGGCACACAGTGGAAATACAGGTAGACATGGCTGGGAACTGCCTGCATACATGGTAGCTGAATAGTCCACACACCACAAGCATCTCAAGAAACGTTACAGGCTTCAAATGAATTATTCAATGGAAAAAGTAGCAGGCCCATGTCAGATTTCCACAACAAGTGGAAGAACCTCTCAGTCAAACTCTAGCTCCAGTAGCAGGGTTATGTCAATGTCAAGGGGTTCCCCTGAATCCAGTAGATCCCACCACTGGAGCAAATCATCATCAATCTCACATGGCAGGACTTTCTTTCGATCTATCAGAATGCCACCCTCATTATTTCTAGGGGATTGTGTATGACACCCTCCAAATATGACTTAGAATCTGTAAATCAGTAAGAGTAAAATAGTACTCACCCAGCCATCCATTTAAACACATGGCTGCTGCTACACTTTTTTACTTTAATCTGAAAGATATAAAACAGAGAATACCAAAGAGAGAAACAAAAAACTGAGAAAGAGAGAGAGACACAGAGAGAGAGAGAGAACCATTTCTCCTATTGAAAGTACTTTGTGCTCCTTAACTGTCTTCGCAGTCTGTCCTGGACACTACAGGTAAAACCATATCTCAAGACACTTGTTTTTCAACACTTAGTGCCCAGCAGTATAACTAGCACTTGTATCATTTACCCCAAAACATGATGACTGATGGCTTTGTTATTAGAAATAACATTGTTAATGTTCAAGAATAAGAAATGTCTGATGTACAGTGTAAGCTGACCATGTACAACACTGTTTAGCCCACATGTAACACCTCATTCATGAAGTCTGTGTAACTGTTTTCTTCACACTGTTACTAAATAAATGTCATGGCCCAGAGTTGTGGACTAAATGCTGCTGCTTTGCCTGTGGAGCCATATGCTACGCTTGAGCCTAATGGAAAGCTTGCTGTGCCACTATGACCAGATGGCCCCTGTCACTGTCATTACTGGTGAGAGGAATGATGGAGGGAGCTGCACTGTCACCATCGGCAACTTACTGTGGCAGTTGTGTATTAGACCAATGCATGATTATGTTGGTCTGAATGTAGCACATGGTAGACATCCTTTATGCAGTAGCAGGGTCATATTGAAGGGCATCTCCGGACTCATCCATGGGCTTTCAGCAGGCAAAACAGTCATTTAGTAACTATCTGTGTCTGGACCAAGGTGATATTGAAGTTCTTGACAGCTCCCTAGGGATTATGGACTGGTGTTAGCTAGGGTTCAAGTGGGTAGCCTATGTCACCTGGAAAACAAAACAAGAAAGTGACACATAATAAGAGGAGGGATAATAACTCAATGGTGCCTGTACCATTTTACAGATTCTACAATGCCTGTGGTTAGGAATATTAAAATGCTTTGTGCTTAACAATTAGATGGCCAGAGGAAAAATGTGAATTGTGGGAAGAATACATACAGGGGAGAAATGAGGTTTAAAAAGTGGCAGGACTTAAATGAGCTATGTAATGTTTGACTGAAAATGATTGAGTAGATTATAAGTGATGTATAATGTTTGCAACTGGGAGTGTGTCAGTGTGGTTTGTGATGTAAAATGATTGCAACTAGGATTGCGTCTGTGTGGTTCATTTTCATTTATATAAATTTATTATTGCCTATGTAGTAAGTGATGCTTTAAAAAAGATGTTTCTTGTTTAAAAAAGGCAGGAATTGAATAATTTATGTAATGTTGCTTAGGTTATATGATATATAGCAAGATATGTGAAGCATAACGTTTATGTTAAATATAGTTTGATCTCTTTTATATGAATATAAATTTGCCTGTGTCACAAGTGATAATTCCATAACGGTGTTTGAAAAAACAAACAACTTGATGACCATGAGGTATCCTACAATGAAGGAAGCTGATGAAATTAGCAAGAAATGGAAAGTAGCATTGCTGGAACTGAAGTCATCCTCATGTCTTGGTGAGTACCTTCACATGGTGGATCCTGTTTTCCCAAAATCTCACCAAGACATATATATATAAACTGTATTTTATATAGCATATATCATGGAGAGAGGCAGGTTAAAAACATAAAAAAAATACAGCTGGCTGCACAATTCCCAGAAAAAAGTACCCAATCCTGGTGTATACAGTGGTAACAGGAAAGGAAAAAAATAGCAGTGTAGAATCCTCAAAACATGAAAACATTCATAGAATGGGGTTAGACCAGGGTCAGGGTGAGGATGGTCCCCTGTGATTGAAAGAAGTAGTAGTCTGCAAAAATCACAAAAACTGACAGGCCAGAAAGAGCCATAAAGATGCAGGGTGGACTGTTGAGGATAATGAAGAAATTATGTATTGTTACTGTTATGAAAGAAGCCCATATTTTCCAGATAGAAGCCAGTCAAAGAGATTAAAAGAGAAACTATAGGAAAGAAAGCACTTGCACAAGAAAAATTGCCTAAAGCTTCAAATAAACATTTATGTATATTAGTACTATGAATCCAAGAGAAGCATTTCATTGAGAAAGATACTTTAGGCCACCTGGAAAAAGAAGTGACAGATGAAGTTTGAAACAATAAAGAACAAAGCCCAGAGATTTTCAAAAGGTTTAAAAAATATGGACACGGGAAAGAAAAAGAGATCTGATATAGTACAATATTTGTGCAAAGGAGAAAGCCAAACTAATTACTACTACAAAAAGGCAGTTCCAAAGATATTTGAAAAGAAATACAGACAAAGGCAGCCAGATATGGAACATTTCACGATAAAAAAAAAAAAAAACAAGAGGAGGGAAAAGAAAAGAGGATTAGTCATGGAAAATTAAAGAAATAGAAACTGAAGTTATTGATTTCTTGCAAACTGAAGGATTTAGTGTAGAAAATCCAACTCGGGTAACATCACGGTAAGTGATCGCTGAAAGGAACAATGTGTCCCCAAATTAAGAAGAAACACATGGAACAGGAAACATCTGATCACTTGCCACACAAAGATGCTCTGGAGTCTTCAGTAGGAAAAAAAGTACAATAGTTTAGTTAAGTTGCACAGCAAGGGAAGGAGCAGGAAACCGTAGCAACTCTGACACAGTCAAGGTTTTAGAATGATGGGGCAATAAATTCCCATATGAAGAAGCAATGGATTATGCAGGATGCAGCTGAAGAGGATATATCACAGGAAGATGCTCTGGAACTTTCTGTAGAATGCCTGCATGAAACAGAGAGCAACGAGCATGCCCTAGTTTTAGAAGAAAATGCTCTAAGGGAAGAGTTGCTTTATTTAATAGAGATGGATAAACATGAAGATCAGTGAAAACATAGATTACAGAAAGTAAGTAAGACTCAAAATGTTAGAAGTCTGATAAAATGATGAACACAGTAATCAAGACTGTTGAAAGAAATTCATGTGATATAGCAGAAGGGTTCCTATTAAATCAGTGAATGCTTAAAATAGCGAATGCTGTTTACTTGACCCTCTTTACTTGAAATGGTGAAATCCCGAAAGCATGGAACAGCGATTTTTTTCCCAGGAAAAAAAAAAAAATCACTGGGCCGTTTTTGGGACTTTGCCATTTCCTCCACTGTGGTGTGATCTCGCAGTTGGTATATTTAAGTGTTTTTTTTTTTTTTTTTTTTTTTTTTACAGAGCAGCGATTTTTTTTCCCTGGGAAAAAATTGCTATTCCATGTGTTCGGCATTTTGGTGCTTCAACATATTAGGGTTGATTATACAGCGTTCGCTATGTTAAGCATTTGCTGATATACTATAGACCTGAAGTAAATAGGGTATATTTTTGTGCAGCTAAACTAATAACTGATAAAGTATTGCCACAAATATGCAGATTAATAAGGAAAAGGAAGGGAAGAAATAAAATGCATCATGGAACCGTCAAAAAGAGGAAACTATAAAGCAGTTAAGGAAAAGAAACCACTGTTAGAAGAATATTAGAAAGCGGACAAAACAACAAAAATACTTACAAAGATAGATGAGATAAAAGCAATGCACAGTATCAAAACAGACTAGGATATATCATACAATATTGAAAAAGATAGAGATATGAGCACAGGCAGTAAAACTTAGAAGTTATGCATATAAATATAATGAATAAGTACAAAATAAGCAATTACTTGATGAACCAAAAAAAGTTTGATAGAAAACTGGGAATTGAAGCAAAGGAAAAAGAAACACCATCAAAAAGAAGAAATAAAGACATTTCACATAAATATTAATGAAAACTCTGTGGAACATAACAAAAATGCTGAATGTATTGAAAAATAAAAAGAAAGAGTAAGGAAATCAAATGTACAGGGTATGAAATGGAATGAAGGAACTGCCAGAGAAATTGAAGCGATATTAAGAAAAGCTCTTAAATGAAAACCTCTAGGCCCAGATGCAGTACCTAACTTCTGACTAAAAGTATTAGCATCTCTACACATAGATTTAGCCTTGAGTAAGAACTATTTATATGCACATCCCAAACAGACACCAACCTGGTTAAGAACAGCAAAAATGATACTCCTCCATACAAACTATACACCAATTACTTGCCTTCCAATGATGTACAAACTATATACTAGAATTGATTCAGGCAGACCCTGGGATTCAGCAAGCAGCCGTGCAGGAATAAGTTATTTCTGCATGGCAGGGACCATTCCTGTGCAGCATGGCAGCGCACCATGCATATGCATGAAGGCGCACTGCTAATGCTCTAAAACAGACATGGTTCCGTGTACGAGCGAAGGAGGTGTGTGTGAAAGCAGACCTCTCACAATATACATGCCCCCTCCACTTCAGAAATGCCTTTCATCAATTTGAAATGAGCGAGAATGCCTGTAACACCTCTAACTCATCAGAATAACAAATCTGGGTCAAAGCCAAAAGGGACAAATTGTCCCTACCAAGACAAATGTTGTCAGAATAGCAGATGTAGCATAAGCACATAGCACACACCTTCGTACCCATCAGAGTAAGGAATGTTGACAAAGCCAAAAGGGACAATTGTCCCACAAAGCAGAAAGGTGATAGAATAACAGGTTCAGCATTAGCAGGATTATTCTGAAGGGTACAAATAAAATAACACAACAAATAATTTTTTTTTATATATCCAATAAAGTTTAAGCGTAGCTGCGTGGGTGTACCCGTTGCTTAGTTGCACTTTGTCCCGCTTAAACAGCACAAGAAGTTAAATAGCAAGAGACATCCAACGTAAGCAGTATTTCAATACTGTAGGGGTTAACGGGTGTGGTTTACAAGAAGCCATTCCTGGTTTGATCCCTACTATAAACAGTTTGCATTTTACATGTGAAAGCAGTACATAAACATTTATTTTTATAATTAGCTACTAAATAATATATATTTGTTAACCAGTGTACTGCAGTAGGTCAGGATGTGAGGTGCCAGTTTAAAAAAGTTGTGAAATCCCCATATAAACACAAGTGCCTCATACAGTATAGTCACACATGAATAAATGTAATGAAAGCACATTGAGGGATGTTAGGGACAGTAAACAAATTTATAATATGCAATGAAAAATGAATCAATGCCATACAGCAGATAGTCTATAAAATGAAAAATAAGCAGTGCTAAGCATTGCACAGCTCTGCCTCCCAGGTATAAACATTGTGTGAATATTACTGCTAAGCAATGAGTAGCCTAGCTAAGTGGATTTGCACATCAGTAAGCAGTGCTGAACCTGTCTCTTTAAGCACTGCTAACCTTAGCTAAGCAGGTTTGCCCATAGCTTAGCTTAGCTCAGCATGTTCAAAACCATTCAATCAAGGCAAAGGGTGGGAAATCAGCCGTATTTAAACTCCACATGTGGAAATACAGCTCATAACTGGTTGCAGCTTCCCACTGTAGGCAGTATGGTAAGAGTTGATGAGGACATGCGCTTCCATGTGCAGTGCTGGGGCATACAAGAGTCCAAGGTCATGGTAGGAATCCTGGTACAAAACCATGAAAAGAGACTGCTGCAGGGCCAGTACCAGGGCTCCCAATATAAAGGTGAAGCCTGGGTCCATCTTGCCTGTGATCTCACCAGTGCCACTGGTATCCCTCGGACTGGTGAGCAGGCATGGCACCACTATGCTGACTTGAAGCGGAGAAAGAGGGAGCTGTTGGACGAGTGGGTCTAAGAAGCAAGGGAGAGGGGTGATGTCCCAGCAGTGTGTAAGTAGTCATACCAATAACTGTTTACAAATCTCCAGCCTGTGTATGTGATGGATAGGTATGCCTAAATATTCCTTTATTTCCCTTACAGCTGCAGTTGAGTGGGCTGTGAAGCAGGAAGCCCATGCTAGTAGGTTGCAAAGGCTGTGTCGCGAGGCTGGTGAGTAATAATCCTGCTTGTAGTAGTCATACCAAATAAATATAAAGTACTAGAAAGTCACTGGCAGTATAAAAAATGTGCATGGGTTGTACTGAATAAACCAGACAATATGACAGTAATAGTCCCATATAGGTCATATTTAAATGAAACTGTAACTGCCTGGCAATAAAGTTCTAAATCCTGGACTGGTTGTATTTACTCTGGTATTGTATGGCATTTACTGTTGCATTCTCTGAATAGTAATGTTATGTTAACCACTGTTACCCACACTGTGCTACATAAAAAATGTCTAGGAATGTCTGTTTAAGACTGTTGTAAGTACAAGATCAGATTGTACAACCAAGAGAGAGTTAGACAGAAAACACTAAAGAAACAAACAGCAATATCAAAATAGCCCAATCTGAAGAAAATTAAATTGTTGTATTTTTAGCAGACACAGCCATGGTTCGAATCCTGGGTGTGATAGTAAGCTGTATGCATAATCATACCTCTCAGCTATACAGATTTTTGCAGAATGTCCAGATAATTGGCTCATATTTTCTGCCTGTTCCTCTGCCCCCCCCCCCCCCGGCAAATTAGTGGGATGATCTCAGAATTGCAGTCATTAAATAATGACATACATTTGATTTTCAGATCTCAAAACCTTCAGAAAATGTATATTAAAGCAAATCATTTCACTCTAGCAACTCTCCAAGTTTATGAGAGCAATATTCAAAATATGTCCCTATTTGTACCAACATTTTGTCAAGCTTTGTCCAGAGTGTGCATTAAGAGATTGAGAGATATGTGCATAATATTAACTAGGAATCTGGGAATATGTGTAGAAACAGTCAGGTAGTGTTGACAAACATTCCCCATACAGGTCTGTCCCATAAGAAAACTGTAACTGCCTGGCAATAAAGATTTAAATCCTGGACTGGTAGTGTTTACTCTGGTATTGTATGACCTGACGTAGCATTCACCAACATCTGATATCAGAATACTACTGTTGTGTCAACCACTTTTTCTCACACTGTGCTACATAAAAATATGTCTAGGAATGTCTGTATAAGACTGTTGTAATTACAAGGTCAGATTGTACAACCAGAGAGACTTAGAAAACACCAAAAGAATAAACAACAATATGCAAATAGCACACTCTGATGCAGCTTAAATTGTTGTATATTTAGCAGACACAGCCATGGTTCGAATCCTAAGAGTGGTAAAAAGCTGTATGCATAATCATACCTCTCAACTCTACAGATGTTTGCAGAATGTCCAGATAATTGGCTCATATTTTCTGCCTGTTCCTCTGTCCCCCTGGCAAATCAGTGGGATGATTTCAGAATTGTAATCAATAAATAATGACATACACTTGATTTTTGACCTCAAAACCTTCAAAAAATGTATATTAAAACAAATCCTGTTACTCTAGCAACTTTCCAGGTTTATGAGAGCAATATTCAAAATGTGTCCCTATTTTGTACACCCATGTTGTCAAGCTTTGTCCAGTGTGTTCATTAAGAGATTGAGAGGTATGAGCATAATATTAACTAGGAATCTGGGAATATGTGTAGAAACAGTTAGGTAGTGTGAACAAACATTCCCTGCACAGGTCTACCAGGTAAGCGATGTAGAATTTAGCTATAGGACAGTTGATGTATACACAAACATACCACTGCCCAAACCAAGGCCATAGGGTATTGTAATAATACCTGTAGAGTAATGATTAGAGCAATGATCATTAAAGTTGTGAGCACTGCAAGGATATATAAGTTGTTAATTGACATCTCTCTCCTGCCACCATATCTGCAACAATAATCTAAGCACACAAATCAATGGGTATGTTTACATCAAACCTACTGTTGGGACATATGTCCTATTGTTCAATAAATATTGAAATGTGTTTCTATTAATGTTCCATGTTGAAATACTATCATTGGTGGCCTGTTGCTATCAATGTAACCTGCATGCTGTTGTAATGGCCACTGTGGTTCCATATATGCATGTGTTCTGTTTGCTATGCAACTGTTCCAAATCTGGTGTTTTGGATTAATTGGAATATGTATGCATGCTGTTATAACTAATCCTGGATTGTGTTGACTATTACTAACCCACATATATTGCAAAACTGCAACATCATAGCACATTTGGCAAGTCAGGTCACAGCGAACCCATCTCTCCCACCTCACCTGGCCATGACACCGGGCCCCAGCACATCTGGAACCCACCCTGGGACCTCCTCGACATTTTCCCTGCTGTTGAATGACTGTACTGCATGATATGTTTGTGAAAACATTACACATATGTACAACTCCGATGGCTTAGTGGTAAATTGATGTGGTTCTGATATGCAGGGTCCTGGGTTCAAGTCATGCAAGGGCTATTATTTTGTTGCTGGGCTGAACAAGAACTGTTGGATACAGAGTGATTAAGGCACTTTAAGCAGTTGTAAGTGGGCATGAAATGGACAGTTATGTTTGAGGCAAAATTCTTTTTGGGACAGATTGTCCTTTTTTTTTTAAGGTGAGAGTGGGATGTTGAGGAAGGGTAGTAGGTATACTTGATGAAGTAGGATGGGTGGGAAGACAGACAAGACAGCAGGACAGCATACAGGGGCAGTATATGACAAATGTGTGGGGTAAACACCTTGGACGGGGAGGAGTGTTTGGAAATCAGAAGAAGCCCATGAGCCCCCAAATGGAAACAGTGGGACTGAGGTCCCTAACCATGGGCAGTCAATACTGCACCTTCATGGCCCTGAAGGTGGATGTGCTGGGGGCTGAGCAGGAGGGGTAGGCTGACCCTCAAATTGTGCCATGCAGCCCTCAAGGTGGAGTAGCAGATTTCATAATTCTCTACAGAGTTCCCTATGCACTAGCCCCCAGACCTGACTTCAGGTGACAGGATCCTCTCTGCGCCCAGTCCCAGGGGTGGGATGAGCCCCATGCCCTGAGGTGGTTCCACCCAAATGTGGTGCAGGACCAGCAGACAAGGAAGTCCTGGGGTGAGTACCAGACATGCTGGGGCCTGGTGCCAAGTCAGGTGAGGTGGGAGAGGTGGCTCCACTAGGAACGGCCTTCCCAAACATATTATGGCGTTGCAGTTTTAGAACATATGTGGGTTAGTAATAATCAGCACAATCCAAGATTAATTATGACAGCAAGCATAGATATTCCCATTAACCCAAAACACCAGATTTGGAACAGTTGCATAGCAAACAGAACACATACATATATGGAACCACAGTGGCCATTACAATGGCATGCAGGTTACATTGCTAGCAACAGGAAACTAATGATAGTGTTTCAACATGGAACATGAATAGAAACACATTTCAATATTTTTTGAACAATAGGACATATGTCCCAACAGTAGGTTTGGTGCAAACATACCCATTGATTTGTGTGTTTAGATTATTGTTGCAGATATGGTGGGGTGGAGAGAGAGATATCAATTAACAACTTTTATATCCTTACAGTATGAGGTCCTCTGACCTTTTTTCCTGTTTATGTCTTCCAGGTACAATGTCCCAGGAATGGTTCCCTGCATATACACCCCAGAAAAATTATGTCATTATAAACTTCATCATACTACATCATGGAACCCTATTTGGCTGCAGGGCTCATGATCTGCAGGAGAGGACCGCCCTGTGGAATGAGACCGTCCACAGGGTAAATGATGTAAGCCTGTATAACCACAGTTATGTGCAGGTGCGGCATCGGTTCACCGATCTGATCCACCATGCCCTTCACCGTGCTGCTGCAGTTAGGAGGGACCAGCTAGCCACAGGTGGGGGTCATGCCATCCAGCCCCCACTGACACATGCTGAGAAGCTCCTCACCAGCCTTGGGGCACCCACCCACCAGCCAAGTCAGCAACCTGAAGATAGCATTGTGGAGGTGGGTGCCACCCACACAATGGATGAGGAGCATACAGGTAAAGCCCCAGGGCACATTTGTAGATTACCGTTGCTTATCTATCTTCATCTGTAAAGTATCTACATGCATATGTCAGATAACATAGTCTGTTGCTGCAGTGTAGTAATGAACAGATGTGCATAATCTCTAGTATTGTGGGTTTGTACTGTTGTACTGAAATGCTGCTCCCACCCTATACTGATGCCACAGGTGTGGCTACTGACATTACGTCTCTCACACAACTATGTAGGTCCCTCTGATATACAACTGGGGCAGTAGCTTGTAGCTGGTGAGTATGGAGTTTTTTTGTTAAGGTTTGCCAATACACCGGCCATGTTATGGCCATGCTATTTGCCAGGTACACATTTAACACACCTATCCATAATGCATGCTGTACATATTCACATATTGTTGCTGTTAACTGCACTGCATCACAGTCATCACCATGGTGGCATATCTGAAGGGTATGGTATATAAGAGTCCTGCAGTATACCTATAAACCTGTCAGTGCAAGATGTGTGGATAGAGATGAACATAATGGTGGAACAAATGGCCTTCCATAGGGACATGTCTGAAACATTATCCTTATACAGTGGCTACAACAGTGTATACACCGCTATTACAATGGCATCTGTTCCTAATCTAAACAACGGCAAATCACAATACCACATTCCACAACTTTTACATCCTGTAATGTGATCCTAACATGAGCAATGAATGTTTAATATGGAATCCTATGTTAGGACAACAAACATGGGGAATACATACCTTAACAAACACTGGAAGCATATGTGTGCACTCACTCCAAATAACATATTGTGGAAGCAGCTTTTGAGGTACTGACAGCATTCACTCTTCTTGAGTACACACCTTCCATGAAGTACAGGGCCTCAATGTCACACCAAGTAATGGTCTGATGCCCAAGAAGTATGTCTATGACATTTGCCCACTCACCTGCAACACAGGCAGCCGTGGCTTACACACATCTTACAAACCATGGAATGGATCCCATATCTGAAAAGTAGCACTCAGGAGTGGGAGAAGTAGCCTTACCTCACCATTGCATATACCATGGCAAACAGTGCAGACAGTCATGTATGTGTGTATGAAGTATGGGACAACATTAATGTAGAAAAGAAACAGATGGCCATCCAAGACAGATGACAACACATGTTGCAAACTGGTCATGGAGGTTGCCCAGAAACATGCAGCAATACTGAAGGACTTGCAGGAATGTCTAGCAAGTACTGCCTGTGCAGTACATGCCAACAATCACCTGGAATCTGCATAAGTGTGGCCTATGCGTTAGAGTAATCAGATGGAAGAGTTGTTCCACACTAAACATCATACAGGGCTCTCTAGAGGTAGCATATGCATAACATCAAGTCTCCCAAAGGCATGCGTTGCAATGTGTAATGGTCTACTGAGAGCAAGGCTGAAACTTACAGACAGTATTAATAAAGATACATGTGGTGCACAAGCAACACCTCACTCCACCTCAGGCCCACCATCCCCATTTTTACCTTGCTGTTGCCAGTGTACACCTTTAGGTTTGCTGTTCATTAGTAGGAACTACATTCTAAATTTGGAACACTGCAAAATAACACTCATGTGTGGCCCATAGTTGTCAAGCATCTGCAATAAGGCTGAGGATGGGGGTGGGTGTTATCCTGAAACACAACAGTGAACTGAAGGATACATCCAAAGCTCTCTAAGAATGGCTGCATCTGAACACAGTCAAGGTCATGAATTGTGCCAGACATAACCCTGACTCCACAGCAATAGTGAAGGCACTGTGTGACCTCCAAGGGCTGTGCACATGAGCTGATCTTGCAATCCGGCAGAGATGGGGGACATTTCTAGGGTGGAGTGACCAAATA
Source organism: Protopterus annectens (assembly GCF_019279795.1). Lineage (NCBI taxonomy): Eukaryota > Metazoa > Chordata > Ceratodontiformes > Protopteridae > Protopterus > Protopterus annectens. The sequence goes on from NC_056729.1 coordinate 310,115,380, forward strand.
ATAGCAAGTGAAGATGGGCCATGCTAGTATACCCATTCCAGGAATAGTGCATGCTATAGTTCACTTAACAGGTGCTGCAACAAACCATTGTGTTACAGGTGTGCAGACTTATGCAACCCACATATTGTATGCATCTGATTCAGCATTTGCACAACTAACACATTTGTTTGATACTGCATTTGATTGCACAGGTCATATGTCACATATCAGGTGTGTGTAATGTTAACATATACAGTATTGTGGCCCCACTGCATATCATGGAAGAGGCTGGCATGTCAACAAGGGTGTGTACACTCCTCATATCCACATTAAGTTTTGAAGGTTGTCAGTGTAATTGGATTTTATTGCTCATACATGCACTGCAGATGATGAGATCTGCAAATCAGAGGTCAGGCATTAACTATTGTCATCAGTCCTATATCATCCTAGGTATGTGTCAGACAAACACATATGGGCTGGGAGGAACACAGCAAACATAACTGCCTCACATATACACATTCAGATAGCTTATTGGTAACTTGCTGTGGCTATGGTGTGCAGGGTCCTGGGTTCAAGTCTTGTAAGGGCTGATTATCCCCTAAAGGGCCCGTCTCTATGCTGGTAGAATGCAAAGTTCCTGTAATCATGGCTTCCCAGGTAAAAAACACACTCTCCAAAGCCAAGAACACAGCATCCATGGGACCTGACAACATCCCAGGTTGCGTTCTACATGAATTACAGAACAAACTGGCATCCCACCTGAGCACCATGTTCAATCATAGCCTCACCTCAGGCTTTGTGCCCACTGAATGATGGACAATGACAGTTATCCCACTCCACAAAGGGGGAGCCATCATGGACCCTGGGAACTATCACCCCCATTAGCCTAACAAGCCTGGTCTGCAAGGCCATGGAATATATCATCATGGAACTTATAAACAAAGACATTGGTAATCGCCATACTCTGGACCCCACCCAGTTCAGGTTTGTAAAAGGCAGATCATGACTTCTAAACCTGATAGATTTCTTTGAAGCAGTCACCAAAGCCATAGGCGAGGGTAAGGTAGTTGACACAGCCTATTTAGATCTTGCCGAGGCTTTTGACACCATCCCCCACTCTGGAAACTCACTATAAATCCCTATGTCACAAGATGGGTTGCCAACTGGCTCACTGACAGACCCCACACTGTGAAAGTAGCAGACTCCAAAAATAACTTCAGAAAGTGGAGTACCACGGTGTTCAGTTCTGGGTCCTCTCTGTTTGGTATCTACTTCTCTGAAGTACAGGCTAACACAGAAGGTCTTTGACTAACAAAGTTCAAAGATGACTGAAAACTGGGAGCCATAATCGAAACTCCTAACAATGTGGACATCCTACAAAAGGGCCTCACTGAGACAGATGCTTGGTGTCAAAGCCATGGCCTCAAGCTCAATGCCAAAAAGTGCATTGTCAACCCCTTTGGTAAAAACTCTGTACCCATGAACTACCACATAGGTGGTAGTCTACTTAACACCAAAAGTGTGATAAGAGACCTTGGGACACAGGTGGACACTATTCTATCCTTTGATAACCACATCACCACAGTAGTCAAGAAATCCTTTTACGTGGCACACCTCATCACAAAAGGTTCCTCATCCAGGAAAAAAGAGGTCATTGTTCCCCTCTACTCATCGCTCATTAGATCCATTATAGAGTACAACGCCCCATTTGGTATGTACCTCACAAGACATCTACAACAACTGGAAAGGCTGTACAAATACCTCACAAAGAGGATTACTGGCCTCAAACAGATCCCCTACGCAAACCGTCTCAAAAAACTACAGCTTTATTCCAAGCATATCACCTACTCAGAGGTGATGTCTACCTAACATACAAAGCTATGTCAAACCCAGAGCTGTTGGACATGCTCCACTTAAAGAAATCCCATTCCCTCCAATCTACATGCTCTAAGGACCTAAACCTTGTCACTACAACAAACAGAACATGCTGGAGGGATAGATTCCTGTCCCATAGACTTCCAATACTCTGGAACAAACTACCGATATATATATATTTATATATATATATATATATATATATATATATATATATATATATATATATATATATATATATATATATATATATATATATATATATCAAACAAAACTCCTCATTAGCACTCTTCAAGAAATATCTTGATGATTGGATGGGAAAGAGGAAATTCACTCCAGGGATCACCTCCTTGGCTCTGCTCAACAGGGGCACAAGAAAAAAAACTTTTTTGGGTGGCGAAAGCCAGGGTTCCTTTTTGGCTAGGCTTATATAGGCCCTAGGGCCAATAGCCTAGTACCTACCTATGAACCTATGAACATTCAGCAATGGTGTGCACACTCGTGAGGTATCATGCACAGTACATGACAGGGTGCTGTACAGGTGCACAGCAATACTGTGTACATGGGTGCACTGTGTTCCAGGGGAAGGGGTATCACCTACTAACACAACTCATGCATCACAGAGCTGTATAATTTTGGTAACAAGGATTGAGTATAACTGCAGTGCATGCTGTTGAGTGCCATATGTCATGCATGTTGACTGTTGGGTAATGAAAGGTCTGTGTAATATTTGTGTGCCACCTCACCTGTAAGTGTGTGTGTGTGTGTGTGTGTGTGTGTGTGTGTGTGTGTGTGTGTGTGTGTGTGTGCGTGTGTGTGTGTGTGTGTGTGTGTGTGTGTGTGTGTGTGTGTGTGTGTGTGTGTGTGAGTGTGTGTAGAGGTAATCAGTAATATACAGGTCTTAAATTACATTATTTGATTTCCCCTCACAGGTGGCGAGGTGGGTCAGGGTCCCTCCTGTAGGCAAACTGATGTTAGTGTCCATGCATACTGTGACAATGATGATAGGTATGGTGAGGCACAGGCAGGGTTGTCAGGTGCTGAAGCTGTGCCATTGGTTGACATCCCACTTTTATCCACCCCATCCCCGCACACAGTCACAATGCACATACATACCCCATCACCAGTGGCCATAGATAAGGGACAGTTGGCGGGTGTTGGCATGGGACAGGAAAGTGTGCAGACTATGGCAAGTGTGTCTGTACACAGCAGCTGTAGCCAGATAACCAGTGAGTTACCACACAGGCAGATGTACAGGGGAGCTCATAAGAGGGCTGCTGGCCATCATGCTCCTGGCAGAAGTAACACAACAGGTGTCACCAGATGCATGTTTCAGGCCATCATGGAGGCACAGGCATATATGGAATGTTACACCAGACAGAGTCTGAGGCTTCAGAGGGCTACTCATTCTGCTGTACTTGACAACATCTGTGATCTTGCAGGTGCCCACCGTCATTTTGCAGAGGTCCTGGATAGACTGCTGGGTGAGATGGTGGGCATTCTCGACCATGTGGTGTCTGTGTTAGAGCATGTGGTGGGAGTAGGGTGTCAGCCACGTGGACGTAGGTCAGCAACATCAACAGGTGGAGGCCTACGTGGACATGCTACAAGCCACAGCTGCTCCCGTAGTGGCAGTACCAGCACCAGCACTGCAGGGGGGGTGCTGTCAACACCACAATGCAGCAGGCCACATGCACATAGTCCTGGCCAGTCCCAACAGGGATGCAAATCCAGTGGACAATTGTCATCATCTGGGGAGAGTAACATATCTGGGCTTCTACCTGGTAGTGCCCATGGAACCCTTGGCAGCCCCATTTCCCATGTCCGTGGCTGGACATGGTGAACTGTGCACCCTGCCATGTATGGTCTGTAGCTGTCCAACAAATCCCTGTATACGGCAGCCACATGGCAGAACTGAGTGCATACATACACACACACACATCACCAACACAGCTAGGGCACCTCCATACCCACACATACCGCATATGCACAGCCCAATTGATAAAGAACCCACTAGCACACACACATGATGTCAACCAAATGGCTCAGCCTAGGTCGCTGGCAAACCAACAACACACCCAGTGCATATGATGATACCCGTGCCACATCCATGTCATCCATACCATCGATGCAGGGACATGCTAATATGGTTCTGATGCACAGGGTGAATGTACTAAGGTTTAGCAATGTAATGCTGTTTAACAAATTTTCAGCTGGAATGTTTAATGCTTACATGTCAGGGTGTGTAGCTGTCCAGCCATGATGCATTATAGCTGTTATTAACACTGACTGACTGTGGTCTCCATAATGTATTCAGTTTGAGTTGTAGGTGTCTATGTGTTAGCAGGATGATGTTCTGCTGTCCTTTCCTACAAGGGGTATGGCATTGTGGTGACACATTGACTTTGTCATATACTGGGTACAGCTGAACACGTGTAACAGGTCTATATAACAGTAACTGCATGTGCCACATAGCTGATAGGTCTGAGGGGTGTATATAAGTGAGTGCATATCACATCAGTAAATAATCAGTCTGCCAGTTTAATGTCATTGATGATGGTACTGGCAGGGTATATGTCCTCTTCTCCAATGTAGTGCAATCCTGGAGTTGGTAAACATAGGTGTGCTGGTGTGGGTGGCACAGCCTCCACTTTGGAGGGTGTGGGGTTGGTGTAGAACCACACATAGTGTGATTAACAACTACTTAACCTTTTAACATAAACTGTACAGTATAACAGCAGACTAAGTGGGGGACACGCACAAAAATAACCCTAATGTAGGTGGCTGTGCCCACAACAACCATACCCAACTATATATACCAACTCCAGTATTGCTATACAGCTGTACAGTGGGAAAGAGGGCATTTGCACATCTACTACTAGTTTTGATGGAATGATTTTCCACAAGATGATTCCTTTGAAATGTTACCTTTTGCCAGTTAGTTTTCAGACAAATGTTCTCCTGGGACATGTATTTTCCACAAATTGAAGTAGATCCCTTCACATACACACACACACACACACACACACACACACACACACACACACACACACACACACACACACACACACGCACACACACACACTGAGAGTAGATCCCCTATCAAGGTAATTATTGCTACTAATGTGTTTGTCCTTAATTGCACACACTACAGAGGTTTTAGGAAGAGATGTGTCCCGAGTTTCTTGTTAAGTGAAGAACATCACCAGGCCTTGTACAGTATGGTAATGGGTATGTACTGGGTGTTAATGAACAATACATAATATGACATTCTGTCATATACACATTTACAAACACATAACATCTGACAGACCTGGGTTTAGCAGTGCTAACTACCTTGTCAGTGAGTCCATTGTATTACAGAGGATTTGCACACAGCACATGCATCATTGGGCTGGATAGTGTAATCAGTTACCTGTATGGTTAATGGTGACAGTGGTCCTCATACAGTGGATATTGGGACATGTACTGGGGGTATCATGGTGTAAAGACAGTGTACCCAGCACCCACACCCCACATTGGATATTGTACTCACTAAAACCCATGATAGTGCTCTGACATACCCACAATCACACACTGACCATGACTGCAATACCACCCCTTGTCTATCTAATTAGTGCTACTACAGGGATATGCATTTATTGCACATGCCACAGGGATAGTAGGGTGAGGGTTTGTTATGGCTCTCTTAATGTCAGCATCATCACTACCCCTTATAATGTATGGCAAGGTTTATTGTATTTGGAGAATGTGGCCTCAGAATGCTGTCTCCTACAAATATGCGCACTCACACACATACACACACTTGCCAGGACTGAGAGGGTAATCCACACCTATCTTCCAATTTGTAGAACAGTGCTATGCTGGTACTGCAAGCTCCAAGTAGCCCATAGGGTGAAGCGTGTAACAAGGTACATTAAATGTCAATTACAGCAGCAGCCATTTCTAAGTATAGCAATGGGGGATGTAGTGCATGAGAAGGCCCTTAGGGTATTGTCAACTACATGTTTACAAACACACAGACACTGTTATTCTCAGTAATGCACACTGATACATTTGTCAGTAATGGGGTCCATAGGTGCAGGTGTTCCTAGGTGTGTACCAGGCTAATGTCCATGGAGAGAGAAGAAGAGTAGGACATGTGGGTACACTGGTATCATGCCACCTGACATT
>NC_056729.1:310126406-310248906 GCF_019279795.1 Protopterus annectens
GTGGAAGTATACTTGAGGTCTCTGGGGCATGTTGTGTGGACAGATTGTTATCTTCTGATGTAACACTCCTAACCTCATTTGGTAAGACCTGGCTATGTAACTGAGGTCATGCTTGCACCTACACTAACAGCATGATACAGGTATTTAGTAGTTAGTGGTGTCTGTCCATACAGGGCATGTGCATAAGGCATGGTATTCCCTTTGTGGGTTACATTTGCATACTCTACAGTTGTTGCAGGCATCCAGTGTGGAACATAGCCAACGGGCCACTGTAAGCATTTATTTGCCTACTGCGGGGATGGAACAGGGTCCCATGTCCTTTTACTTGCTGGATAACACAGTCAGGTGATGTAACACATCAAAGTACTTTCTGATGTCAGTGACACTGTTGTGTTCAACAGGCATGTAGTCCACTGCAATCACACCGTGGTTACTATCTCTGAGGCAATATGCAGGGAACTATCAATATAGTGGTTGTTGCCTAGCCAAGTATCTTTGTGTATGTGACATGGGTGGAAAGTGTTCTTTGAGTAATAGAAGGGTTGCCTATGTTGTTCACCAATCCATAATGTCACATGTAGAGCTATGGATTGTCTACACCAACCTCTCCGGTGTTTGATATCTGTTGTCCTTGTATGGTGGACATTGTGACATATACTAGGTCCTCAACATAATAATTTAGAAAAACCCACCTCACAATGGATCCAGTTATTACACAATCACAGCAACCTCCACACAGGATACTGATGACAGACACACACTTGCCAGTACTGAGATTCAAACCCCTACCTTGCTATGTATTGTTATTATAGTGGGCTGCATTTATTGCATGTGCCACAGAGCTCATAACATGCATGCTGTCCCAAGGTATTTCTAAGGTGAGGAACATCACCAGCCCTTGTAAATACCAGCATTGGGTAAGAGATCCCAGAAATAACTTTACCCCACACACACACATTTGCTAGGGGTGCTGGTTCAAACGTCTATCTAACAAGCTTTACGGACCACATGCACCACTGACTTGACATGGGTTTGACATGGGTTTGGGTTGGCAACAGGTACATTTAAGGTGGATGATATCTGCAGGCCTGCTAAAGACAGGCTCTGAGATGTGTACTGGGTGTAAATGGGGCCAAAATCTTTGAAGTACAGACATACATATGTACACACACAAACACTTGCCACAGATGAGATTCAAACCCATACCTATGTAGTTACTGCTACTATATTGTTCTGCATTTATGGCATGCAACATGGAGCTTACATGACGGGGAGCTAACATCAGCAGCACTGCTAAAGGAGGGGTAAGGGGAGAGTAGTAAGTGCGAATGTCCATAAAATCAAGTATCATCAAAGACACACACACACACACACACACACACACACACACACACACACACACACACACACACACACACACACACACACACACTCACACACACACACACTCTCTCTCTCACACAAACAGTTTCACAATTGTCGTGTCTGGGATTAAAAGTCCTATCTAACTGGTATGTTACACTATAGTATTACGCACTTATTGCAAGTGCCATGGAGCTTATATGTTGGAGAGCTCTCCATAGGTATCTCTGAAGATGACTAACATCAGCAGTAGTGCTAAAGGAGATGTTAGGGGAGAGTAGTAAGTGTGAATGTCCTCCAATGGGAGGTGTATTGACTGTGAATGGCCTCAAAATAATTCATCTCCACACACACACACACACACACACACACACACACACACACACACACACACACACACACACACACACACACACTTTCACAGTTGCCATGTTTGGGATTAGAACTCCTACCTAACTATTTTCCACACTACAGTATCACACACGTATCGCAAGCTGAGACTTGGCCAGATGGTTATTTCAAGGTGACTGATATCAGCAGGAGTGCTAACATGGGCAATGGGAAGTGCAGTGTGTGTGAAAGGGCCATAAACCATTCCTCTGGAAGCACACACATACACCCACACACACACACGTACACACACACAAACACACACACACACACACACACACACACACACACACACACACACACACACACACACACACACACACACACACACACACACACACACACACACACTCAGTCATACACAACTTTACATTTGACAGGACTGGGTATACAAATTCTAGATGAATATTGATTTCTACTATTGTGTTACACAGTTATCACAAACACCACAGACTCTATAGGGCTGAGGGCTACCAAAAGCAATGTCTACAGTGATTGCCATCAGCACATCATGTGATATTGGCCATTTGGATGTGTGGTGGTTGGACAGGCCTCATGATGGAAATCTCTCTGTCACTGTCTGTCTTTCTTTTCCCCACATCTCTATGTGTGTATGTTTGACATATCATAGTGTGTTGGCCTTGAATATATGTGAGTATTCCTATCCAATGTGTGTGCAAAGCATGAAGGGTGTACAATGTGGTGTGTGTGCACTGACATCTGCGACTGACAGATATGTATAGTCCACTGTGTTGTCAGACATGGGCTTCATTTCTCTAAGTGTAGAAGCCTACCCAGTATGATCTTCTGTATTGAGTGTGTGAATCCATTCCAGGTAGGTTGTACTCCAGTCTAGGATTTGGTGTCTACACCTACAGCTAGCGACCTGTTTCTGCAGGATATCTGTAGATAGGTTAACAATATGGAGTCACAATGGTGACAGATAGTGGGATACTGTAACTATTGTGTCTGTGCTGCTTGTGTTACATGGTTGGTGTTAGCAGATATATTCAGACATATGTACTGTTTTACAGTGTGATGTATTATGCCATCAGCTACTGACAGTTACATTTATTTGCTCACAGTTATTTCCTGGAAAATACAAGATGAATGGAGCAGTGTCCAGTATTGTGGTCTGCAGCCTACATATTCTTGCACACTCATGCCATTCTGGAGGGGTAGCTGCAGACACTTGCTGATAGGTCTGTGTAAATGGTTAATCACCTTGGTACTGTGGCTGCTGAGGATCCCCTGCTCGTACATATATCGATATAACAGAATGGCCATATCCTGCTGTGACCATACCTCTCAGCTGTACAGATTCAACCAGGTTACTCAGAGGCAGGGCTCATATATCTGGTCAGTTCCCCTTCACATTGTGGTTTACAAGAAGGTTTGTAGCCACCCATTGCTGGTTTTGCAGGCAGGGGTAATATGGGCACATATCAGAGTTTCAGACTTCACACACTCCATGACTTCTATGTTTCTACACCCCTCCCACTCTGTTATTCTATCCTCTTCCTAACATTATGCGAGTGATATCTGAGAAGTATCCCTATATTTGTCCCTTCATCCCAGTGGTATTTAGGGGATGGTCCACAGTACATGCAGTAAGACATGTTGGGCATGCTACTGGTATTTATCAACATGGCCTTGCACTTGTGTTCTGTTGACTCTGTTATGTTGTTAGTTGGGACCCCATGAGATAACATACATTGGCAGTACGGGTGAGACACAGGCCTTTGACAGAGGATGGTAGGGCATTTGGTAGTGATGCAGGCAGTCTGTAGCAGGCCAGTGCATTCTGTCACTCCTACATTCCCAGGCTGTGAGCCACTGGATTCCCCTGGGATGACAGGGTAAGTGTGCGAGGTGTTAATGGCAATAGTTCCTGTCCATATTAATCCATTGGTCTGGATGCTGGTAGGGTACTGCTTACAGCTAGGGACACACCTGCATGGGACACCTATTCAGCATGGTGCATTCTGTGGGTATTCCCATACAGAAGTGGGTGTCATACTGTACTCATTCCCAACAGCAGGGATATGACCTGTGATAAACCTGTGGCTGATGATGGGGTGAGCTGAGTGCATGTGTGATATGGAAGCTTCTTGCAGCTGCCTCACAGATATAACTGGGACATTCCCGGTATACTGCCTTGTACAGGGACATAAGCAGTCTCTCATTACTTCATAACTGTGCCTTTTATGTTCTGCCAGTGTTTGGCCAGACTACATCAGTATTCCATACTACACAGACAACTAATGTGCTGCTAACCTGTATGTACAATTCCACAGGTGTGTGCAGTTGGCAGTTACATTTTATGTAGTCTGTCTAGGGTACTTCCACCTGTGTACTGTCTGTATGTCTGGGCCCACATTCATGGCATGTCCATCTTCCAGACGGTGACAGATACTGACATCTGGACAGTGAGTATGGACGACTGATGACATGGGTATTGCTGCAATGCATTGTGGTTGGCGCTGCAGTTGTCAGAACATGGCCCTGTCTTTAACAGTACTGGCCATAGGCCACTGAGACACAACCGCTTATGCCTACATGCTGACCACTTCCAGACAATATTGAACACAGAACAACCTAACACACGGACCCCTGCATATTGTACACATGCAACAATCTATCCTGTAAATTGAGCCAGCTCAGGTAATCTGTGATTCACTGTTATTAAACCCATACGTACATATTACTGCATTTCTACACAGGATTGTGGGGGGGGGGGGCACACGTGACAACTGTAAACATTTGCTATGACTGTACTGGTATTTCAGGTACTCTGTTGGCTTCCATTTCATTTTGTATTCTGACCTATCATGCAGACTAGAAGCATATCAGTAGAGTACAGATCTTTGGTTTTATTGACCTACATTTCAGTTTCAGACTTCTTACCCTTCAGAACTAACATACAACTGCCAGACCTGTTGTAGTCTGTCTGTGTAGGTCTGGAAGGGGGCTGTTCACCATTGCCATCAATTGGAGGCTTTAGCCAAGCCTTTCTTCATGGTCATCTACACCTGTCCTGCTGGCTGAGGCTGATGTTTGGTATGTGAGCCTCACTGACATGGATGTGTGTGTCCTATGGACACACATTTGGGCAACCACATGTACTGCAGTGAGATATGTCATCTTGTCTAATACTGCTTACTTTGTTTAGACCAGTATTTTTATGGATTTCATGCTGCCCATATAGGTGTCCATATCTGCTGCCATCCCATTCAGCCACCTGATTCCCTTGCATGCTCACATCCATACCATAGATACAACTAGCAGTACATACTACTCCATTCAGCAGTTGTTAGGAAGAGTGACTTACCTTGTGGCTGTGCCAGTATGCAGGATGGTGCTGGAGGGTTGACTATGTTGGATGCACATAGTACACTCCCTATACATGGTAAAGCACAGGTAGTGTCATGTTTGGCAATACTTTTACTGTATGTGCAAGTCAGAGAGAGGTGTCATTCCCTGGGTCCTTGCCATGTCAGTGTATGTGCTATGCGTTGCCTCTTTGCCAATGCTTGGGCATACTAGGCACGCCTCCTTCTGCCTACATGGGATGGCTCAGGTTCTTCCTCCTCCGAGTCCCTCTGTGCCTGTGATGGCCTTGTCAATAGTGGGTGGCTGTGTGGCCCTGCCCCATGCTGTTCCTGCTGCAGCTGTTTCAGCAGGATTATATTGTGTAGCATGGCACATACAATGAACATTTGTGTGCATGTAGCTGGAGAGTACTGCAAGGTTCCACCGGATATGTCCAGGCAGCAAAACCGTGACTTGAGCATCCAAAAAACACATGCTATTATGATTTTGGTTTGTGTGTGTGCCTCATTATGGAGTTATTGTTCGGGTGTGTGTGCATTTCTGATGGGTATCATCAGCCACGGCTCCAGTGCATAACCAGCATCCCCCACTAGGTGGTCCTATGGGATGTCCCCACTGGCAAATGTCTGGTACATCTGTGTCATATGCCAGATGTGGGAGTCGTCATAGCTTCCAGGGCTGCCAGCACACACATTTAAGATAATGCCCTGGGCATCACACACAACCTGGCAGTTGATGGAGGGGAATCCCTTGCAGTTTATGTAGACCCTACCCCACTTGCCGGGTGGTGCTTTGATGTGTATGTGCGTGCAGTCTATAGCACCCACTACCTCAAGGTATTCTGCTATTTGGTAGAAGAGATACATATTGCTGGTCAATGCCTCACAGGTGTTGAGGAAATATATGTGCTCACCTGCATGTGCTGACATGGCATCCGGGAACTGGTGGAGTACCCTGGATGATGATGCCTGTGAGATCCCCATGATATCCCCAGTTGGCCTTTGGAAGGTACCTTTGGCTGGTATTCTTAAGCCTACACATACCTTGGTATCCACTGGGATGGGTCCCTCTCTGTTGGTTCTGTGTGTGAGGCATGGCCAGTCCAGCTCAACAATTTGCTGTAGAATGTCCCTGTCCACCCTATAGCACTCCATGATCTCCAGCTCATGTAGCCCCTGGTAGGTTACTCTTGGTCTGTACACACTTCTCCTCTTCCTCACTGTGGGTTGGTCATCAGCATTCACATCTTCACCATCCTCAGTCTCTTCCACATATTGAGGTATCAGAGCAGCAGCAGCCCCTAACATTTTGTTAGTTTTGTCAGGTAAAATTTCCCCATCTCTGTACACCGGTAGTGTAGAGTTTGTGGGAAAAAACAGAGTGAAAGGTGTCTGCATAGTTTATAGTAGTGTGCTGGGCAGGGCTGGGCTGGTGTCTGTGTAATTGGCTGATTCTGATACATTTCACCTGCCAGCTATGCTGGTTCTCCTTGATTACCTTCTTACTGCTGTTTTCCCTTCCCATTGCCTTCCTGTTTAAGCCCCTAGGCATGCTACGCATACCCAGTGCTCAGATGTGAACAGAGCCGCTATTTCCTGTGTATTTTTTTTGTTTGTTTACAACCCTGTGCGCAGCACGTAAACCCGTTTAAGCAATGTAAACACTGCTAGGCAGCCTCAGACATACCCCCTTCCTTAACTGCGCTTTGCCAAGGGAAAACACGTGCCACAGAGCTCTAATAAGCTTACAACATGCATGACACTCCCCCTTATGAGATTATTTACCTCTTATACTTATACTATGGTGTTGCTGCACCTACAAGGTTGAGTGCAAGCTAACACTGAGAGGAATTCTGTGACTCAGTATCAATCCCCTCATTTCCATAAAACAGAATGCTAATTCATAGTTACCACACTCACCCTGAACCTTCCCCCTTAGCCACCAATATTTCCTGGTATTGTTGTCTTATGCATGCCATTGACTATCATGGCAAAATGCTGATTTGGGTTTAAAAGCTTATATCCAACTTTTTTTTCATATTTTCAGGCCGATCCTGTTTGAGCACCGCTGCCCTACATTTAAACGGCCGAAATCGGCCAAAAAAAATGTATAATTTTGCAGCTATTTCCCATGCCAATGGCCATATATTTGCCAATTAGCATGCCTACTACATTGAATACATGCTTTCTTTAGAGCTGTCATGCCTCCGTTTTGTAATTTGCAGAAACGTATTCGGTTAGTAACTGAATACATTTCTGCAGGTTACACTATTCCTGCACAGATTCGTGCCTGCTTCCTGGATTACTAATTCACCTCATTTGCATGGTTTTCACCAGTAAATGGGTAATTAGCATATAGCAGTGGTGTCCATGTGTGAATAGTGTAGGAGCTCTCGTGCACACCCTGGGAGCTCGTTCCTGGATCGCTCGTCGGCCATATTGGGTGCAGCAGCTCTTGCACTATTCCTGCACACCATGCAGAGCTTGCTGAATCCTGGGGTTGGTCTTCATAAATGTGCAAAAGTAACATGTAAAGTAGGAAAGTTGCAGTACCAAGAGAATACCCATCTATAACAGGGATGTGATATAAAGGAACTTGAGCAGGAAGACGTATATAGATATATGGGAAATGATGAAGGATCTATAATTAAACATGAACAAATGTGAATGAAACTCAATAAGGAATACTTCAGAAGAGTAAAACTAATACTGAAAACAGCCTTGACATCTAAGAATATATAGTCCAAGCCATAAACCAATTTGTTCTACCTGTTTCAATTTTTACAGTTTTGGTGTGATTGACTGGCTCCAAAAAGTATTTGGACAGAAAAACAAGAGAAATGCTTCATACTCATCAAATGACACATAACAATCTGTGTATACCAAAATTATATATTCCACACTCCGAAGGAGGTATGTGTCTCCTCAAAATGATTAAAGGTATCAATCTGCAATTGTAGGACTGCATACATATATGCTGACCCTTTCATGTCCAAACATAATGAATGTTTTACAACATGAGGAGAGGAAGTCTAAGATGACCTCTCTGCTTTGTTTAGTTGAAGCATTCAGTTGGCAAGTGGGAATGGCAATCAAACCAAAAGAAGACAGAAATCACACAGAGAATGAATGCGCAAAAAAACAAAAAAAAAGAATGGAGAAGTATCAGATGAGAAGGAAAGAAATGTGGAATAGCCATAAATATAGTGGCAAGTATAAAGGTCTCCTGGGACAGACTCATGTTGATCAGGATTTGACCCATGAATGGTTAAGGAGAGATGAGCTGAAACCAAAGGATGAAAGGTTAATAATGGCAGCAAACGATAGTGGTCTATGTACACATTGGTTTACAAAGTTCATTGAATACATGGGAGAAACACACAAATGTAGGTTTTGTAACAAAAAAAAATCATTACACACCTTGTTGCTAGATGTGATATTCTCATGGCAGAGGACCTACTGTATACACTGAAAGACAGAATAATGTGTTAAGGCTGTTGCATTGGGGATTGTGCAAACATCACAATATAGAATTAGCTGAAAAACATTTGAAACATGAACCACTAAGCATTATATAAAATGATGAAGTGCACTTCACAAGGAATTAGCCATTACCAACAATTCAACAAATAGATGGGAGAAAATCAGAAATAGTAGTCCATGAAAACAAGACGAAGGTAGTAGTGATTATTGAAATTGCTACACCCAGTGATTACAGTTTCTCACGTACAGAGAAAGATGGAAGTCATAAAATATCAAGATCTGCATGCAGAAATGACAGCAAAAGACAGCCGAAACACACTCCGTGAGTTCCAATAGTAGTAGGAGCAATGGGTCTCAAAAAAAAAGAATTTACAGTTGTATTTAGATATGCTACCAATACATGTAACTTCACATCCATTGCAGGAGTAAGTCCTGGGCACATTGTAGGTGCTGCAAAGAACACTTTTAGATAACATCAAAGATTGAAACAATAGTAATTTAATGAACTTTAATTACATCCTTACTTAGGAATTGGGTCCAGTCCTGTCATAGTATAATGAACCCTGAAGATTTGGAGAAATTAAGCAGGAAGTAGTGATGGAATGAGCTTGTGTATCGCATATGAGAGTTACAGGTCTCTCAGAACACTGAGTCCACACATTGGAATGATAACCCTTCAAGTTCTTGTGCGACTCCACCCCCACCCCCATGGTCCACATGGGGCTTTAATGGCAACATGAGTGCAATTCATTGCACCAAGCAGCTCAGCAAAGTATACCATTATGTATATTACTGGAGTGGTCCTAAGGAAACACTGAGAACTCAATGTCCTGATCCACATGTACCAAGAGTATACTGAGTAATTATTGAAGTATATTCAAAGACAAAAGCCTGTGAGATATCCACTGTGTCCCCAGTTTGTCTCTTTGAAGTTCCCAGTGGTAAGTGTAGTGAGAGTTATACACACCTTAGTATATACTGCTCATCCCCTGGTCCCCATCTGTGGGCCATATAAACTCACTAATGCCAACACTATATCCCTTTGCACTCTAAATCTATCCAAGATTTCTTGCCTGGTCCTCCTTTTTGTCCAATGAATACTGCTGGGCCACCTGATTTTGCCACAGCTGAGATAAACACTTCAGAATAGGAAATAGCCAAGCTGGCCTAAAAAACAAGCATCTCTGTAGATAGCAATGTAGATGAAAAACAGCATAAAAAGCAACTATGAATCATACAAAGATGTGAAGAGCTCCTAAAATGCATAAGATAGTTGCAGATTGTCACATAGTCCTCATTTACATCTTATTATGCCATAATTTCCATATTTCCATACTACCTTTTCAGACTGGTTCAGATAGGTGTACCTATGTTGTCTCCAAATTATACCTTCATTATTAACCCAGGTACTGGGGATGCACTAGCCAGTGCATTTCTTTGTGCCAGTCCCAAGCCTGGATAAATGGGGAGAGTTGTGTCAGGAAGGGCATCCTGCATAAAACTTGGCCAAATAATTTCATGTGGACACCAGTAAATATTTCCATACCGGATCGGTTGAGGCTCGGGTTAACAATGACTGCCACCAGTACTGTTAGCCAACAGGGTGCTGGCGGAAATTGGGCTACTGTTGGCCGAAGGAGGAAAAGAGGTGGAAGGCATGGCCGAAGGCAGGATGAGAGGAGAAAGGCTAGGACTGTGGTAGTGAGGGTCGGAACTTTGAATGTTGGCAGTATGACTGGTATAGTGAGAGAGCTAGCTGATAAGATGGACAGAAGGAAGGTTGGCATATTGTGTGTGCAAGAGACCAGATGGAAGGGGAGTAAGGCTAGGTGTATCGGAGGTGGGTTCAAATTGTTTTATCATGGTGTGGATGGGAGGAGAAATGAAGTAGGAGTTATCCTGAAGGAACAGTATGCTAAGAGTGTTTTGGAGGTGAAAAGAGTGTCGGATAGAGTGAAGTTTATGAAGCTGGAAATTGATGGTGTAATGATGAGTGTTGTTAGTGCATATGCTCCACAAGTTGGGTGTGCGATGGATGAGAAAGAAACATTTTGGACTGAATTGGATGAAGTGGTGATGACTGTACCCAAGGGTGAGAGAGTGGTGATTGGAGCAGATTTCAATGGGAATGTTGATGAATGGAACAGAGGGGATGAGGAAGTCATGGGTAGGTATGATGTTAAACAAAGGAATGTAGAAGGTCAGATGGTAGTGGATTTTGCAAAAAGGATGGACATTGCTGTGGTGAATACATATTTTAAGAACAAGAAGGAGCATAGGGTGACATACAAGAGTGGAGGAAGATGCACACAGGTGGATTATATCTTATGTAGGAGGGCCAGTTTGAAGGAGATTGGAGACTGTAAAGTGGTGACCGAGGAAAGTGTAGTTAGACAGCATAGGACGGTGGTTTGTAGGATGACGTTTGTGATCAAGAAGAGGAGGAGGAGTGTGAAGGCAGCACCAAGGATCAAATGGTGGAAACTGAAAAAGAGTAATTGTGAGGTGGAGTTCAGGGATAAGTTAAGACAGGCACTGGGTGGCAGTGAAGAGTTACCAAATAGCTGGGTAACTACAGCATAGCTAGTAAGGGAGACTGCTAGAAAGGTGCTTGGTATGACATCTGGACAGAGGAAGGACAACAAGGAGACATGTTGGTGGAATGAGGAAGTACAGTAGAGTATACAGAGAAAGAGGTTGGCAAAGAAGAAGTGGGATTGTCAGAGAGATGAACAAAGTAGACAGAAGTATAAGGAGATGAGGTGCATGGCAAAGAGAGAGGTGGCGAAGGCTAAGGATAAGGCATATGAAGAGTTGTATGAATGGTTGGACACTAAGGAGGGAGAAAAGGACCTGTACCGATTGGCTAGATAGAGGGACTGAACTAGGAAAGATGTGCAGAAGGTAAGGGTGATAAAGGATAATGAGGGAAACATACTCACAAGCGAAGAGAGTATGTTGAGGAGATGGAAAGAGTACTTTGAGGGGTTGATGAATGAAGAGAATGAGAGGGAGAGAAGGTTGGATGATGTGGAGATAGTGAATCATGAAGCACAATGGATTAGCAAGGAGGAAGTAAGGATAGCTATAAAGAGGATGAAGAATGGAAAGGCTGTTGGCCCAGATGACATACCTCTGGAGGCATGGGGATGCTTAGGTGAAATGGCAGTGGTGTTTTTAACCAGATTGTTTAATGAAATCTTGGAAAGTGAGAGGATGCCTGAGGAATAGAGAAAAAGTGTTTTGGTACCGATTAAGAATAAGGGTGATGTGCAGAGCTGTAGTAACTACAGAGGGATTACATTGATCAGTCACAGCATGAAGTTATGGGAAAGAGTAGTGGAAGCTAGGTTAAGAAGGGATATGATGATTAGTGATCAGCAGTATGGTTTCATGCTGGGAAAGAGCACTACAGATGCAATGTTTGCTCCGAGAGTGTTTATGAAGACGTACAGAGAAGGTCAGAAGGAGTTTCACTGTGTTTTTGTAGACTTAGAGAAAGCATATGACAGGGTGCCTAGAGAGGAGTTGTGGTATTGTATGAGGAAGTCGGGAGTGTCAGAGAAGTATGTAAGAGTGGTACAGGATATGTACGAGGGTAGTGTGACAGCAGTGAGGTCTGCGGTGGGAGTGACGGATGCATTTAAGGTGGAGGTGGGTTACATCAAGGATCAGCTCTGAGCCCTATTTATTTGCAATGGTGACGGACAAGTTGACAGACGAGATCAGACAGGAGTCCCCGTGGACTATGATGTTTGCAGATGACATTGTGATCTGTAGTGAGAGTATGGAACAGGTAGAGAAGACCCTGGAGAGATGGAGATATGCTCTAGAGAGAAGAGGAATGAAGATCAGCAGGACTAAGACTGAATATATGTGCGTGAATGAGAGGGAGGATAGAGGAATGGTGAGGATGCAAGGAGTAGAGGTGGTGAAGGTTGATGACTTTAAATACCTGGGATCAATAGTTCAGTGTAACGGTGAGTGTGGAAGAAAGGTGAAGAAGAGAGTACAGGCAGAATGGAGTGGGTGGAGAAGAGTGTCAGGAGTGATTTGTGACAGACGAGTACCAGTAAGAGTGAAAGAGAAGGTCTACAAGAGGGTAGTGAGACCAGCTATGTTATATAGGTTGGAGACAGTGGCATTGACAAAAATGCAGAAGTTTGAGCTGGATGTGGCAGAGTTAAAGATGTTAAGATTTGCACTGGGTGTGACGAGGGTGGACAGGATTAGGAATAAGTATATTAGAGGGTCAGCCCAGGTTAGAATGTTTGGAGACAAAGTCAGAGAGACAAGATTACACTGGTTTAGACATGTGCTGAAGAGGGATGCTGAGTATATTGGGAAAAAGATGCGAAGGATGAAGTTACCAGGTAACAGGAAAAGAGGAAGGCCTAAGATAAGGTTTATGGATATGGTGAGAGAGGACATTCGAGTGGATGGTGTGACAGAACAAGATGCAGAGGACAGGAAGAAATGGAAACACATGATCTGCTGTGGCGACCACTAATGGGAACAGCCAAAAGAAGATGATGATATTTACAAACATAGCCATTGTAACTTCCCCTATGCCTAAGCACAATGACTATGAATAGCACTATGCATCTGTCATTACAAGCAACAATGACCTAATTTATTTAAATTCCTCTTTGGATAGTGTAATAACATGGCTGTTGGAACATTGATTAACCTTGAGCACTAACAAGTACAAAATGTTCCATTTTGGTCCTTTAAGAGTGAAATCAGTAATATTAACAAACAATACTGAAACTGAAATTATTAAAGGTATCAGAGTCTTGTTGATAAATAACAGATTTTCCAAAAGCAGCAAGGTGCATGGACTTGGTTGTTAAGAACACAGCTACCAGGTCCTTTCACATATTAATTGACATGTACTTTCTTTCATTAGACCAATTACTTATGATGGTGTTATGTATTTTTCATACTCTGAGGGGAATTGTTGTTAGCAGAGAATGCACAGAGGCAGTCTGACAAGAAAATATCAGCTTGCAAGCTGATATGCTGTAGTGAGTGATAGTTTTCTTTGACTATATTCCCTTATGTACAAATATGTAAGCAATAGATTATGCTTAGGCTATAGGGTCTTACATGATAATATTTTTTGGATGTGGTTAGATTTAGAATTAATTAAAAAGAAAAAAGTCACTCAGGGACAGTAAACAGTCTTGTCATATTCCAGTTGTGAACACCTCCATCAGATGCAAGCTTATCTTCCCCTTTATAGACAGTTATTGGATCAGGTTTCCATTATTGATCGGATGGTGAGAATCACTCTTTATGTAGGTTTTGCTATTTGTTTTTCAGTCAGTGCGTATTGTAATCATGTTTGCACAATGGCTGGTAGGCATCAGCACAACACACCTTGAAAATATGACTCTATGAAACTATGAAACATGAGTTCATTGCTAGAAGGCACTGTCTGTCAAACACAAGCTGATTTATTGCTGGATTATAGGACAGCAAGATACTGGTCAGTTCATCTACCGGGACTTTTCCAAGGCCTTCATCACAGCCCCACATGTATGGCTGCTAAAATAGTTACAAGACTGGGGATAGAACTAAAACTGAGGAAGCGGGCTTCTGCATTGTTGGATAGGAGGATGCAGACGGCTGTAGAGAGGGAAAGTGACAATGTCAGGAATAAGAGAAGTTTCTAGTGGAAACCAGAGGTATCGATATCTGAGTAGAACTTATTAAGTTTATTCCCTGATGCCACGAAGGCATGTTCAGTAAGGGAGGAATAGAAGAGAGCCTGAGGAATGATGAGCAAAAGCTGAATGATGCTAGATATGATTTACAGCACACAAACCAAGAATTATGTATTTAAGTCCTAACACCCAGGTATAAACTATAGGATAGGGGTGAACAATTGATGGCTTGAGATTAGGAAAAGT
This sequence comes from Protopterus annectens, assembly GCF_019279795.1. Lineage (NCBI taxonomy): Eukaryota > Metazoa > Chordata > Ceratodontiformes > Protopteridae > Protopterus > Protopterus annectens. The sequence continues at coordinate 310,140,889 of NC_056729.1, forward strand.
TATTTGGAGGGGATTATTGCATATTCAATGGACCAGCAGGCTCAAAGTGTGAGGGTCATCTTGATAGCAAACACCATGCTACTGTTTAATCGTAGGACAGACTCTAGAAGTAAGTAATAATGCTCTTGTTTTGCCATGCCATGAGTAGGGTGCCACCTGAGAGCTGCACGCAGTTTTGTATGACTTACAAAACAAAATACACTAGACAACTATAAAGATACAAAGAGAGAGAAGGAAAGGTGGCTAAACGGTGCTGGATGAAAGGGAAATGATAAAACCAAAGATGGAAGCAGATAAACCTCTTTTTATTAGATGCTAGAAGGAAAAGGAAACATGAATTAGGTATACAAAATCATGTGAGACATTCTTAAGGGTCATTCTGAACAAAAAGGATAGGTGTGAGAGGTTACAGGCAGCAGATAGTAGGGACCACATATTTACCATATCTGTGAAAGTAGTTCACAGAAATGGTTCTGTTTTCTTGTAACAGGCTGTGAGAATGGGTGTTGGAGAGGAAACCTGAGGAGGACTTCAAGAGGGTATGGGTAAGTTTTTTTTTTTTTTTTTTTTGAGTGGAGTTGACAGAAGATCAACATCTGAATTAATGACTCATTCAAAGTCACATAGTTTGGAAAAAGAGATGAAGGGTCTGCAAAGAATCAAAAAATGTTACTTGCAGATCCCCCTGGATTGCACATTTATGACTTATTTGTCTACTATATATTATTAAAAGTCATTTTGCTCATATAAATGAGAATAGACTCAACAGTTTCTTTTCTTAGAGACAATTTATCTGTAGTTAAGCTTTCCGCAAGTTAAAATGTATATCACGTAAATTATATGCCTTTCAATTCATTAAAACGTAAAAAGACAACAAGGAGACATAAAACACATTTCTTAGTTAACTGGATCTGTTTTACTGCTATTTTAATTCAAACCTTGAGTTTTCCTTAGTAGAAAATCATTCCAATAAATTTCTTTTCTCAAATGTGTCAGTGTTTGGCACTGCCCATACATTATATCATGGCTCTGAAAGCCCTGCAAATGTCTTTTTCCTGTACATTTTTTGCTACACATTGCAGTTTAATTCCATCATTCACATTTAGCTAATTAGCTAAGTGCTCTGCATTATAGATTCTGTTCCGCTGTCTCCTTCTTGGCTTGGGACTGGCCAGAGCAATTGTCAAGTTCTATTTATTACAATGGTGACAGGCTACCATGGCCTGAGTTTTAATTCATGCACTCTACATGACTAAAAATGCTTTATTGCATTTTACTTTAAGTATAGTGTCTTTTGTATTCAGAATTTGATACCTACATTTCATATTTATAAAATGTTCATTTCACTTGTATCATAAGATATGGGATACATTTTTTTCTTGCCTGGGGCAATCAGCTAAATGTTGTGAAAACAGTATCATGAGTATGAGTTGGGGATACAAAGGTGGGATATATTGAAAAATTAGGAAATATTGCAAAACAAGACAGGGAAGGTGTGGTGTATAATTCTGTATTAGAATGTACAAGTCAGTGAGAGAGTAATCAGCATAGGCTGTAAAGAAAGTAATCGTTCTGCACAATTCCAAATTACTACTGTAAGGAACAAAACAGCAACAGCACAGTTTCTTATTTAATCAGATTTCACTTGCAAATCATAGTAATGCTCAATATCTCACATTTCTCACTTACAGCCAGTAAACAAAATTAAGCACAGGATTTAGGTCTTAGTTTCTATTTTGCTCACACGGGACCCTGTTAATAAACAGGCACAGGATTTAGGTCCAAGCTTCTGTAAGTCTTCTCTTTATGTTGTAGCTTGACAAGTGTATTGTTGGTATTATATTTATTTTTTTTAATACTTTTATTAAAATATAAGCCCACTGGACACATTTTCTGGGGTAACCCTGGTTAAGTGACTTGCTCAGAGTCATACAATAGACAAGTGGAAGTGGAGGGAATCAAACCGGTACCCTAGATGACAGAAAACAGCTTATCATTGTCTCAGAGCCTTAATCCTCTGCACTAACTGCCATCCTATTGGCTATGACAAATTGACATTCTTCAATGTAAATTTAGAATAATATGATTTAAAGTAAATCCTAAAGATCTCCAGAGCTCAGCTTGCTGATCATAGTCTTCCACATTATTAAAGCCAATGTATAACAGAGAGCCTTTCAGAGTGGAATGCTGGTCATTATCCTCAACATAATGTACTGTACTTGTGTAACAACGAACATAGTAAGATGTGACAGCTATGAGGAGTGAAACTGATGGCAAGAGGGCAGAAACATGATCTGGGGTAGTTGATCACACCTTCAACAGACCACTGGTAGCAGAGTGATATGCCAGTGGCATGTTGTACCAAAGGCATAGTCCACAACCTAGGAGGAAAAGTATACACATTACAAGGCTAAGTATTGCCACCTCAGTTCTGCATACAGTTCTGGAAGTCATGCGAGGATATAGATGCCATGGAGTTGGAAAGAGTCCAAAAGAAAGCTAGAAAAAGAATGCATGATGCTGTGGAGAAAGGACACAAACAGAAATTAAATGAGCTGAAACTCTTCTAGATTCATTATACTCCTCAAAAAGTGAATGCGTTGAGATATAACTCATGAACCACTGAAAAGAAGTAGTTTTTAATCGGTGATTCATCTCCTATTTTTCATATGACTTAGTACTATAAATCTCACTGACATAGTGAAGAGAAGGGCTCATTCTCAATAAGCCATATTTCAGTGAGTTGAACCTGCAGTGACCAGAAATGTTGACACTCTTCTCAGTACAAACCAGGAGAGATGAGGGGGCATAAAATGGATGCACAATATCATGTCTTAGAAATATGAAGGATTCAGCTGTAACAGGTTAACAGAAGGCACAGACAAAAGGCTGTTAGAAGCAGCTTCTCAAAAGATCAGCAGCATTAACTTCTTTACAGAGGGCTGTGGAATCATACCATCATACTACAAGAATGAGTGGCACAGAGGGGATTTGAGGAGCCATTGATGAAAGTATATGATACTTGGCGAACAGAAGGGGGGGGGGGGGTGAAGCAAAATGTTTATTTATTTATTTACATTTGTTTACTGGGTAAATGTCCAACTGGGCAAAAATAGCCCATTTTCAGAAGAGACCTGGGGAGAAAAGCTCCAGTATATACACACAGTAAAAAAGGCAGAATGAAACACAAAAAAAAGTTACATTCTTATACAATTAGTTACAACTATAGATTTTAAGCAAGATACATCATTACATAGTAAAAACAGTTACAAAAGCATCATTGATTATACACATTTTTTTTTCTAGCAGGATCATCATGAGACAAGTTAGTTTTACCCTAGTGATGATGTGTTGTTGCAATAGTAATCCTGCTCAGTCTGAGAGGAACCACAGGTTCAGACATTTGATGTATGTGCTTGCCTGAGGAGCCAATGGTGCGAAGCTACCATCTGTGGGATTATGACTGAACGTCTCTAAGTCAGAATCCCACCTAAACGTAATGATACAGCAGTGCCACAGATCTCCAGCTGGCCATGGATAGCCAGCCGCAAGGTCAGTGAGGAGCACTGCTCGTCACTGGGTTGGAGTGCGAACGGAAAGGGGCTACCTCTCCCTAGCAGTGCACCACACATTCATGGGGAACCGGGTGCTAAATCATTCATAGATGACCTAATTCTGGGTCAGGGTTTCGTACATAGCAGAACAGCAAAAAGCTGTGATCTATTGAAAGTCAGCTCTCGAGCCAAGCTTTTGTATTCCATTCCCTCCGCATCACATGCTCTAGTGACCTCAACCTCATTATCACAATCATTAGAATGTGCTGGAGGGACAGGTTCATAACCGAGAGACTGCCCTTGCTATGAAATAGACTTCTCATAAATGTCAAACAGAGCACCTCACTGGCCCTTTTCAAGAGAAACCTTGATAAGTGGATGGGAAATAGAAAATTCACCCCAGGGATCACTCCAGTGGCTCTACTCGACAGAGACACTGGGAACTAAGGTCGTGTGGCATGATGTCAGGGTAATTCTATGGGCTAGGTTTGTAAAGGCTCCAGGGCCATTAGCCTAGTACACACACCTGTGAACCTATGAACCTAAATCATAAGGTGGTATCCCTGACAAGGGGGATATGAGAGCATGTTGAGAAGCAGAATAAGGAGGATAGAAAAAAACAGGTTAGTCCGGAGGAGAACAGGAGCAAGTCCAGTGAGTTAAGAAATATTCTTCTAGGACTTGCTTGAAATTATGTGTGTTATTGATGGTGAGTATATATTGAGGAAGGGAGTTCCAGTATTTAGAGCTTTTGCAGTCATATGAGGAGTCACCATGCCAGTTATAAGATTTGTTAAATTTGAGTAGTACCTTGTCTGCTGACCTGAGAGATTTAAGGTTTGTGTATGGTTGGACAAGTTTCCTTAGAGCTGGGCAGTTATCTGGTTTATACATAACTGAGTGGTTGACTAATAGTTGATTTAGTATGAGTAAGTTTGGAAGTTCTACCCAGTTAAGTTGATGAAAGGCAATACAGTGATGTGTTTTTTGAGGGTGACTAGATGCAAATTTGGCTATCTTTTTGTAGCAGGATTCTAGGTTATTAATTTCTGTTTTGTGAAGGTTGATAAACATTTGTGAACAGTATAGCAGTGAGGAAAGAAGGTGTGTTCTTGCTATAGCCAGTCTGGGATGGTTGGTAAGATAGGGTCTGGCTCTTTACAGAGAACCAAGTTGTATATGTACTTTTTTAATTGTGAGTGCAATGTGTCTGTCGAACCTCAATGCATTGTCAATAGTGACCCCAAGTAGTTTTGTGTGTTCAACAGGTTCTATTTTAGTACCATTGGAAGACAGGATAGTAAGAGGAGGTTGACTGTTTAGAATGAAAACATTTCAGAATACCATGAGCTTAGTTTTATTGCGATTTAGTATAAGTTGATGGGCTGCAAGGAAGTTTTCTACATTGCGAAGGGCAGTCTGAATTTTTTTTTTGAAGCAAGTTAATATTGGAAGCAGAGCAAATAAGGGTGGCATCATCTGCATATGTTATGATATTGGCTGGGCTAGTGGCTGAGTAGAGGTCATTAGTAAAAATAGTAAAGAGCAGAGGCCCAAGTATCAAGCCCTGAGGGACTCCTACTGATACAGAAAGCCAGGGTGACACTTTGTTCTCCCATAAGGTTGCCTGCTTACGATGTGAGTGATAGCTGTGGAACCAACTTAGAGCTTCAAGGCAGAAATTATAAGAGGCCAGTTTATTTAATAAGATTTGATGTTAATGTTAAATGCATTAAGACAAATTAGCTGGCCAAATTTCACACTTCTGCAATCATTCAAATGTAGTGTTAATGTAATTGCAGTATGGCCATTGTCAACCATCAATATGCTAAAAAAAACATGTTTAGGGGCTATCTATTAAGTCCTTCTTGACAAAGAATCTCAGCAGGTTATCCATTAATGACGGCTGTACTTTTCTAACATTGGTATTTTGGGACTCCATTTTTTCCTGCTACCAAATACAACACAATACTTAGATATAACAATAATTTCAGTTGTTATTGACTGACTAATATATGTGTGTGTGTGTGTGTGTGTGTGTGTGTGTGTGTGTGTGTGTGTGTGTGTGTGTGTGTGTGAGCATGTGTGAGTGAGTGTGTGTGTGTGCGCGTGTGCATGTGTGTGCGTGCACGCGTGTGTGTGAGCATGTGTGTGTGTGTGTGTGTGTGTGTGTGTGTGTGTGGCAAGCGTGCGTGTGTGCGTGTGCATGTGTGTGTGTGTGTGTGTGTGTGTGTGTGTGTGTGTGTGTGTGTGTGTGTGTGAATGTTAGTTACCTGTGCATCTGCAGTGCATCTGATCATTTGTGTATTTGTGTATGTTTGTGCATGTGTGCATGGGGAGATGTTTGCAGTTGCCTGTGCCGCTGTGTTCTATGGATTGGTAAGGGGAATACTAGCATGGTTATTTGAAACTGCACAGTGTGCACTTCAAAGACATAACAGTGAGTTGTTTATTAGCTGTTGCTCCATGGAGCTTTATAATATCACTAAATTGCATTATATTGTCATATGTTACTGGGTACTGAGGCATTGTCATTATGGTACTGGATTTATAGAATCATAGGCATTTGGGCCATGTGGCTATTTACACCTTATAAGTGCCCACCCTAGACCTAATTTTCTGGGAGTGATAGACCAGTTATTCCAGGGTTGAATTTAAGAATATCCATCCACTGTTTAATTTCCTGTTAAGGGTAGATAGTGCATCACATTGCTTGATCTAGAGATGAAGGTTGTTCCAGGCAAGGAGTAGCCATTGCTTGACAAATCTGTTTCTCCACCATTTTTGCGTGCTTGCTGAAACTGGTTTAGATCTCCTGTTCTAGTGTTCTCTGGACTGTTTCTTTTGTGGAGAAATAAGAAATCTTGGACTGCTGGATCCCTAATGTCCAGAAGACAAGGCACAGAGCCCCCCTAAGGAGTTTAAAGAAATGTAGGGGCAAGGCCTCCAGCCTCTACAAATAGCTCAGGTCCATTTGGCCAATGATTCTCTGTCAGTAATCTTTAGGGTCTCTCCAACTCTTGATGTGGTTAGTAAGATGCATCCCAAAAGGGGGCTTGTATTCTATGATGGACCTGAGCAGAGCAGACTACAGATGGGATAGGACTTCTTTGAATCTAGAGGAAACACCCTTTGTGATCAGCTCTGCCAGAGAGAAGGATTTTCTGACCACTGTTGAATTACAATGATCAAAGGAGAAGGAGTTAGTTCCTAAGAGGTCCAAGGTCTCTAACAATATCTTCACTTTCGAGTGGGATATTTTATACTATAATGTGGGTGAGGGGGATTTGTGTTCTGCCAATTTTTAGTGCATAAGCTATTACCGTATATAATGTAACGTGATGATTATGAACTGGGTGTTATACTTAAATCCTCTTCTGACATGCAGAAGCTGGAACACATTCATGACACTGAATCCTTCAAACATCAAAGTACAAAAGATCAACCACAGAAGGTCAGACACAAAACATCAAAACTATGTGCTACTGGCTTTTGTAGCAGCACTAAGAAGCCAGTAGCTTGTTGTATAAAATTGTGGTACAGCAGGGACTCTTTTTTTTCCCTTTCTCCACTGTAATGCCATCTCAGAGTTGGTATATATAATTAGCTGGGGGTGTGAGGGTGCATCCTCCTCATGGGGGGGGGGGACTACAGGGGACTTGTCACCTTACAAAGGCACTAGTGCAGTGCTTTCGATTATCCATGTTTTGACCTTTGGTGGTTGATCTTATGTGCTTCAATGTTTGAAGTTCCAGCTTCTTTGTATCAGAAGGGGATTTAAGTATAACACACAGTTTACAATCAATAGCAAACTTAGTTATCCAGAGTTCCTGGTTTCAAATTTGGGCATCAGGGACATGTATGCTAAACAGCAGAGATCTAGGCATGTAACCCCACTGGTTTCCTTAATTTTCCTATGCAGTGTAGGTTATGTCCCTCAACCAATTGACTATCCATCTAACTACATAGAGATCAGTCTGGAGTGCATTTAGCTTGTTGATATGTTGGCATGTGATATGGTATCAAATACCTTGGGAAGGTCAAGGTATGCTGTACTAAATTTTCTAATTTCTCCAGATATTTTGGGTTTCTAATACCATGACGGGAATGGACCCCATTCCTAAGTCAAAGTATGATTAAAGTTCATGAAATTAGTATTGTTTCAATCTTTTCTGTCAGCCAAAAGTGCGCTTCGCAGCACCCGCAATGTGCCAGGTAATGACTCCTGCAATTCATATGGGGTTACATGGATTGGTAACATATCTAAATATGATTATACATTCTTTTTTTATAAGACCCGTTGCCCCTACTACTATTGGAACTGTCTGGGTATCTTTCTTCCACATGGCTCTCATTATTTCATGCAGATCCTGATATTTTATGACTTTATTCCTCTCTGTATGCAAGACAAAATAGTCACTGGGTGTGGCAATTTCAGTGATCAATATTGTCTTCTTTTCTTGGACCACTATAGCATAGATCTTTTGAACTGTTGGTAATGGTCGATCCCATGTGATATAAACTTCATCATTTTCTGTGATGGTTTGTGGCTCGTTTCCAGTGTTTTTCAGCCACTTTGATACCATAAGGTTTGCACAATCCCCAGTGCAACAGTCTTGCCACATTATTATGTCTGTCAGTATACAGTCCTTCTGCCATTTGTGTGTCACAGCCAGCAACAAGGTGAGTGACTGTTTACAATTTGGTTTTATAAAATCTACATTTGTCTGTTTCTCCCACATGTTCAATAGACTTTTTAAACCAGCGTGTATGTAGCCCACTGTCTTGGGCTGCCAATATTAACCTTTCATTTCTTGGTTTGAATTTGCCTCTCCTTAACCATTTCTGTATTCATTCTTGATCAACATGAGGCTCTTCTAGAAGTTTTCTATACTTGCAACTATAGTTATGTTTTTTCCACATTTCTTGCCTTCTCATCTGGTCCTTCACCTTATATTCTTTCTTTTGTTTTTTAGCATATTCGGTTGCTGCCTGTTTTTTATCTACTTCTGGTTTGATTTCCCTTCTTGCTTGACATTGATATGCTTCTTCTAAAGTAAGTAGAGAAATCATCTTAGATTTATTCTCCTCATGTTTCAAAACTTTCACTACATTTGGATCTTGTGAGGTCAGTAGATATGTGTGGAGTCTCATGAATGCATATCTATACATGTAATTAATTTCAAGGAGGCCCATCCCTCCTTTGGAATGGGGAATATATAATCTTGGTATACACTGATTTTTATAAATCATTTGGTGAGCATGAAGCATCCTTCTTGTTTTAATATCTAATCTATCCAACACTTTTTGGGGACAGTGAATTACTCCAAAATTGTACGTTAGGACAGGAAGAGCAAATTGATTTACAGCTTGGATTTTGTTCCTAGATGTCAATGCTGTTCTCAGGATTGATTTAAGTATTCTAAAGTATTCCTTACTGAGTTTTATTTGCATTTGTTCAGGTTTTATTGCTGATCCTTCATCAATTTCTAAGTACTTATACAATCCCTCTTGCTCGATTTCCATTATATCACATTCTTGTCCCAGGATGTTTTCCTGGTGCTGCAATTTTCCTGCTTTAAAGGTTGCTTTTGCACATTTATAAAGACCAAATGACATTCTAATATTATCTGAAAAAGTTTTGACAACCTACAGCTGTGCTTTCAGTTCCTCATCTGATGAGCTATATAGTTTTAAATCACTAACAAAGAGAAGATGAAAAGAAGATGTTAAGTAAGCAGCTTAATGGATTAATGGCAAGGCAGAAGAGGAACAGTGAAAGAGAGTCATCCTGGAATATCCCCCTTTGAATTTTTATCCCTGGGATAATAATCTGTCCTTTATCATGGCTTAATTGCAAAGTGGTCTGCCATTGTTTCATGGTTATTGTAATGCAGTCAGTCAGAGTAGGGTGTATCTTATACAATTTTAAGCACTCTTTTATCCATGAATGTGGGATACTATCAAATGCTTTTTGTAGTCAATCCATGCCATACTTAGATTCTTCCCCTTTTTACAGTTCTCCACTATAACTTTATTTAACAACAAACGATCCTTTGTTTCATTTGACTTTCTTTTATTGCCCTTTTGTTCTACCGCCATAATTGAGTTTTCTTCTAAATGACTATAAACTCTGTCAGTGTCAATTCCCGTGTATAGTTTATACTTCATCGAAAGGCAAGTTACTGGTCTATAATTTTTAGGGTAGCTTGCAGGTTCACTCTTAAGTAAGAGCATTGTTTTGCCTGTTGTTAGCCAGTGTAGTGTCTGTTTAGGGTGCGCATATAAATAGTTCTTACACATGGCTAATTCCTCGTCCAAAGATGTTAATACTTTTAACCAAAAGTTAAGTGCTGCATCTGGGCCTGGGGTTTTCCAGTTAGAGACTTTTCTCAACTTTATTTGAATCTCTCTGGCTGTTATTTCATCCCATTTCATATCCTGTACCTTCAAACTTCATATTCTCTCTTTTACTTATTTTATTCATTTAGCATCTTTGTTATGTTCCACAGGATCTTCATAGATACTTCTCCAAAATGTGTCTACTTTTTTTTTGGCGGTCATTCAATTAATTTTACCTTAGTTCCCAGTTCTCTATAAAACTTTTTTGGGTCATCAATAAATTGCTTATTTTGTACTTTTCCCTGATATTTATCTATGTCTCTTCTAAGATTTTCCGCCTGTGCTGAAATTGTTAGTTTATTATTTGTGATAGCGCATGATAGATCCTGACCTCTTCTAATACTGTGCATTGCTTTAATCACATCTATCTTATTTAGTATTTTTGTTGAACTGTTCCCTCTTCTATAATCTTCTAACAGTGACACTTCTCGTCTTAATTGTTTATAGTTTTCTCTGTTCGATACTTCCATGATGGTATTTGATTTCTCCCCTTCCTTTCATTCACTACCCTGTGATCTTGTGGTAGAACTTTATCAATTATTAATTTAGCAGCACAGTAATATATCCTGTTTACTTCTGTTATATCACATGGATCTCTATGGACAGTCCTAATTACTGCATTCATTTGTTTTATCAAACATCTTACTTTTTTGGTTTTATTGACCTTCTGCAGTCTATTTCTCTCATTGATCTTAATATATCTCTAGCCATGCCCATTAAATCAAGAAACTCTTCTCTTAGCTCATTTTCTACCAAACTGAGGGCACATCCCTTGTTTTCTGGTTCCTGCAGGCATTCTATAGAAAGTTCCATAGCATCTTCCTGCAGCACATTCTCTTCAATTTCATCCTGTGTCATCTGTTGCTCTGTCATATGGGAACTCACTGGCCTATCACTCCTCAACATTGACTGCATCACAGTTTCCACAGTTTCCTTTCTTTGCTGTCTAGCTTTAAGTGAACATTTATACTGGTTTCCTGTGGAAAGCTCCAACATATCTTGATATGGTACCTGACCAATTGCTTCCTGTTCCACTGGTTTCCCCTTAATTTGGATATCCATTTCTCTATCCTGTTGCAGTGCTTTCTGCATTTGATTTTCTACACAGAATCCTTCTCTTTGCAGCTGGTCCATAACCTCAGTTTCTATTTCTTTGACTTCTCCATTACTAATCTCTTTTTCTACTTTTCCTCTTAGTTTTCTTATTTTTTGTATTGTAAAGTTTTCCATATCCGTATTCCTTTGCCTGTATTTCTGTTCAAATATCTATGGTGCTGCTTTTTTTGTATCAGTTTGGTTTTTACATTCCATAAATATTACACCATATTAAATCACTTTTCCTTTCCCATGTCCATATTTCTTCTTTACATGTCTCCTGGTCTTCTTGCTTTTCCTTATTCTGGGGTCTCACTCCATCATGCTGTGATGCAGTCTGTGTTAGACCTTCTACATTAAATCCTTCACTTCGCAAGCACTCTATAACTTCAACTTCTGCTTCTTTAACTTCTGCTTAATTAATCTTCTTTTCCACATTACATTTTTGTGATATTATTTTTTTATTGTGAAATTTTCCATATCTGGATGCCTTTGCCTGTATTTCTCTTTGAATATCTTTGAGACTGCCTTCTCTATATTAGTTAACTTGGCTTCTCCTTTGCATAAATATTGCACCATATCAACTCTCTTTCTTTCCCATGTCCATATTGCCTTTTTATATTTTTTAAATATCTCCAGGTTTTGTTGTTTATATTTTCACACTTCCTCAGATGCTTCTTTTTCCAAATAGATCAAAGTTTCTTGATCTATTTACTGTTTTTCAAAAATCTGTTGTATTAATGAATGTAGATTTTTATTTGAAGCTTCGGGCAGTTTTTCCTATGTAAGTAATTTTCTTTCCTCTAATTTCTCTCTTAATTGTTTTGTATATATTGTGTCTGGAAATTCTGGGCTTTTTACGTAATAGTAACAATACATAATTTCTTTCTTATCATCAATAGTCTACTCTATCGTCTTTATGGCTCTGCTTTGACCAATCAATTTTTGTGATTTTTGTGGACTGCTACTTCCTTCTACAACAGGGGGGCCATCCTGTACTGACAGTGTGACCCCTGCCATGCCTTTTGTTACCCTCTCAAAAAAATGACCAGATTCATTAAATAAGATCCATCCCTATCAAAGCCAAACTCTTTGGTGTTAAATCTTATAAGATTTTTTTATACTATACTTTATCAGGTCTGTCATAACCTGCTCCATGACCTTGCAGATCAGGCTCGTTAGGCTGTTGGGTGTGTAATTCTCAGGGTCTGTGTTAGGGCCACTTCATGAAGGGGCATCACAACTGCTATGCACCAAACCTCAGGGACAAACCCAGTGAATAAGCACAGACTGACTAGTTGAATGAGTAGCTCTACCAGTGCATGTTTATTGTTGTTCAGCAGGCAGCCTAGTATGTTATTAGGTCCCATTGAGAATGTATTTTTTGTTTTAGAAAGTACTTTTAACAAGTGTTCTTTTGTGATGATAGAGGGGCTGAGGTCCTTAGGTATATATGAGTTTTGTACAGACGTCTAATGAGCTTTTGTTCCTATTGCATTGTTTATTTATGCATTTGGTCATTAGGCTAGTTTGACCTTTCCTTCCTTTTACTTTTGGTAGGGACTAACAGATTTACACAATTTTCTAGGTGAGCATAAATTTCTTTTTGCATAACTGCTAACCATGTCAACACTTTGGGGGCACCTTTGTACATGAATTTAGAGACTTCATCACACAATTGTGGGAAGATTGTACATTTGAAGACTTTGAATATTGTGATATTTGCATCTGATGGTTTAGGGATTTTTGAAAAGAATTTATCAATTTGTAGTAAGACTTGAATGGGAAGGGTATAACAGGAGGACAGTTCATTTAAATGTTATATTTGTAATGGCCATTCAAAACATTTTGTCCTCTAGTGGCTGTTTGACTATTTGATCCAAGGAATTCTTGTTTATGAAACTGAGGATTTTTTGAGCATAGCCCGACTCCGAGGGATAGGTCGCCCAGTTATCAGTGGGTAGTTAAGTCTCTCACTTGGATAGAGTTTTTTGTATATTGAGTTCATCTAAAGTATTTAATAACTGGGCATGTTTTTTTTTTTGGTGGGGGGGGGGGTGTTGTGTGATTTGAATCTCAGTAAGTTCAGTTTGCGAGTCTCCGGAAATCTGTCTTGAGGTAATGTGATCTTTAGCAAATATAGGTAACACAACACAGTTTCCATCAGGTCTAAAAGTGTAATAGATGCAAAAGCCCTGGCATAGACTGAGATGTTTTCTGCACGTTTAAACCAAGTTTCAGTAATAATACATACATGTTCTAAATTCCAGAAGGCTTCAAGGCCAGGTAATTTGCTATGTAGACTCTTAACATTGAGTAGCACCACATTGATATTGTCTGATATTTTTTATGTTTTTCTCTTGGCTGGAAGATCCAGTAGCTTGACTTTGCCTAAAAAGGCACAGTGGGGCAGAAGATGCTTTAGTTAGTATACAAAAACCCTCTAATGAGAGGCACAAGCCATCCTTGACAAATTAAGTACAACCGTGCAGCAGTTCATCCCATGCTGGGAATCACTGGATCTCATACCTCTCAACTTCTAGGTGCAAGAAATCTGGCCAAAAATCAGAAATAATAAAAGGCCAAAGGCACAAATTCAGGTACCAATTTTAAATATTGCTCTTATAAACTCAGAACATTGCTAGAATGATAGGTTTTGCATTAGAATGCATTTTGTGGAAAATACGAAGTCTGAAACTCATTTAATGGCATCAAGCTTCACTGATTTGCCATAAAATCAGAAATTAAGAGGAACAGACCAAAAATCTGAGGCAAAAATCTGGACAGTCTGCAAAAACTGTGGACAGGTTAAAAGGTATGCTGCATTCTCCTTGAATGCCACCAGCCAGTTGTCAGTGGCCATTTCCATGTACCTTTTCATCAGTCTTGGTGAAGGTACAATCCTGCATAATACCAGAGTCTTTCCTGCATTTTTGACATGCATGGAAAGCTTGGAGGTGTATCTCTGCATTTTCCTTAGGATTTTGTCACCCAGTTCATTTATGCCTTGTTCATCTTAAGGCTTTTGAGGGTCCTTGAGACACTGGAGATGTTGGCACCTGAAGAACAACTCACTGCCAACTTGTTTTTGTCCAGCCTTATGAGGGTAAAGTATGTGTGTCTAACAATGTAGTCATTAATATTACTGGAGGGTTTAAACATATTTGTTCCTAGTGATTGTGAATGTAGTAGCATATGTTATGTTTTTTTAACTTCCACTAACATCTGGTCTTGTCTGAGCTAGGAAGCTTAGGCAATGACTTTTTCACCAACTCAACATATAATAATTTTCCAGTTATTTGTGTGGAGTGATGCACAGGTGTGAGATGTTCACAGGCTGTGTTTTGTAGTAGGAGTGATACCATCTCTGACGCCTCACCACTGGACAGGTAATCAAGGACCCTCAATCCTCACCACTGACACCAGCAGGGGATGTACGCTGAGATGATGACAAGTACACACCCAGGATTTCCAGATTCAGCTTTCTGCATCAAGTGCAATGTCCTTTAAGAGCACACAGATATCACATTCAGTCTGGGTCTGGTTTCTCCCTCCTTTCTCCAGATCCCCAATAAGACTCCCCACTGGCACAGCTATAGAGTTCAGATCTCAGCTAAGCGAGCAAACCAAGACCTCCAGCACTCTCTCTGTCCAACCAGTGGTTCGTGTCCCTGCCCAAGTAGCTGACACATGCATTCTTTGAGGTTTGATTTACACACACACACACACACACACACACACACACACACACACACACACACACACACACACACACACACACACACACACACACACACACATACACACACACACACCTGGAAAAGGCTGGCACAGGTTTACTAACAATGTCCTCTTCTACCAAGACTATAAGGTAGTTATCACTGCCACCAGTCATTCCTTATCAGCTACTTTAAGGCCCTTAAGATAGGGTGACCAATCTTACTGTGTAATATTACTATTAATGCAAATGGTAGTTTGACCAAGAGCAAGGCTGTTAGGATTAGCCCACAGTGTCACCAAATACATATGCAAGTACTCTCAGAACTTAAATAGCTCTACAAAGTTCAGCCACTATGAAAGGTTTAAATATATTTAATAATAAATAATAAAAGAAGAAGAAAATACTCGGTATATAATTACAGTGACATTAGAGTTCAAAATCACAGGAAATATTTAAAGCAACATTGCAAGACAGTCTCAAATAAATAAAGAAAAATATCTAAGCTAAGCTTTGCTATATTCCTGACTGTATCTAAGAGAAGTATACTATTCCCTAATAACTTACTTTATCAGAGCAAAGCAAATGTGTGGTGAATGGTTCTTCTAGATGTTATGAGGCCAAAGACAGAATACAGAATACTATCTCTGGTTAAGCGACTTCCCAAATTAATATCTCAAATACTGCTAGGATAACTTGCAGAATGACATCATTGCTTGTCATCTGACTCCTAGTTCCCAGGTCCAAAAAAATCATTGATGGCAGCTGGTAGCATTTAGCATCTACCTGCAAAAATACATAGACATGGGCATTTCATCAGATCATTGGCAAATGGTGGAAGTCATAAAACAAATTTCATTTCTCCACATTTAAAGGTAATACAGAAAACTACTCTAGTATGTTCATTGTGTCTCCTGTGGCTCTGAAACTGAAATATAACATCATTTTATGGCCTAGCCATAAAGTAATTTCATTTCAAATATTTTTCTGAAGTTACCCTCCTGTATTCCAGTTTCCACTGTTAAAATATACATTTAAACAGTTACAATAGTACATGTACATTTCTGTTCTTTCCCAGCATGGCGTGCTGTGGTTACATTTCAAGCACTTTGCAACACACATGTCTGTACAAAAAAGTTTGATATATATATATATATGACATACAGTTCTAATACATTTGTAACACAAGCATCTTACATGAAGCATGTTGACATTCACAAATGACACATAACAATTTATAAAATTCCAGACAGCTGTGGTGGCAGTATCTCGCTTTGTCATACCATCAACTTATTTAAATATTTGCATCTCTTACGTGCATTTTGTGATGGGATAGGTAGTTATTTCTCCATGACCATCAGACAGTTTCTACTCTGCCTGAGTATACCAAGTGTAATGAGGCTGGCAAATGAGGGAAAACAATCTGGCCGACCACCTGTTTAGTCTAAGATTATAGGAAATTGGGGGATATAAGACCTATCTGAATGGTATTATATAACTTATCAGTACATTTTTAGTATAGCAGGTAATGACTGAAGGTGCTCTACCAAGGTAGAAACAGTTTACAGTATCTTAACACAGTTCTAAATAAAGAGGTAACTATTTTAGAACAGAATTTTAATGGATACTTGTCTGACTAGGCTGTAAAACTTCAGCCAGAGTGCCAGCATCTATCAAATACAATTATAAGTGGTATTGCATGGTGTGTCTCAGTGCAATATAGCTGTGCTAATAATTTAGACAAACCAATGACAAAAAATAGCATTTTAAACATCTTTTAACTCCAGCCAATAAAGCTAGCCCTTTTTTCTAATAAGAAAAATGTTGTTATTGTTTTCTTTTCTGAAGATCTATTTTTATCCATCCCTCGAAGGACATCACTATCATTTTTTTCTACTCATTATCACAAATTTCTCATCAATATATACATATTTTTCAATAGTACCTCCATTGTTTTATTCAGGAAACACATGACAATTAAATGAAACAAGTCATTTAGCATTATCTTCCTTATGTCAGTTTGCAATTTTAATAGAAGGCATTTTCCTCCACACTGTGAACATCATCATTTAATACAGTTACCAATTATAGGTATGTTAAATATGGTATATCCTCACAGTAATAGCATGATTTATCTTGCCATCAATATTTAACTGATCCCTTCTTAACATTAATAATAACAAGGCTGGATAAATGCTAAAACTTTTCTGTCTATTACACGCAAAGAAACCAAAACTTCCAATTGTCCAGCATATTACTTTGTCTCATGAGTCACTTTTAGCCTTCATACATCTTCTGGTAACAATCTACATATGTTCTTTTGCAAATGTGTACTTCTGAACCTCACAGTCAGTTTATGCAACTTCTCTGTTCCCATTCAATTAAGATCTTCTCTAGAAGAATGTAATCTTTAAACATGACTTTATAAAACATCTCTTTCCCAAATTAATTAATGCTCTAAAGTCTCTAAAGTTCTGAATTTTGAACACTAAGGTTGCAATAAGTGAATTCTGCAATATGCACCTGTTGATCTTATAGACTATTTTTATTTCATTATTAATACTGCTGGCTTATTTTTCTTATTCCTGAGCTTGAAGAACTGAAGTGGATTCCCATACAACCATCTATGCATAAAATGCACAACAACCACGGATGCATAGAATGCACTACAGCCATGGATACATAGAATGTACTACAGTTGCCTCCTGGCCTTTTCCTGGGTGCACTAATGTTCAGTGGTATCGGACTCTCTCTTTTACCCTGAAATGGGTCTATATCACCACATAGAATGGTGATAAGTTTGAATGCCATTTATTCGAACCGAAAAGTCAGAAAGCCCTAAACTCTGAAGTTACAGAACATCGATTTTTTTTCCCCAGGGAAACAAAAATTGCTGGGCTGTCTTTGGGGATTTGCTATTTCCTCCACTGTAGTGTGATCTCATAGTTTGTATATTTAAGTAGGGGTGTGTGGGGGCACAGGCCCCCATGTCAGGTGTGTGGGAGGGGTGAAGCCCCCCACTTTAGTTTGTTTCAAAGTTGTGATTTTTTTTTTTCATGGGGCAGTGCTTTTTTTTCCTGGAAAAAAAAATATTGCTGTTCCATGAGTTCACTGTTTAGGGTTTTCGGACTTTTAGGTTTGAACAAAGGGCGTTCAAACTTATCACCATTCTATGTGGTGATATAGACCCCCCCCCCCCCGAAATGAGTAGCCCTAAGCTGTCTCAAGGTTCATTTAGAGGTGTAAATGCTAATGCCTTCTCATTTCCATTAAAACCTTGTCACATATAAAAGTTGATGTGATTGACTTGCTTTCAGAAAATATTAATTCATTGCAAAATTCCATGAAAGACCTCTGTCATCATCTAGATGTTTTTCATTTAAGAATTTGATCAAAAAGTATGCTCCAGTCCTTCTCCTTCTTCTATCAGTTGTATTAATAATTACAACAGTTTTAAATCCACAATGTCAGCGTTAGTTTAACTTGCAGTATTCAGCTTTCTCCATATTTGTGACACATCTCCTAGTTAGTGTGATTACCTGTTCAGTTCTTCCCTGAAAACAGGTCCCAGTGAAAGGGGACAAATATATATATATATAAAACGCACACACACACACACACACACACACATATATATATATATATATATATGTGTGTGTGTGTGTAGAGATAGAGAAAGATGTTGACATTTTATGTTTATAGAAGTTGGAAAATCAAAAGTACTTGAAGAAAGCAAATAGTGTTATAGCTAGAACATGCAAATTTCAAGTATAAGGTGACTGGAAATTGGAGCTGTGAGACAAACATGTTACAATTAGCATTCTCAACACCAGCAACAATGACCTTCTCCAAAACAATCACTAGCTAAGAACAAAATGAAAAAACAGGATTAGAGAGTTTAGTGCTGTATAATTTCCAGTACTGCACCATTTCAGTTTCCAAAATGATTAGGAAGAAGTTGAACCACTTGATTAGAAGTAGATTTGCAGACTCAGAACAGTAGTGTCAAATGCCTTTTCTGACTAGTTTTCAGAACTCATCAACCCATTGATCAATGTTTGTGGTACTTTCACAGCTGCTGTCTTTTCATCCTCATAGCTGCAAGCCTCAATGTGCCTGTTTCTGGTTTCATGTCATTACAATTAATGATGTTAAGAATCTATTTCACAATGGCAAAAGCCATGGATCATATGGAGATGATGACAATCTCTTTACTTTCTTAAAATTATCATTATTTTTGCAACATCTATATTTCTATTTTCAGAGCCCTCTCTAATGTAGTAGCTCTTACAATCAGAGATATGTGAGTGTGTGTGTGTATGTTTGCATTTATACACACGTGTGTGGTTGTGCACATCAACAGGAAATGAATTAAACAGAGAATGAGCTGTTGCCATATCACCTCCATTCTTTGCCTTCAGAGTAATGCCAGTATTATTTCAAAGGTACCTTTTCAGTGCCCAGAACTGTATAGCTTAATACTAGACATTCCAGGGTTGAGCAACTATAGATCTCACAAAGGTAACAGGCACCATTTTTGGCCAAAATGGACAAATCAGGTACCAAAATATCCTATATTTGTACCATTTCAGTTCCTTTTTACTTGATAAATTATATATTGCACCAGGGAAATCTCATTTCTTTATATCTTTAAAGCTACCCAACTGTAAACATTACTAATTATGATATTATTATGCTGAAAAGAAAGAAGAGGATGGATGCAAAATATTTTACCTCCCTAAAAGCAAGTTAACACTTAACTCGGTAATATCCTACTGGCCTTATCACTAGTAAGTATGGATGCCCAAATAGCAGTCATGGGTCCTTTGTATTTCCATTATTTATGAATGAGAAACTGACAGCATTATTATCGTTTTGCTGTACATGTCATATTCTACCCTAGACAGTTTGAAATGACTGCAGTCTGAGCTCACTGATGCAAAGCAGTGAGCTGCAGATGAACAGTAATCCATTTTCTTTTTAAAAT
This sequence comes from Protopterus annectens, assembly GCF_019279795.1. Lineage (NCBI taxonomy): Eukaryota > Metazoa > Chordata > Ceratodontiformes > Protopteridae > Protopterus > Protopterus annectens. The sequence goes on from NC_056729.1 coordinate 310,160,645, forward strand.
GAAGACCTTATAATTTACAGTTTGGATGGATAAGTGTAAACTGCCAAAAAAGTCTGCATGAATTTTAATCATCCTTAAATACTTTGGCTTCATTCCTGGATAGCAACTCAACTGCAACAAATATATATATCTTGAATGAATGAATGAAGAACAAACAGAAAATGTGACCTTCTTCGAAGATCTAAATGTTGCCTCACTTGAAACCCAAATTTAGTGACACAGGATCCATATTTTGTTGTTTTGTTCTGTATAGACATATCACCTTTACTTTTTACACCATACAGATCTCCTAAAGCTTCTACTGCTAGGGACAACTCCACCCTTTGTTGCCCTCTGCTTACCATCTGCAGTGGCCTTGTCTTCCTGGCTTCATTTATTTACCTCACTTTCCACAACAAAGACTTATGCTATCACTTAACTCAGTGATATCCTGCTGGCCTTAGTACTGCTAAGGTTCTTCTTTAAGAGATCACATCCATAGACTAGCACTAAATGAATGGTGAAGGAGTTAAAACCTAAATAGAGAAATCCAAACTCCAGGCCAGCAAAATGATTAAGAATCCATCTCTCTGTTATTACCTTCTCTATGACACAGATGTATCACTTCAATGGAAGTTGCCAAATCAGGGATTAATTTCCTGTTCCCCATCCAGTTGTCCAATTTACACTTGAATTGCATTAGAGAGGAAGTCTGCTTCACATAGATGGGAAGCCTGTTCCAGAAAAGGGTCAGTCTCTGGGAGACATACATGTCTCTCCAGCAGGTACTGTTTACATCATAGGCATGATTTAAGTCTTTAGAATGGGTAATTCTGGTGCTGTTTCTTTTGTGGATATGCAGAAGGTTTTTCAGAGTGAGCTCTGACAATGCCTTGTATGCCAGGCATAGATCTCCCCTCAACAGCATGTAGGAGACAGAATACATAGATAGAGCCTTGAGATGGTCTGCATAGGACATGTTATTTACACCCTATATTTTTTTAGAGAGGAACCACTGTGGACATTCCAATTGCTGGATATGCCTTGTGAGGTACATACCAAAGGGGGCATTGTACTCGATGATAGGTCTGATGAATGCTGAATACAGTGAAACAATGACCTCCTTGGACCTAGATGGCATACTTTTGTTTATAACTTGCACAACATATAATGATATACTCACTACTGTAGGCACGTGATGGTCAAATGCTAGATTACTGTCTGTTTGTGCCCCAGGTCCCTGACTATGGGTCAACTGTTACAGGTGTGTTGTCAATATAATAGTTACCAGGGATGGATGACTTTTCAAAGGATGCTATTATGCATTTCTAGGCATTTCGTTTTAATCCATGGCCATGGTACCAGTTATTTGTCTATGTCAGCCCTTCCTGGAGAACATTTGTGTCAGTAGGAGATTCAATGATAGCTGCTAATTTGCAATCATCTGCAAATTTAGTTAGCCAGAGGCCATTGACATTGACCTTGACTTCATAGAAGTAAATGTCAAAAAGCTGTGGTGCCAGGACTAATCCCTGAGGGACTTCACTTGTGATTGGTTTATTTGTAGAGGTGGACTCTCCAATTCTAACTTCCTGGGTCCTGTCTGTGAGCCAACTGGCTATACACTGGGTGACATAAAGGTTTGTACTTAACCTCTTAAGTTTATCAATAATGCCTAAATGTGGGATTGTGTCAAATTCCTTGGCCAGGTCAAGGTAGGCAGTGTGTATCATTTTGCCCTCATCTATTGCTTTGGTGACCTTCTCAATGAAGCCCAACAGGCCGAGTAAGCATGATCTGCCCTTGATTAAACTAAACTGGGTTGGGTCCAGAGTCTGTCAGCTTCATACATCATTATTTATCATCTCCATCATAATTCTTTCCATGGCTTTGCATATGAGACTAGTGAGACTTATGGGTCTGTAGTTTCCAGGGTCTGTAGATGGCCCACTTTTGTGCAGAGTGATGACTGTTGCTGTTCTCCATTTATGAAGCATGAAGTCTATTTGGAAGCTACAGTTAAACAGAAATTCCAGACCATAGCTCTCAACCTCTTAGCACAAAAAATCTGGACAAACATAAAAATAATTTGGGGTGAAAGCCCCCAAAATAGGGACACATTTTAAATATTGCTCTTATATACTTAGAAAGTTGCTAGAATAAAAGATATTGAGTTACCTGCATTTTCTGAAATATATGAGTCTGAAACTCAAATGCCTGACATTATTTATTGAATTCAGTTCTCACCGATTTGCCACAAAACCAAGGAAACCACCAGTTTTATGAAGAACAGACAAAAAATATGATGCAAAAATCTGGACATTTTGCAAAAATCTGGAGAGTTGAAAGGTATGTTCTAGATGGTCTGATAGGGCAGGTTTCAGAATATTTAGAAGACATCCTGGGACATTGTCTGGGCCCATTGATGCAGTGTTCTTGGCCTTAAAGACAGCATTAAGGAACTGTTCCCTAGTGATAGCAGGGGGGAGTTATATTTGGTTGTATTTCTTGAGAGAAAGTTGAGGGGGAGAGATGGGTAAAATTGAAACCGAATTTGTCAGCCGGTAGATTTGCTATATCTTCTGGCTCAGTATAGGTGGCTCCATCACCAAAGAGCTCTGCACACAACTGTGTATTGCCTTTGAATTTGCAGACATAGCAAAAGAATGCCTTGTGTTTGTCTTTGGCCTGAGAGGCCAAATTTACCTCAAGTTTGGCTTTGTTAGGCTTTGTCCTCTAAATTGTTTGTTTAATTTGATGAGAGTTCTTTTATCCTGGTGGGTACTATATAGCCTGTGGATGTTGTGGTTCTACCAGGGTGGCTTGTTTTTTGAGTTAGTTCTGTACTTCTTTTTGGATACAGCTGCTTCTATGCAGCTATTAACTTGCTTGTATACATAGTTGTATAGGGTTTCTGTAAACAGTTCTGCATAGGCAGCAGTGTTTTACAGGTTTGTGGGGGGGGGGGGCTTGCAATTTTTCCATGTTATCACTTCATTGAACATTTACATATCAGACAGTATATACAAGCATGGTGACAGACACTGGATGCATTGCTGTAGTAGAAATTTGACAAAATGTCAAAGGTGAGGTGGGTACTGTACACTGGTATTTGATGATCAGGGTAGATAAGAAAAAATATATAGTTCATTTACTTTATTTTTGTTTACTGGGAATGTTTGACTGGGCATGATAACCCTTTTTCAGAAGATGCCTAGGGAGGAAAGCTCCATATCTATTGTAAAATGAAGTAAATACAGTAATGACCATAATTATAGTAAGAAGAAAATGCAGTAACAACATTTTGAATACAAAAAAGAATTCTTACATTCATCAGTAACAATCTGGATAAAAAAATACATGAGACATACAAAATCACCTCTGCAGAATAGACCATATGCGGTTCACAATCAGTGATTCCTACCATTATCAATATGGCAGACAGAGGGACAGATGCAAGACAGGAATGTTAAACTGGTTTCCTGGTGAAGACAAATCTGTAATGCGTGTAGTAATTTGATGTATTTGAGTAAGTGACCAAGTCTGTACGTCTTTCACACAATGGTCTGAGTAGTTTGAGATGCCATGTGTATTATGGGTAGAGATGACATTAGAATCAAGGGCAGTTAGGGTAAAGGGGAAAAGGAGTGGGTAGAAGAAAGTGAGGATAGGTATAGGTATCCAATCTGGAGACTAGATTGTTACTGGGATAGGGTCAAAATGAGTTAGAAAGATGTCAGAAACTGGGTAATCCTGTCATCTTGGTGGTATTGATGAGCAAAGCCAGGATTCTCAAAGGAATTGCTTAAGGTTTAGTTTGAAACTGTGTTTGTTGTCATTCTGTTTAAAGTAAATGGAAGGTAATTTCATATTTTTGGGACATACGACTGCGGTGGTGGTGCTGCGGTAGTGTTATCGCCTCATAGCAAGACGTTGTCCCATTCGATTCTCAGCTAGAGCGTCTTCTGTGTGAAGGCATACGTGAATGGGGCGTGCCTTCATTGAAGGTTGTGCGTCAGGGCTGGTAACCCAGTATGTAAAAATCCACTACCAATCATTAGCGGACCGGAGTTCCGCTGTGGTGACCCCTAACCGGGAAAAGCCGAAAGACGCAAACAAACAAGCTTTGAGAAAAGAGCATCTAGAGCAGTGTTTTGTGATTATGTAATTATAAGTAGTCCTATACCTTTAGAGCAGAGTGTTTGTATTGACAGATAAATTTAAAACATGTTTTGTACAGTGGGCATTTTTGGGGGTGGTGTAATATATTGTACACTATGATAAGCTGCCAAGTACAGAAGTTGATGGGAGAGTTTCATTCAGTGAGTTTGTTGTAGAGCTCTACAATGATGAGTTGTACAGGGGGGATTTACAGCAAATGTTTCTGGCTTGTAACACTATTCTAGCTGTGTTTTCTGGGATGATTAGCAGATTTGTGAGGATGGGACAGGTATATAATAGAGCAGGAAGAAAGTATTCCTTAGCAAGTGCTTCTGTTGTCTTACCTGTCAGGAAAGGTTTGACTTGAATAGGAAGACCAAGCTTTTGATGTTTTTTGACAGCTGTTTGGATACGTATGTCAGATTTTATATTTTTGTCTATGTGGATGCCTAAGATTTTGGCATGTAGAACTAGTTCAAGCTTTGTTTTGTTAGTTGATGTTATATTAAAAATCAGTGCATGCGTGAGTGAAGGACTTTGGAGTGAATAGCAGTACTTTAGGTTGTTTAGGGTTTAATAACAGCTTTGAGTTGTCTAACCAAGATTCCATAAAAGAGAATGATTATTGAGTCATTTCATGAAATTTGGAAAGGTTGGGGCAGAACAGATGAGTGTGGAATCATCTGAATATTGGATTAATGAGGCACATTTGTCAGCAGAGTGAAGGCTAGTTATGAATATTTTAAGTTGTAGTGGTACAAGTATGGAGCTCTGTGGAATGCCTATGTTAATAGCTTGAAAGGAGGAATATATATATTTTCCACTTTACTACTTGATACCCATTGGTAACATAACTATTGAACCAGGTGCAGAGGAGTATGACAGTCCTAGATAAAACAAAGTTTTTGTAGTAGTTTATGAGACACAGTGTCAAATACTTTTGACAAGTCCTGGAAGAAGGAAGATACCTAATTCCTTAAATTTCTGGTTTCATTCACAGTTTCTGCAAATTGGAGTAGACCTGTGGTAGTGCTGTTGTGGGGACAAAAGCCATGTAAGGATGGGGACATTTGGTTGTTGGGGGTCATATAATTCAGTAGCTATGCATGAATACACTTATCTAAGTTCTTAGATAGTTGGCGAAGTATGGGAAAAGACGTATAATTAAAATAATCATTTGAGGATTCACTCTTGTGTAAAGGTAGTAGGAAAGTGTTTTTCCCAGCTTATAGTGACTTGACATTCTTGTATAGCTCTATTTATGAATACAGATATTAGAATATACATGGCATCAGTTGTCATTTTTAGATTACAGAGCTGCGTATTGGGAGGTATTTATTTATGGTAGAAGCTAGGGATGTCTGGTACTGTGCTGGCACTTGAGATGTTGTTTGGTTTCATTAAGGCTGTTTGGTACTGTCCTGGCACTTGAGATGTTGTTTGGTTTCACTAAGGCTGTCTGGTACTGTGCTGGCACTTGAGATGTTGTTTGGTTTCACTAAGGCTGTCTGGTACTGTGCTGGCACCTGGCTAAGTTTCTCCGGTACTGTGGTGGCGCTTGAGATGTTGTTTGGTTTCACTATAACTGTCTGGTACTGTGCTGGTACTTGAGATGTTGTTTGGTTTCACAATGGTGCACTGGTACTGTGCTTGCACTTGAGATGTTTGGTTTCACTAAGGCTGTCTGGTACTGTGCTAGCATTTGGCTAAGGCTGTCTGGTACTGTTCTGGCACTTGGCTAAGGCTGTTTGGTACTGTGCTGGCACCTGAGATTTTTTTTTGGTTTTGAAGTCAGTATCCAGTCTAATACTGAAGCTTTATTTGTGTGTATGTTATATCTGTTAGGGTGATTATTTTGCTGTGAAAAGCCATACAGGTTAATAGTGTTGGCTGGATTTTTGCCTATGATTTTTTTCGCTGTTTATGTCTTTTTTGTGTCTGTTTTGTTATGTTTGTTTTTGTCTGTGTTTGAATTCCTAGGATGATTGTTTCTATTCTAATGCTGTTGATTACCCAGGATGATATGTATTCAGCTGTGGATACATTATTCCTTGATGTTTGTACAGGGATATTACACCCAAACTCTTGTGTTGATTTAGTTTGGAAAGGTGATGAAAATTCCTACATTATTAAAAGAGGAAGAGTGTGCTGATAAGTGACAGATGGGTGTTTTTTGGGTATACAAGGCTCCACCAGCATCTTTTTTGGCCTTATGGTCTGTCCTAAGGATATTATATCATGGGAGGAGAATTTCATGGGTGTGTCATATGCACAACTCATGACCCCATTGTGGAAATAATGCACTGTGCAATGAAGTTTGTGTCACCACAGAGTAGTAGCACAAGAATACATGCATGACCATACTCTGAGAAAAGGACATGTTGGACACTGCTGTCAGAGGATTGTTGAATTAACTATGCTGGAGAGACAGCTAAGCTCCAGAGCATCAGAGTGACAGTAATGTACACTGGACACTGTTATACCCATCCTAGCAGAAAATCAAGAATAATGGCATGACAAATACAGAATATACAGAACTAGCAAAATGTATCACAAATTAGAAATGTGTGTGTGTGTGTGTGTGTGTGTGTGTGTGTGTGTGTGTGTGTGTGTGTGTGTGTGTGTGTGTGTGCGTGTGTGCGTGTGTGCGTGTGTGCGTGTGCGTGTGTGTGTGTGTGTGTGTGTGCATGTGCATGTGCATGCGTATGTGTGTGTGTGTGTGTGTGTGTGTGTGTGTGTGTGTGTGTGTGTGTGTGTGTGCATGTGTGTGTGCGTGTGCAAGTGTGCATGCGTGTGTGTGTGTGTGTGTGTGAGTGTGTGTGTGTCTGAGTCTGTGTCTGTATTTACGTCTGTCTTTGTGTGTGCATGTCTTAAAAACATATGGAGAGGAAAGAGAGAGAGAGTGCAGTCATTGCATTATTTTTGTTTACAGTGATTAGCATTTCTGCAGCTTCTGACATTTAATATGATTTGAATATCTGGCTTTTCTTTTTTTTTGCTTTCTCCCACAACCATGTAATTATTTGCATAAATTAAAGAAAAATATCGTTAAAGAAAAAACATAAGTATAGCTAAGTGTAGCACTATACTGTTTATTTGGTGGTCTGCATGACAGTTAGCAAACTTAATTTCTTTTCTGATGGCATATTATAGGTCTCAGTGCTAAATTTCATGCATTATTGGTTAGGGTAAATCATGTTCCTCAAAAAGACAATGATGCAGTGTGTACTGTACTTCTTCTTTTCCCAGTTAGGGGTCACCACAGCAGATCACCTGTCTGCTCATGATTGGCAGTGGAGTTTTACAGTGTTGAGTTGCCAGCCTAATGCCAACCTTCCACAGAAGGCGCGCACGTGCACACACACACACACACACACACACACACACACACACACACACACACACACACACACACCTAGGGCCAATTTAGAGTGTCCAATCCACCTACAGCATGTCTTTGGGACATGGAAGGAAACCGGAGCACCTGGAGAAAACCCACATGACCACAGGGAGGATATGCAGACTCCACACAGAAGGCACCTAGCCAAGGATTGAACCGGAGAACCTTTTGCTGTGAGGCAGCACGTCTAACCACTGCACCACTGTGGCTGCCCACAGTGTGCACTGTACTGTACTGTACTGTGCTTATTGTTGACCTAAAAAGAGTTTCATAAATATGTTCCTTGACAGACAGCACTCTCCCCAATTCATTAAATGCAGTAAGTGAAGCTGTATTGGAACAAAATACATATGTACAGGATAAAGTAGGTGATCTTTACCATTTTACAATGATACAGTGAAATTAAATTGCTAATATGTAAACTACACAGCAGTAATGCCTCATAATTTAAACTGACTGGTATAAGTAAATAAGAAAGCTAAACATATGACACATTAAATACCTGAAAACATTTTTCTTCTTTTTTTTTTTTTTTTTTTTTTTGAGGGCACGTGTAACAAAGCATTCAGTAGAAGAAAGTGGATAGTTGTATAAAAATAAGGGTCAGTTGTTAGATTTAATTTTTGCTCAAGCACATCATAGGCTAGCGACATATTCCACAAACGACAGCAAACCAACAGCAAACCAACAAACTAGGTAAACTACTTTTCCCCTTTGGCTGCTGCGTATCTCGGGCTTGAAGCGAATATCCGAATCCTTGTGTACCTGAGTTCCTGCCTTTATCCACTCTAAAGAGGCCCGTGCGGAATCCAATTTAAGGAACAGAGTCCAGAATAAGATTTGTTTGTCCTTCCCACCAAGACTTTCTACCCTGAACAGTCCTTTTTTGAAACCTTGTGTACCTGAGTTCCTGCCTTTATCCACTCTATAGAGGCCCATGCGGAATCCAGTTTAAGGAACAGAGTCCTGAATAAGATTTGTTTGTCCTTCCCACCAAGACTTTCTACCCTGAACAGTCCTTTTTTGAAAGTATGTCCTGCTAATTTGAATTTTTAAGTTATATAACTCCAGGCTATTTGACTTCCCTCCCAAGTTAACCAGCAGCCTACACCCCTCCTCCTTTAGCAGCTAAGTCACACTCTCCTACCCTCCCACTGCATCTTTGTCCCTAGGATAACTCTCTCCTGTACCTCCCCACATTCCCAGTAATTTGCTCTTTGCCTGCTCTGCCTCTCCTTATTTTTTACTCTGACCACTAGGTGGTACCCTAGTCCTAGTAAACCTCTTATCCCTAACTATCTCACCAGAGTTTTGTTCTCTTCATGATATCATCCTGGTCTCAACCCCATCTCTATCTCTCTACTACACCCAACTGTACTACCTCTCTGAGCATCTAAACTTGTATTTTATCTCTCCTAACTTACTTATCATCCTCTCTGCACACCTTCTCTTTGTCCACTCCTACCTTGCCCTGTACCCAGTGCTTCTTTCACTTCTCACTGATCGTTTTTCTGCACCTTGGTCCCCTCTCTGGCTCTTCCCCGCTCCGTTCGCCCTGCGGGCTCACTCCGCTCCCCTACTCTACCCCCAATTCCCACCCACCCCCAGTGACCCTAACCTTATACTTGCTCGGCCACACCCCCAATTTTCTCACACCATATCCAATTTCCTACCTCGTTCACACTCACTAACTCTCCACTCCTGACTCACTACCACACCCCTATCCCCACCATCCAAATACTACTAATTTCTAACCTTGCCAAGCGTACCTAACTCAACATGCCCCTGCCTTTCAAGCTACTTTATCTACTCCTACTATTTAACATCCTTCATTTATACTATACCCTTACTTCCTGTGAGTACTACACCCTTAGCAGATCTCCTAGCTTAGCTAAACACACAGGTTCAGTCCTTCCCCTAGCTAATCAAACCTACATTAACCTCCTGTCATCATGTTCCTACCGTCCCCACTCTATCACAGAATACCACATAACAGGTTTCACACATCTAGAAAGTTCTACATCATACCCTCCAAAAACTCAAAGATATTCTCACTTCCTCAAATACTCTTACTGCTACATGGGGACATCCACCCCAACCCTGGCCCAAACAGTTTCCTCCTTAACACCCTCACAAAACCAAATACTAACAGTTCAAACTCACCTTTCTCTTCTAATTCCCTTTCTATAGCACACCTAAATATTCAGAGCATTAACAATAAAATTACACAACTCCATGCTTTAATTGACCTCTACTCATTTGACATCCTCTGTCTTACTGAAACCTGGCTTAAACCAGGCACCAAAGACAATGACATTACTCCTCCTGGTTATAGCATTTTAAGGCGGGATCGTCTAAGCAAAAAGGGTGGTGGTGTTGCTTTACTCTATAAATCTCAACTACAAGTGTCCTCTATTGGCTCCCTCCCTCCCTCTCCTGCCAATGCTGAAATACTCTGCAGCAAATTCCACTTAAATAAAAACAAAGCCATATATATAATTTGTTCCTATATCCCTCCTGGCAACAACTTAAATACACTGGAAAACATTCTTAGTTGGCTCTCCTGTAGCTTTCCTCAGGAAACCATAATCCTAGGAGACTTTAACATTGACTGGAACTCTTGCATATCCCCCAAACCCACCCATCACCTCAACCTCTTTACTTTTCAACAAACTATAAACTCCCCCACTAGAATTCACAAATCTACCAATAAACAAGCCATCTTGGACTGGATATTGGTCAATAATAATCCTCTTTCTTATAAAACTGGCATACTTCCTGACAATATCAGCGACCATCTTCTCACCTACATCACCAAACAAAAAAACAACAATTTAAATCAGCCCAACTATCGTATTATACGTAACAAAAAAAACTTTAACCTTCCTAGCTTCCTCAATGAACTCAAACTGTATAACTGGTCAACTCTAAAACACCTGCCACTTGAGGAAGCAGTTGCCCATTTTAACAACACATTCCTCCAAATTCTTGAGCATCACGCCCCCTCTCGCATAATTAGAACAGGATCCAAAGCTGCCCCATGGCTTTCTAAAGATACCAAGCAAATGATGCATTTAAGAAATAAACAATGGACAAAATGGAGAACTACTAAAAACCCAACTGACCACCAACACTTCAAATACCTTAGAAACACTACAAAAAAACTTACCTATCTTGATAAAAAAATTATTATCTTCAACACCAACAAAATCAAAATCATAACCCCAAAAAATTCTGGTCAGGAATCAATAAACTGCTCCATCCAGGCAATACCAAAACACCTACTCCAGCTAGCTTAGTGCAGACTCCACCCAACTTAATAGCCTGTACATTCAACACCTTCTTCTCTGAAATAGTCACCTCTCTAGCAAAGACCATGATTCCCCACACTTCCCTCAAAATGACCTCTCCTCAAAATAACACCCCCACTCTAACATTTAGTACAGTCTCCACAACCTATATACACAAATTACTCTCAAAACTTAAACCATGCACTCCTTCAGCCGACCTACTACCAGCTGAATATCTGCAGCTTGCAGCAGCTGAAGTAGCATACCCAGTCTCCATCTTAATTAATAGAACAATAACTGAATCTACTATTCCTTCCCTATGGAAAGTCTCCCATATCATTCCTCTGCATAAAGGAGAAAACACTAATGAACTTTCCAACTTCCGTTATTATCACCTCTATCTAAACTTATGGAACGTTGTATACACCAACAATTTCTACATCATCTTTTACATAATAACCTACTTTCTGATTCCCAACATGGTTTTAGACCTTTCCATAGCACCTCCACTGCTCTTCTCTCCTTTTCAGACACTATCAACAAAAATCGCAATAACAATCTCTTCTCCTCTGCTTTATTTCTTGACCTCTCTAAAGCCTTTGATATGGTGAACCATCACCTTCTGCTAGACACTTTGAAATGTCTCTCTCTCGAACCTTTGGCATTGCACTGGTTTGACTCCTACTTGAAAGATAGACAACAAGCAGTCCTCTGGGACAGCCATCTTTCCTCTCTGCTCCCAGTCACTATCGGTGTCCCTCAAGGATCCATCTTAGGACCCTTCTCTTCTCCATATTTATAAATAACCTGTCTACCTCTCTTCCCACTTCCACATGTATTCAATACGCAGACGATTCAACTCTCATCTGTTCTGCTGCTTCCCCAGCCGAACTTCATTCTTCTACCCAACAAGTCTTTACAGCAGTAGAAAAATGGTTCCAAGATATCTGTCTCCTCCTTAATCCCAAAAAAAAAAACTATTACTTTTCTCTCCTACCCTTAAATCCCTCCCTCTCTCTTTTTCAATTATGTCTGACAATGGCACTATCATTACACCTGACTGTTCCACTAAACTACTAGGCGTCACAATAGATAATCAACTAAACTTTGATTACCACATTGACCTAACCATCAAAGCTGTTAATAAAAAGATTGGTGCTCTTTATAGACTTAAGCCCTTTCTAACAGCATCTACAAGGGTGTCTCTAGCCCAAACTCATCTCATCTCCACACTATTGTATGCCTCCCCATCCTTTATAAACCTTTCAAAATCTAACCTTCAGAAACTTGTCATGGCCTATCATAGCATTGCCAGGTTTGCCACAGGTTCCCCATTTCACACCCATCATTGTGTTAACCTCTAAAAGCTTGACTGGCTCGAACTCCAAAATCTTATTCTCCTACATCAATTAGTTATCACCTATAAAATCCTCCACTACCCTTCTAATACACCCATACTAAATAACCTTGTTGTCCCTTACAGGAATCTTACTTCCCTTCGTTCAGCCAACAAACTACTAGTTGCCACTCTCAAAACACACAACAAAGCTGGTGACTCCTTGTTTACAAACGCCATTGCCTCATACTGGAATAAACTTCCCATAGAACTGACCTCTCTAGGCTCTTCTCAACTTTTCAAGAAACAACTGAGGAACTATTTTGAGTCTCACTGGCTATGCCCCTGCTCAAACCCTGACTGACCTGAGCATCCAACCCTCTTCTCATTTCTCTCCATTTACCTCTATGCTTGTCCCTATCACTAATACTACCCCTCTTCTTCAACTATCTACTATCCACTTGGATACTACTTTACCTCTGCAACCTGTTATCCCCCCCCCCAAATTTATAGGTTGCTCCTAGCTATGCAAATCTGCCTCTTAATCTATTGCCCTGGCACAAAACAATTATAACAATTGTGAATACTGTAAATACCTATAGACTCTTATGTAATTTACTACTTAATTTCTTTTATGGCTGTACTATTCCTACTACAGCAAAGAATTTGCAAACATAAATCATCACTGTATGTTATAGCTATAGCTTTGTTAAGTTTGCTAATTATAGTTTTGTCTAAGTTTTGCTAATTATAGCTATTGTCAATTTGCTTTAGTACCATTACTATGCTACATTGGACTAATTTTCTTATCATGCTTATAATTTTGCATCCCGTTGTACTATTTTTATGTTACCTGCTAGTATATAGTGGAGCTTTTCTCCTCGGGCCTCTGCTGAAAATGGACATGTATCCAGCCAGACTAGCCCGGTCAACAAATGTAAAATAAATAAATAAAAAATAGATAAACGAAAGGCCACCAACCGGAGAAAAAATGTATTTATTAAACGAATCGTAGACACACACTTATAGTTAAAATAATTTAACAAACTACACAAAACAAATGAATATGTAAGCACTTTCGTTTAAAAGTTTTAAACTTCCTCAGACAATTATATTCAATGACATCACTTCCTTATATAACCTTCTTCTAATTCAAAAAATGTGCGCCCAAAAACTAAAAAGAGATCGGGCATGATCAGTTGCCAGCAAATGGGTGTTTGAAATATATGAGCTACAAAAACCATAAATTACATTAAATGTATATAGAATTATTTATCTCATGAACATAATAATATTTAACTATTAAAAATTAACTAATTTAACTTTAAATTAATGTGATAACTAACGACATCAAATGGAATTAATTTAATTATTGTATAAAAATTTAGCTAAAACTTTAAATATAAATAATTCAAATTTATTATTTATATTAATCCTCTTAAAATTAATTAACTTAACATCCCAAACCAAAAGTTTTTTAGGGATAGATTTATAATTAAATTGATTATATGAATTTATTATGATTAAAATAATGAATAATAAATGAAAAAAAATTTATTTATTAATAAAAAATAACGTAAAAATAAAATAAAATAAAATAAATAGACTAATGGCTTCCTTTATTTAAATACATAAACTTAAGTTTAAATATTTACATATTAATCCTTGATTTTATTTCGATCTAATGCTTTTAATTTTAGAATTGGTACTACAGAACTTCTCTCATTTAGGCCTGGCCATGAATCAGCTTGTAATTTTATTTGCCAGAACAATTCTTTTTCTTCTAAAGTTAAGTTCCACGGAGTTTTATCTTTAATTTCTACCTGGTCCAAAGCCATATAAAATATTTATGGTTATTATATTCACTAATATGCTTTGCTAATGCGTTATTCATCTTCATTTTCTTTATTGCATACTCATGTTCATAAATTCTTTGTGACAATGCTCTTTCTGTTTTACCTATACAAAAAGAGATACAGGAATCACACAAAGCTAGATATACAACTCCTTTTGATTTACAATTAAATTTCTTTTTTATATAATACTTCTTATTCCTTATAATAAAGAAATTTTCCCCTCCTTGAATTTTATGATACCATTTACATGCGCCGCACTTATAAGTTCCAGTTTTATTCATTTCTTTTATTCTTTTATTATTATTAGCTCTAAGAAGTTCTTTAAAACATTTAAATACCTTTTCTATACACAATTTTCGGGAATTGATTAATATATTTTTTACATTGTGCATCATCCATTATGATTTCCCAATTCTTTATAAATACATCTTTTACCAATTGGTAATCTTGTGTAAAAGTAATTGCTAATGCTTTGGAGAATTCATTATATAAACCATTTTCCCAATTTATATTATTACCAAAGCTAAAATTTTCCAAAATATTCTTCTCTCTAGCGGAGATTACACTTTTAACACATCCTTCACCATCATTATCAATAACTAATTCAGTTTTTATTTTTAAAATTGGCATAAAATACCCATTTTATCTTTTTTGTATTACTTCAGAAATCAATTTATCCACTAAACATATAGGATATTCTTTATTAATAAACATCATTCTTAAATGATCACATTCTATTATAAAGTCTGAAAATCTAGTTATCATTCGGGCTGCTCTTACGAGCTGCCCCTTAATTACAGATTTTTTCTGATGGTCTGGATGTGCACTAGTGTAATGAAGGAAGCCATTAAAATATGTTTTTTTCCTATAAATAGATGAAATGTAAGTTTTAAGTTCATAGTCTTTAATTAAATTAATATCTAAATAATTTATATTACCACTCTCAATACTTCATGTACATTTAAAAAAGGTTGTAGTTTCATTAATATAAGTTAAAAATTTGTCTAAAATATTAGAATTTTCTTTCCAAATTAAACAAATATCATCCTGGAACTGATGGTACAATTTAATATATGAATAATATTTACTATTAAATATAAATTTTTGCTCCCATACCATCATAACCAAATTTGCGTAAGTGCCTCCACAAGGCGACCCCATTGCTATCCCTTTCTTTTGAATATAATATTTATTATTAAAGCTTATATAATTATTATTTAATATAATTTCTATAAGCTCTACTAAAAGATTATTAAGCTCTTGCTTTATAGAATTCTCAAACAAAATTTCACTTATCCATTGGAGTCCTATATTTTGAGGGATTACATTGTAAAGGTTGCATACATCTATAGTAACTAAAATATCCTGTTTATCAAATTGGATTTCATTCATATGTTCTAAAAATGTCCAGGAATCCTTACAAATATATTTTTCTTTCATAACTAACTTCTTTAACTCATAATCAACATATTTAGCACATGCTGAAGTTATGGATTTCCTTCCATCCACTAAAGGGCGCATGGGAGGCTCTTCTACGCATTTATGCATTTTTGGGTTCCCAAAAAAAACCGGGATCTTAGGCATTAAAATATTTAAATAGTTATATAAATCTATATCAATACGTTTATCCAAGAACATATCATTAATTTGTAAGAAAATTCTTTTATATGCTAAATTTAATTCATTTAAAGACACTTGCTCATAAGTATCTGTTCTTAAAATTAATTCCATTTTATTATTGTATAAATCATTGTTCATGATAACAGCTCCTCCCCCTTTATCCAGCTTCATAATTGTTATATTTTCTTTTTATAAACTTTTTAATATTTCCAATTCATCCTTACTTAAATTTGATGGATAATCTATCCTTTTATTAATTTTATCTAGATTTTTAAGCTGATTTTCACACATTTTCTCATAAATTAATAATTTAGGATGTAAGGGAAGATTATATGTACTTGCAATATTAAATTTAAGTGGCTCATTATAAATGGAGTCTTGGTATATGAGAGAGAAATTAATTTTTCTCAAAAACAATTTCATATCAATCATAGTAGATGTAAAATCAAAAGCATGTGTAGGTACAAAAGTATAACCTTTGGATAATAAATTAGCTACTGCTTGATTAATCACAATATCAGAAAAATTAAACACCTTAATGTCTCCAGAATTATTTACAATAACTTGTTTCAGTCCTTTGCCAGAACCATTAGTATGATTTTCATCTATACACATTTGGAGGCCATTCTCATGATTATCTACAAGCATATTACTTATCATGTTCTCCACTGCTTGTCCTTTGGTCTGGCCCCTTGAAACCCCGCTGCTTGTTGATTTAAATGAGGGGTTTTATTTTTAGGTCTTTCTGAGCATCTTAGCTCAGGGAATTCTTCATTATATTCCATGTCATTATGTGGTTCAGTGTCTTTATAGCCATATACAGGGCCACTTAGTCTATTATAATTATCAGATGGATAAATCTCATTCTTTTTATATTGACCACCTGGAGGCCTAGGTTATGCCACCCCATTGGCGTATTGACTAATGTCCCTTTCTATTTTCCGTGTTTTCCCATTCTTCAATTTACTGATGTATTGATCAATACTGTTGTAAATCCTAAGCATATCATATTGAATAGTATCAAAGGAGACATCAGTCCTAATCACTTTATCAAGTTCATCCAGTTCTGATATCAATTTATCAATGTCTATTTGATTATACTTAATTAATATGTCCAAAAGTTCTTTTCCACTGCGGTCAAACAACTGTAATAATTCAATATGCATAGGTGAATTATGTATTAAGCCTGTGGGGTACCGCCACAAGCGTAACCCCTTAGGAATAATATTATGCTTAATACATTCTTTCAAATAAGCATTCTCAAGTTGGAGTTTCCAACATTTCATTAACTTGGTATCAAAGTCATTTAATTTATTATCAATATTATTGACACCTGAGTTACATTGTCCTGAAAAACCAAATGAGGAGCCCAACCATTCATTCAAAACTGGAACTGTCTTCCTTATCTCATCTCTGGAAGCAAAATAATGTTGTTCCCCATGATAAATATGCCCTTGAATACCATTACTGTGCTGCTTTCCTTGATTATTAATGTTTCCTCTCTCATTATCCACATTCTGAACAGCACTACCGTTTGTAGCGCTGTTATGGTTGTCCAAACAAGTTGGAGTTATGTTAAAGTCAAAACTCGGATTTGATGCTGCATCACCTTTACACCCATTTGCTTGACTCCCTTCAGAATTATATACTCTTTCGCATAATGAATCAACTCTTTGTGTCAACTTCAAAATTAATGCTGTCAAATTCCCAATTGACCCTTCGGTCTCATCAATGGAATCATCCAGCTGTATGGCCATTTCGTTAGAACAAACTAGCGACATATTCCACAAACGACAGCAAACCAACGAACCAGATAAACAAAAGGCCACCAACCGGAGAAAAAATGTATTTATTAAACAAATCGTAGACACACACTTATAGTTAAAATAATTTAACAAACTACACAAAACAAATGAATATGTAAGCGCTTTCGTTTAAAAGTTTTAAACTTCCTCAGACAATTATATTCAATGACATCACTTCCTTAAATAACCTTCTTCTAATTCAAAAAAAGCGCGCCCAAAAACTAAAAAGAGATTGGGCATGCTCAGTTGCCAGCAAATCATAGGCTATAACTTAAGAATTGTATTTGGAATGACTGTTTTATTTGTCACAGGAACATCTGATTAACAGGCATTTAAGAACACTATCTTAAACTTATTTAAATTAGTAGTGAGTCTTACTTAGAAATATAACGGTTATTCCTTGCTTATATAATGTCCTTAAGATTTCTCTGCACTACCTAATGGTATTGCTTTTTTACTTTCAAGAAGAAATGCAGCTACTTGCCTGCTGTGTAGAATAACAAGGGCCCGACTGTGCCACAAATAATCTATATTTAACTAGCAGCTCAGGTTAAGGTTACCACCTGTCCCTCTCTCCAAGAGACAGTTCATCTCTGGGCAATTGTGCCCTGTGGAAAAAAATAAAAGCTAAAGCATGCCAAATATCCTGAGATTTCAGGGAAAAATATTTCCTAAGTTATGTGTAATAGTAGCATAAAACAGTTTTTTTTTTTTACCTGAACCACCTAAATGTTATAAGAAATAGAATAAGCAACTCAAATGCTAAAAAAATAAGCTTTTATTTGGGAAAAAAGTGGAATTCTGTCCTTTGCACTGGGTATGGGTATATTTTGTCCTGCAAAGTATCACATTTATAGAAAAACTGTCCCACTTTGGAAAAGCTGGCAACCCTAGGTCAGATGCTAGAGTAACAGTGTGTATGTGTCTGAGTGTGTGCATGAGTGTGTGCACATGTGTGTGCACGTGTGTCCGTGTGTGCATGTGTTGGGAGGGGGGTGGAATAAGGGGATGCTGACATGCCCATCCTAAAAGTGGGGAGGTGACGCAGTCTGCTACAGTGCTGCTACCTTCAGGAGAAAAGGATGCCCAATCTGTCACAGTATGGGGTACAGTGGCACTAAGGTACAGTAAGTTAATTACTTAGCATATGTGGAAATCCCCTTGGATTGCTACTGTTTCACAAAGGAGTCAGAGTTATGGTACCCTATATATGATATCCAATGTCCAGTACCTGATTCTCAGCTCTAAGGAAAATGAGCAGGGTGATGGCTTCTGTCTGTGATCAGGGAACAATTCAGATTTCTTTCCTAATTTGGGAGATGAATGAACTTTATTATGGTCCTCAGAAGTAAGTAATTTTATCTATAGGGTGGGTGAGAGGGGACTTTGTTGGCTATATGAGGAAAAATAGAAATCCAATCTCATATGAGACATATATACTAAATATGAAAGAGACTAGAAAATTATCTACTTTTATGAAAAAGAGAAACATACCCTCATCCCGAGGAAGATTATCTGCCTGGTAATGTATTTCCTCTGTTTCAAATTAAAATTTGGCTGGGGCTGAATTATCCTCAGTATTCTTAAATATGACTTGACTTTTGTTTACTAAAACTATTTATTGCGTATTTGTTCTTTTGATTTATTTTGGCTGCTTTTGATAAGGTCATGCCATTATTATTTAATATTTTTTGATGTTGCTTTACAATGACATACTTTTTTCAAGTTGTGTTTTTTTTATCTGTTTCTGCTGATGTGTTGATTCACAGAATTTGTGTCTATATCCATTGATTCAGACTGAACGGGTTTATAGAGTAATGTCTAATTTTTTCTCTTGTTTGAAGAGACAGACATTTCCCTTTTCTTATTGTAGAGAATATCTCCTCATCATCTCCCAGGGATCTCACAGTAATAAGATTTCAAAAGAAGCAGAATTACATCAACACAGCTAAACTGAAGCTCAGATAATAAAGCCAGGAAAAAAAATAAACTCCAATCCACCAAAATATTAATTTTAAAAGTCCCAATGCACCAAGAAAGATCTTTTGAGACCAGTTCTTCTTCCACGTCTTTTACTTGGTGTAATGTGACTTTTAATATTAACATGAATAATATCTGACATTTAGTAAAAGTATTCAAAATGGGCGTGCCTTCGCTGAAAGTTGAACGTCGAGCTGGCACCTCGGCGTTCATAAAAATCTACTGCCAGTCATTAGCAGACTGGAGTTCCGCTGCGGCGACCCCTAACCGGGAAAAGCCGAAAGACAACAACATTCATCTAGTGGTTCAGGGTAACTATTTCTAAAGAAAAAACATTTTCAAAGAATTGATGAAAGCAAAATTTCACACAACCACTGTTAGCAGTTAGCAACCTGCATAAAACTACAGAGTCTTTTTCTTTTTTAACCTGTCCCTTTCTGAGTGACTGAAGCCAGGGCTCATAGTAGATGCTGTTAAGTTACTACGATGTAAGACTGGGCCTTCAGCAAACAATTTACAACAACTCTTCTGACAATGATGGCAACAATAATACAGAAAATGAAGTAGATTGCAAAGTTAACCCAGCTTTGTACTTAGTCAAAGGATTACAGTTTGATTTATTGCAAACGGGTCTAATATTGCAAGTCAGGATGATCTGAAAAGAAGTTTAGTCAAGGTCATGACATTAAGGGAGCCACCTAATCTTTTTAATGACAAAAGTCCAGAATTTCTGCTTCAGAATGTGTACAAAATGACACTAGTGGTCACAGATATTCCTTAAAAGGATGTCTGCAGCTTCATACCGTAATAACATTGTTTTAGTATTTCCAGCAATGCCCCATATCACTCACCAGAAGCAAAGCAGATAGCCTCACCATCATTATCTGCCTCTACCTCTTAGAATCATGTATTAATTCTATAACCCTGGGATTCAGAAACATGTCTTCCATGACAGCAAAGATAGAACTGCAAGGATGCTAAGAGGAGCAATGAGTCTTGAAAGTAATTATCAATTAGCAAGTAGAATTTTCATTGTTCAAGTGGCAACCGATTAATAAAAATAATCACAGAAATGCCAAGGCTGAAGAGGAGCAAACCTTTTTCATGACTGTAGATAGGGGTTACTCCACCAACAACACCATTAGTAAGCTTGTAGCATGTACATGCACATCTGCTACTTTATAAAGGTATGAGAATAGTTAAAGCACAATGACAGGTCTGCAGCAATGTTTCTGTCTACCTTAATTAATTGCAACGGAGAGAAAATGGGATTATAGAAATCGCAGAAAAAGAGGACTAGCAAGCAAAGGGTCATACACAAGGACACATGACAGGCATGATGGGAGTAGTGGGAAGGGTATATATTTTTGGAAGCAAGTGCCATTTCGTTAAGACGGGTAGATAGGAAAAGATGTAAAGAGAATGTAGGGGATTAAAAGAGTATAGAGGTAAGGAACTAGGTTCAAAGGGCAATCATAAAACTCACTTTATAAATGGAGAGGTACTGACACAAAGGAGGTTCACATCTGATATGTAGATATATAGAAAGAAGGAGAAAAGGATATGATGGGGTAATTATATAACAAATTGGAAGGAGGTGGCAGAGAAGGATGAGGAACACCAGGTTGGGGAGATGGGAGATACACAGCTCATGACCTTGCTGTCTGGCTTAGACCTAGGAAAACATCAGTCACCACTGCATCTTTCCTCATGACTAGGCCCTGGTTCAGAAAGTGGAGACAGTAGTGCTAGGAAGTGGTGGAACTCTGTAAGCCACACAAGGACACTCTCCAAGATGGACAATGTTGGCTTCTAGCTGCTGGTCCATAAACACTCCACCACCACTTCTAACTCCAATAGGGTGATACATTTTGTACAACAGAAATGTCACCAAAAGGAACAGGACCACTGCCCCCCCTCCCCATGAGTAACAACCAGAGGCTGAAGTAATTATTCCCCTCTGCAGATGTAGCAAAAATGGTACAATAAATGGCGAGAAAGAAAAAAATAAAATAAAACATGCATCAAACAATATACAAAAAGGATAGCAACACAGAAAGAGAGAGAGAGACACACACACATTGCTATTCTGCTTCTAATCATCTGCCTTACAGCTACCTCTTGCTATATACAGCAACTATGCCAGGGCCAATACTGCTGACTAAGTAAATAAACTGATATGCCCTTTTGGATGACATGCACATGGGATTACAGTAGCTGTGTACCCATGGTCAATGGTTGGGGGGGGGGGTGGCTAAGCCAGCAGGATGGTGATGTTGCACATAATTAATCATGGTGTGTATGGGACAGGGGGTGGCTATGTGGGCATTATGTTGTATATGACAAAGTCTAAGGCCTGCCATGTGGACTTGGACAGTGTTACAGTTTATGCAGACAAGCAATTGTTGCCACCAAGGAGAGCCACCAGTAGGTGTTTGACAATCACTGTAATATACTTTGTAATGCATCAAGGGAAAGGCCAGTGGTATAGCACAGATGCCAATGACACATCATGTGGAGGTAACAGTGGCATGGGCATATTGTAGGGTGATGCATGGTCAGAATGCTGACATACCTCCTTCATGTTTGCCCACCTGGACTGCGGCAGTGTCTCAGCACAATTGGTGTTATAAGCACCATGATACAGTGGGTTTGTTGCCAAAGCAAAGAGACAGGGGGATCACCCTACAAATAAGAAATGTGAGTATCCAACAAATATGTAGATTGTGCATGCAGGTGTGCAAAGCACTATAGATATATATATATATATATATATATATATATATATATATATATATATATATATATATATCTATATATATATATATCTATATATATCTATATATATATATATATATATATATATATATATATATATATATATATATATGTATATATATATATATATATATATATATATATATATATATATATATATATATATATATTGGTTATGCCAGACTGTACATAAAACTGTGACATAGGCGTGCTAAAATTAACTATATACCCTAGTGCAGTGGATGTCTGTATGCTGTTTTGATATAGGTAAGCAATAAAAACTGAACTGTAATCATAATGATGTCTATGCCAGGAGAGATGCTCCATTTGTCTCTGGTACAGGAGTTCATTCTCTACTATTTGCCCCTGAGCAGGGAAACAAAAACAACAAATATAAAACACATCAATGTTGTGGAAGGGCCCATTTAGCTATAATGGAAGTAACATCCAGTGACTGGCCCTGCATACTTACAACATATCCTTGCTTATCCATTGCCTCAGACGGTCAGTATGACAACTCATTAGGTAACTATAGTGGTCCAGCACTGCTCATTAGAGCAGCTGATGCCAGTAGCAGTGATCACCACTCCATCAAGACTGTGACAGGCATCCACCTTTTGCTGGAGACCATCATAACAGTTCCCAAGCAGGCACTCCTAATGGACTCTGCACATAAAGTACAGAAAGATTTTATTTCTTTCTTCCACCAGGTGTGAGTCCTGCTACCATCAGTATCCTCAGAAGCCATGACCATTCAGTACCGCACAATCCAAAGAAATATGGTAGCCTTCACATGGACGTGCATATTGCTGCTGTTAGCACATGACACATATGTTTGGGTACATTGTTAGAGTGACTACTAACGGTACGAACATTGCATAGCATTAAAATACATAGCATGCCATGATGGTGTTTAGGTGTGAGCAATGGCATGGGAAGAGTTTATGTGCATCACTGTGTCTACACTGTGTCTACACAGGGGTTCATATTATATGATCGAACGCTAGAAATAGCAAACGATATATTATCAAACCTAAATGAATGAAACCACAACATGTTTGAAGGAACAGATCACACAATTTTTTCCCCAGGGAAAAAAATTGCTGAACCCCCCCAAAAAATTTACAGGCAACATAAAGTGGGGGGCTTCACCCCCACTCCCCCTGATGTAGGGGTTGTGCCCCCCACCTTAAGTATACCAACTCCAAGATCACACCATAGTGAAGAAAACAGCAAAGTCTGGAGAATGGCCCAACAATTATTTTTCATGGGAATAAATTCGCTGATCCATTCCTTCAATATTCTGTGGTTTTGTGCATTTGGGTTCGACAAATAAGTGTTCGTTATTTCTAGCATTTGATCACGTAATATGAACCAGTCTACACATGCTACTGTATTTACTCTTCAGTGCCTCTGAAGGCCATAAAACTACAGTAGTTTTCTCCATGTCCTCACTGGGGGTGTCCTGACCTACCCATGTATGCTCATTGTACTTTGCAGGTATTTATACAATTAAGTATGACTGAGCCCTGCAGTAGATCACAAGCGAATTGTGAGATGAGGTAAAAGTGTGATTCACATTCAAACTGTTGAAATGCACTTTTTATCACAACAACCATGGTAATATACTAGAAATTGTGCTTTAAAAGCACCCATGTCCATTGCTAGGCTTGTTGCAGTACAGAATATTACAAAATAACAATTTCTAAAGCTATTATCAAGGAAAAGATAAAAGACTACAATCAATATAGCTTAATGGAGAACAGTATTTCTTTTGCTTTTGCTGTACTACTTTTGCTTTACTTGTGTGCTGCTTGAGTCAATAAATGGAAGTATAATAATGTATTAGTGTAAGGTAATGGGAGAAATGACAACAATACTGTGTGGAAGACTGTAAACAGTATTAGGGCTTGTTGCCATGACAAGAAAAGTGACAGTGATGCAATATGGCAAGTTCACTTAAACAGTGAGACTGGTTTCTATGGAACACAGGCCCACAAGTAGGTCAGGAACTGTGTGCATGTCCCACTCAGTGTTGATTTGTAAGTCTTGGAATATGCTGTGTTTCCTCATAAGTATCTTGCATATGTTTCTGTTTTATTGTGGTGTTTTGTTTGAGGGATTTACATCTGTCTACCGTGTGACTGGCTCCCTATTGAAATGTTGACACTCATGCCGAGTGATGAAAAGCCGAAAAAAAAGACCAAAAACCCAGAGAAGAGTGAATCTTGAAAACTGCTGTTTTCCTTAAAATTTCTTTTTGCAAAGTGGGAGAAGGGGGGCAACCCCATATCCACCTCACCCTGAACTTATATATACCAGCTTTGAGATCACCATACCTTGGAGAAAATGGAATATTCCAAGAAATGGCACCTCGGACTTAGTATATGCACTACACCATCCAGTCTCTGTAGTTCATGACTTGCTGTAGTGGGTCCTGACATTTCAAATTATTACATGTGATAGTCCTATAAATGGTACATTTGTCTGCTGAGAGTACTGACACAATTGCTGTCAGTGTGGTACTGTGGGGTGAGATGGTGAGGGCATCCTGCACAGTCCATAGACATTCATGGAGTGACTTTCTATTCTTCATCCCTCGATGGCATTAATACTTGAGTGGTGTTATGGACTGCAGATAATGGGGAACAGTATTTACAGTAGTAATAGTAAGAGGCTGGGGAAGAGGTGCCTATATTAAAATTGAGCAATTTTGGTGGAATACTATAGAGACACTTGATTTTGCAACAAACACACACATTTTGCCTGCTTCAGGGATCACTTTAGGTGTAGTGTATTCTATGGCCTTTATAGCAATTTTGGTTATACACTTTCTACATCTGTAGAAAGTGTAGATTATAATAGTTCTTTTCTTTGAAGTGTGGTGAGATAGCCTCCACAAAAACATACCTATCTAAGAGAACAAATGTGCATAGTAGTAGACTTGCAAGATGTCCTGCAGTAAGTCCAATCCCATTTGTGGGCTATGCACATATACTCTCTGGGACCTATACTACTTGAATGTACTGTGTGGATTCTGTATGTAACAGGAATGGCATATGTTACTGGCAGGGTCATTATTTGACCTCAAGCACACACATCCTCCTCTGGGATTATAACACTTCCACTGTCACATGGAATAAAATATGCATATCACCAACCTTTAACCTTCCAAAGTTTACACACAGGCAGCATGTCTGCCTATATGGCCTATTAAGATATGGAAACATGAGCTCTTCCAGATGCAGCTTTGTGCATGTAAAGTTTTCTGCTCAAGGTAATATTACCCCTGTCCCTTTACAGTGTAGTTCCAAAGCACACTATACATATCACTGCTCCATGAATGGCAGACAACACATGGGTAGCCCCCATCATTTTTCTTCCATAACGGTCTTGCCAACACTGGGTAGTTTCTTGTGTTGTTAAGTAGAGACATGTCATGCATGACCTTCCAAACGTTTGAATACATATTTCCTTGCAATTCATGTTGGCATGCCAGAAAGTAACCATTACCAGAAGAGAAAATTCTCCTAGACAGAGAACAGCATCATGCTGCAGGCCCTCCATTACCATGGTCAGAGGATGTTCCAGTATAAGAGCACTGACCATGACTTCTGTGTGAATGTCTAGTGGGACTTTATAGAGGACATCAGAGGTCAAAGTCAAGCCAATGAGTAGCTCTGTAGAAAGTTCACAGACATGATCACATAGACATACAGTACGACAACTTTCTTCCATGGGGGGTGGGTAGAGGTAGGGTCTGACAGTGTCACCATTGACAGTCATGTAGGAATTCCTTGTAACTCTTCCTGGCTGTCCAGGCAGTTCAATAACCATGGTGGAGTGCTAGGCATGGCTGCTGAATTGCAAGTGACAACATGAATATCTGTCAGTGATACCCCAGGCAGGTATATCTGAATATGTTGTACTGTCTGCAATACTTGTCATAGTCAGGGTCAGAGAATGTACAAGCATGGCTTCTTTTCTTTTACAAGTCCATCATGATTACATGTTTAAAGTAAGTCTGCTTAAGGTATGTTAACCATAATGTTTCCATAGCAGTCTGTTATATATAGGGGTAGATTCACAGGGCTGTGGGTGCTGATGAAGGGTTTATCCTTGGATTAGGTAATGTTTATGTGTTTTCTCAGGTGCTGTGTTATTTAGTTCCCCCCACCATGGATATAGACCTGCCTAATATCAGAGAACTCTCGGGAGTCAGTGATGGAGTCAGAAAAACCCTGTCACAGTCATGGGCCATTGTGTCAGAGGTAGACTTAGGTAATATGATGAAGACAGCCCCAGTCTCTTTCATGGACAGAGAGCCTTTACAACCCACTCAGCACAGCCAGGATGCCACCCAAGGACAGGATGAGGCCAGCTGGTCAGCCAAGAAAACAGACTTATTTTCAGTTTGCCTTCTTTATCTTCAACTCCATGATGTGAGAGGATGACCTCAGGAATCAGCATGCAGATGACCAAGCATTTCATGAGTATACCTCATCACCACCACTAAGCTGTGTGTCTCCATGGCCACCATTCAGCATTTGTGAAAAGCCATAATACAGTCATAGGTTCATAGGTTGGCACTAGGCTATCAGCCCTAAGGCCTATACAAGCATAGCCATAACAATTCCATGGCTATTTCTTCCCACACTATTTACTTCCTGGATCCCTGTCTAGAAGGCGACTGATGTGATCCCTGGGGTGAATTTCCTTTCTCCCATCCAATCGTCAAGGTTCCTTTTGAAGAGGGCCAAAGAGGCACTCTGCTTGACATGTATGTGCAGTCTATTCCAGAGTCTGGGGAGTCTTAGGGTCAAGAACCTATCCCTCCAGCATGTTTTGTTTATTGTGATGACAAGGTTTAGATCCCTGGAGTGTTTGGATTTGAGGGATTGGGATTTCTTTAAGTGTAGCATGTCCAACAGCTCTGGGTTTGACATGGCCTTGTATGTTAAGCAGAGATTGCCTCTGAGTAGATGATATGCGACAGAGTATAGCCGGAGTTTTTTAAGGCGGTCAGCATACGGCATCTGCTTTAGGCCTGTGATTCATTTAGTGAGGTATTTCTGCGGCCCTTCCAGTTGTTGAGATGTCTTGAGAGGTACATACCAAATGGGGCATTGTATTCTATAATGGGTCTAATGAGGGATGAGTACAGTGGGACAATGACCTCCTTTTTTCTGGATGAAAAGCCCGTAGTGATGAGGTATGCCACATAGAAGGATTTCCTGACTGTTGTGGTGATGTTGTTATCAAAGGTGGGACCACTGTCCACCTGTGTCTCTAAATCTCATATCAAACTTTCAGTGTTTATTGTACTGCCACCTATGTGGTAATTCACAAGTACACGTTTTTCCCAAAGGGGATAACTATACATTTCTTGACATTGAGCTTGAGCCCATGGCTCTGGCACCAAGCATATGTTTCTGTAAGGCTCTTTTGTAGCGTATCCGCATCATTTGGAGATTCAGTAATGGTACCCAGTTTGCAGTCATCTGCAAACTTTGTTAGCCAGAGTCCCTTAGTATTGGCCTGTACTTCAGAGAAGTAGATGCCAAACAAGAGTGGTCCCAGGACTGAACCCTGAGGTACTCCACGTGTCACTTGTCTGGAGCTGGATTTGGAGTCAGCTACTTTTACAGTGTGGGTTCTGTGAGTAAGCCAGTTGGCAACCCATCGAGTGACATAGGGATTAATGCCCAGCTTAGTAAGTTTATCTATGATTCCATAGTGGGGGATGGTGTCAAAGGCCTTGGTAAGGTCTAGATAGGCTGTGTGGACCTCCTTACCCTGGTCCATGGCTCTGGAAACTGATTCAAAGAAGTCAATCAGATTCAGGAGACAAGATCGGCCCTTCACAAACCCAAACTGGGTAGGGTCCAGTGTTTGAAGGTTGCCAATGTCTTTGTTTATAAGTTCCATGATAATACATTCCATGGCCTTGCAGATCAGGCTTGTCAGACTGATGGGGCGGTAGTTCCTGGGATCCAAGGTGGATCCCCCCTTGTGGAGTGGGATAACTATAGCTGTGCACCACTCAGTGGGCACAAAGCCTGAGGTGAGGCTATGATTAAACATGACACTTAGGTGAGGTGCCAGTTAATTTTGTAGTTCATGTAGAACACAGCCTGGGATGTCATCTGGTCGCATGGATGCTGTATTCTTAGCTTTGGAGAGTGCGTTTTTTACCTGTGCGGACATTATTAGCGGAATTTGGAAATCTTCCAGTATTGAGATGGGCCATTTAGGGGGTGAGATGGGGGTGAAGTTCGCACTGAATCGATCTGCCAGGATATTGGCAATATCCTTGGGATCAGTATATTTAATGCCATTCTGTTGTAGCTCAGTGCAGATCTGAGCATTGCCATTTAGATTCTTGACATAGTTATAGAATGCCTTGTGGTTGTCTATGGAATCTTTGGCAATTTTATTTTTGTAACTAGCTTTGGAGGATTTTATGTGGGATCTCAGCTTCTTAGTGAGGCTGGTAAGGGAGTTTTTTGCATCCCGGAATTTTCCTCTTTTCTGCAACAGTTTCTTCCTTTTGTTGTAAAGTTTGTTTATGGCAGGGGGCCACCAGATTGGCTTCATTTTTTTGGAGGAGAGCTTCTTGGCTCTATTTGGGATGGCACGATTCATGCATGAGTGGATGTGCTCATACAGTGCCTTAGTGTAGGACTCAGCAGTTGAACTTTCAGTTCCCTTTTGCATGGGCGTCATGAAGTTTGTCACTTCTGAGATGAATAGCATGAAGTTGGCTTTGGAGAAGTTTTTTATGGAGGTTTCCTTACTGGGGGGGCGGGGGTGGGATATGGATGTTAAGGGTGATTGGCGTATCGTCTCACCTGACCAATGAGGGTGTGATCATAGGTGTGGAGCATCGATTTCCCATGTTGGTAATGACCAGGTATAGGATATTGGAGCCCATGGTGGGACAATGGATTAGTTGATCCAGGGTGTTGGAATTTAAGAATTCCAAGAACCGCTGGGCAAAGGTGTTGGCACATGAGTAGTTTTCCCAGTTAATGCCAGACTAGTTGAAGTCACCCAGTATTAGGGTGTTTGGTTGTATCTTAATATTTTCCAGTATGTTTAGAAAGGTGTAGTGAGAACCTTGGGGCATGGTGGGGATCTGTAGCAAGCTACAATTTGGATTGCAGTCTTACCTAGTGTTAGTTGCACCTGGAGAATTCCAGATGCATTGTGTTGGGCAACTAGCCTGGTGGTGTGAATATCCTTGGTGAATATGGACACTCCTCCGCCTTTAGCATTTCGATCCTGGTTTGGTGGCCGAAAAGTGTGGTAAGAGTTGTAGCCTGGTATTGCAGTGGTGCTCTCTGGAGCCTTGAACCAGGTCTCAGTTACTGCACAGATATCAATGTTCTCCATTTTAGGAGTGCCTCGAGAGAGTGCATTTTGAGGTTTAGACTTCTAGCATTGAGTAGCATTACCTTCAGATTTTGCATGCTTGTACCTGTTATGGTGGCGGTTTTGTCCTTTGAACTTTACCTAAAAAAGGCACTATAGGGGTGGCAAGAGCCTTAGCCAGTAACCTGAATCCCAGGGGCGACAGGTGCAGACCATCTCTGGCAAAGCATCGTGGTCTGTTGATCATATCATCCCAGGCAAACAGATACTGGATCCCCTTTGAATGGCTAATACAGCCATAGCTACAATGTTCAGGGTAGCATGTGATCTAAATGATGACCTGTAGGAGTGTGTGGGCCAGATATGCACCATTATAGACAGGTAATTTATACAGAGTCTGTGTGCTGCAGGTGCCCTTGTGCAACCATCCATTATTGTGACAACTCTTCTCATGACTGGTGCACCTTGGCTGCAGTGGGGAAGTCCACCTCAGGAGAATATGAATATGGCCTAGGGCACATAGTAACACCACATCCACATCACCATCTAGTGTTACAGGCACTTTAGATTGTAATTGCTGTAGATGTAGATGCAGGTAAGGTGTTTGTGTTGAGTGTTGCCACAGCATGTCCCACCATTCACAGTCATGAAGTACTCTGTCCTCTGTGCATGTTGTGGATTGTGCACATGGCTATCCTAGAAGAAAACAGCCCCAAATATGGGAATGTGCATGGTCAAAACATCTATTCTCTGTAAATGTCCTGGACCTCTCCATCAGACCGCAGCGTGATGTTGTATCATTGAATGGAGCTGTGTCCATGCACACCCACACACACAC
Organism: Protopterus annectens; assembly: GCF_019279795.1. Lineage (NCBI taxonomy): Eukaryota > Metazoa > Chordata > Ceratodontiformes > Protopteridae > Protopterus > Protopterus annectens. The sequence continues at coordinate 310,191,062 of NC_056729.1, forward strand.
ATCAGCACTACCCATCTCTGCTCAGCCTGAAGACAATGGAGAAATCACACTCTGTCCTGTTTTGTCTCCCATGCTTTATGCACTCATACACATCATTAACTATCAGTCCTACATACACTGCTGACATTTGTCACTGTGGCCGGGGCCCTTCCATCTGATGACAACTGTGCCCTATCTCAGTACTCTTTTACCTAGGTAGTTCTTGTGTGATGCAATTTGTGGTCTCCCCATGCATGATAAAACACAGTCTAGGTGTAGTAATGATTGCATCATTTATACTGTTATATGTTATGCTTATTCTGGCTCATTGTTATAAACCAGGTGATGCCTCTTTGCCAGCACCATGGCATGCTGTGCTCACCTCAGTCTTGCATAGTCACGTCCTGCAACTGGCTCCCATCAGGCATGTCCTCCACTACTGACTCCAAGACTTCCTCCTCCTGAATGTTTCTGCCATGCTGTAATTGTTTGTGTATCAACATGGTATGTAACATTGCACACACTGCAAATATTTTACTTTCTAGGGTCATACAACAGTGCAACACCAGAGACCTTCAGATAGCAGAAGTTGGCCTTTCAGAGTCTGAGCACAGGCTTAAGAATAATTTGTGTCTGTGACAGTGGAGTGTTTTGCACATTGTCTGCCATACTCTGTAGATTTCTAATTGGTGTCAAGTGTCATGCCTCCAGGACAAATATGGCATCGAATGAAAGGTGGCCCTGTGGAAGAATCACTGCTGATATAAGTCATACATGTGTCAAATGTGGGATTCATGACCACTGCCTGGGTGACCTGCTGATATATTGTATATTATGTCATGTGCATTGAAGATCATCTGGCACTTGATGCAGTGGAACCCCTTACAACTGACATACCTTTGTTGCTCCTCCTTGCGTGGAGTGTTCATTGTAATGTTGATGGAATTAGTGGCTCTCAGTACCTTAGGGAAGTGAGCTACAGCATAAAATGCCCTTGTTGTGTTGCCAGACTCCTCTGTGGTATGTGGGAACCACATATGTTCCCCAATATGCTGTAGCATGGCATTGAGGAACTGGTGGAGTATCCCTGAGGTAGAAGCAACAACCATATCCTGATTTGTCACTGAGAGGTCCATGTAGCTAATATTAACAATGCCTCAAATGTCTTGATGCCCACAGGGATGGGTACTCCACGTATCCCTTGAACCTGCATAGGAGGATACCACACATCTCACCCAGCTTCTACATGGTTCTCTGTCTACATGGTAGTTATCTACTGTTTCCTTGTCATGGAGGACATTGATTTTAGGCACAGACTGAAGATTCAGTGGTGCAGAAGGTGATAATCTGCACCTCCATGACTAACAGCAGTGACAGTCACCCCTTGAATATACATAATGACTAATCCAATGGCTACTCCATACATGTTTTCAGTTTTTCACCTATAACTCCAAGATTTTAATGAGATCCACAACTCTGTTGATAGAGTATCTAGAAGAAGATTATAGTTTATGTTTATTTTATTTATTTTACATTTGTTTACCAGAATGGTCTGACTGGGACAGTGACCATTTTCAGCGGAGGCCAGGGGAAAAACGTTCTAGTCTAAGCTTACTTGCAAAATCATAACATCAAGTAACAGAAATTATAGACAAAAAAATGGATGTTAACACATTTACAGGATAAAAATGTAAAAACAGAAATATATACATACTATAACATAAAATATATTTGTTACTAAATTGCTCCATCATATTGTTTACCTTCATTTGTATCCACCATTTCCCTCATTTTAGCAATGTTGCTCATTTCTTTTTCACTGTACTGCCATGTATATAGTATGTAATTTGCGGCCTTTCTCAGCCAGCCGTGATTACATTCAGTGCATCTCAGAATTGCCACCACACTGTGTCAGGCCACTCATCAAGCATGATCTGCAACCAGAATGTGAAAAAGATTTCTGAATCCCAGGGTGTAATAACTCTGTAGTTTTGAACTTTAAAACTCATTTCTTCTGTTTATTATTATTTAACAAATATATGCATTTATGTATACATTTTATGAACATACTTTGAGAACAAAACAGAATGAAGCAGCTGACCTCTACTCCTGCTTTATTTTGCTAGTTTTAATACCATACTTGTGTCTGGTGTTCTCTTTCATAGCAATAGCTTGTCTATCTAAAAAGAATTAGCAAGCACTTATGTAGGAGGCATCATTTATGCTTTTTTGTCTTCCAGGGGAAGAAGACATTAAACAATGCATAGTATGTGTACTTATGAAGAAACAGAGTGGATATGAATCCATTTGACTAACATTTGTCAAAAAGGATTGTTAAAAAGAAATATGAAAAACAAGTAATCTCCATGGTGTCCCCGAAGTCTCAAAACAACCCATTAAAGTGTAGTAGGTCCAAAAACAAAACAGTGTAAGAAACTTCTCTGTGTGGAAACACTTGTCTGTGTACTTAATAAAGGATTTTTGACTGGAAACAGACTGCCTGCCTTGCTTGGATTACTTTCGATTACTTAGTAATGCTGTACAATTATATATTTTCTATTATTATTTTTTGTTTTGGTTTTGTTTTGACTAAAAACGAGTTTAAGTTCGCTACTTCTACTAATATAGTCTGATCTGATTAATATAGAGTGATTAACTAGAAATATATGGACTGAAAATCTTCCACACAGAGAAGTTTCTTACATAGTTCTAAAAGAAATATGAATGCCTATATTACATGTACACTACGTGCACACCATTCTGAGTGAATAGACAACACAAGCATAACTCCCAACGTCTTCTTCCTAATTTTAGTTTTCCTACTGATTTTCTTGCAGCCTTAAATATCAAGGGGATTCCTAAGGGTTACCACAATGCATAGACTACATCTACACTTAGTCTTGTCTTTCTGAGTGAATCGATAGCGCATAAAAATGTGGTAGGGATGTTCTTGAATACAGACTGTGTACACTGTGTAGGCAGGCGTTCATGGATCTGGCCCTACTTTAACCAGGAAAAACAACAATTTATGATTTTGAAAATTCAGGTTAAGGCTCTTGTCATATATAGCAATGAGAATATCTTTCCTAGATTGTTGGAATCCATTCCATCTTTGGCTACTGTCTGTCTGTTTTTCATTTTGGCTATGACTTTTCATTGTGTTTAACTATGTCTTATATTACTATAGCAGACCGCTAGTCTGGATGTAACACTGAGTACGCAGTTGCAGTCTGTTATTCTAGTGCCATGGCTCTTGCACTGGAGCTCATGAAGAGTAATTCACCATGTCCGCAGTAAACTCATCCCTGCCTCAGGCATTTATATTAGTGCCTGTCACATCATCTGACTTCCTGTGTTATCAGCATCTATCAGTCTATCAGGACACCCTGCATCCTTGCAGACCTGTTTGGTAAACCACTAGGCCAAGCACCAACCACCTTTCCTTGTTGCCATCTCTGTCAGTAAAGTCTTAAACAGGGTAATTGGAATGACACACTCAAACACCCTGGTGCATGGGCAAATCTGTTTTTGGCATGGAAGCTGAACTTCTCTCAGACAGAAGCATCTACTAGAATTTATAGGAAATATTCATCATATTTGTGAGTTTCCTGCACCAGTCAACAGTCTAACTCAGCTCACCACTGAGTGGAGATGAGCTGGCAGTTTGACACCTCTTCCAACTTAAATGTCCAGAAGATATAAACTCAAGGTTAGAATTAACATGAACTTAGGAAAAAAAGATTATGTATTCCATGATTACCTTTTACATAAGGGAAAAACTCAGTGTAAACAATAATTGAATTATTGTGTTACAGAACTGAGACAAAGATTCTGGCTTTAATAAATTAAAAGATTTATAGATAAGCAATGCAACTGTATGTTGTACAGGAAAAGAACAAAAAAAGACAAGTTTTTAACAATAGCAGACTCGAGTTCATCTGAAGTTTTAGACATATACAAAATAATTGCAACGGCACATGAAAATTTATAGTAATTAACTAAAGAAATGAAGAGTGTAAGATGAAATGTGAGACAAATAATGAAGTAAAAAAAAAAACAGAGACAAAATATGTAACAATAATAAATGAACATGAAAGAGCCATAAAATGCAAAGGATAAGCAATACATTTGAAACTCAAGTTTCATATACCATAGGTTCATGGGAGATTAATAGGCTAACGGCTCAAGAGTCTTTACTAGCCTAGCCATTAATACCAAGATTTATCCAGATTTCTCTATAAGGGCTAGGGGATGGCTTAGGTTTGTACCCATGTCTTTGGGTATTTTACAGACTACCTCTGTCCATAAGGGACATAGGCACTGCCCCAAGAGTGAATTTATGATTCCCCATCCATTGACCCAAATTGTTTTTAAAGAGTGTCAGGGAAGGGCTCTGCTTCACATGAATAGATAGCCAGTTCCAGAGAAGGAGTAATCTCTGAGATGCAGATTTATTCCTCCAGCATATTTTTTTTTCACATCGCAGGTCATGTTTAGATCCCTGGATTGGCTAAATCTCATGCTGTTTGTTTTGCAAATGTGTAGCAATTTCATCAGGACTGGTTTTGAGAATGTCTTGTAGATTAGGCATAGATCATCTCTTAATTGTTGGTAGGAGACAGAGTAAAGGGATAGGGGTCTTAGGTGATCCACATAGCACATTTTGTTTACACCCTATATGTTTTTGTAAGGAACCTCTAAGAACATTCCATGCTGAAAAGTGCATTGTACTCAATTTTTGGTGTGATAAGGGCCAAATATAGCGATACTATAACCTGTTTGGATCTGGATGCCATGCCCTTATAAGCTGTGCCACATAGAAGGGCTTCCTCATCACCATGGACACATGGTGATCAAAGTTCAGGTTACTCTCTGTTTTGTGTACTTTGATCTCTCACCACTGAGTCATCTCTTAGGAGTCTGTTATTAATGTTGTAATTTGCAGGGGAATTTGATTTGTATAATTATGCATTTTTTTTAAATTTAGTTTTAGGCTATGGCTTTGACAGTGATTATTTGTCTGAGTCAGACCATTCTGAATTACTCAGGGATTCAATGATTGCCCCAAACCTGCAGTCATCAGCAAAGTTGATCATCCAAAGACCATCTACATTAGCCTTGACTTCAGAGAAGTATATGCTAAACAGATGTTCCAGCACTAAGCTCTATGGTACACCACTAGTAACTGGCCTCATGTTGGATCTGGATTCTCAAACTCTAACAATATGTGTCTATTTCGTGAGCTAACTGGCTACATATCTGGCGATGTAGGATTTATGCATGATTTTGCCAAGTCAAGGTAGGAAATATGAACTATTTTACCGTCATCTAAGGCCTTAGTGCCTTCCAGGCATGACCTGTCCTTGACGAGGCAGACCTGGGCTGGGTCCAATGTTTGGAAATTTCCTGTGTCATTATTTATCAGCTCCATGATTATGCTTTCCATGGCTTTGCATATGAAACTAGTCAGACTTATGGATCTGTAATTTCCTAGGTCTGTTGATAGCCCCCCCCCCTTATGCAGGGGGATCACTGTTTCTGTCTTCCACTACATAGGGACAAAGCCTGCCTGGAGGCTGTGGCTAAACATAAATCCTAGTGGGCCTGATAGGTCATATTTCAAGCTATTTAAGAGGTATCCTAGGATACTGTCTGGCCCCATTGATGCAATGTTTTTAGCTTTAGAGAGCACAGTGATTACCTGGTCTTTTGTGATAACTAGTAGAGGAATGGCGGAAAGTATTCTGTTGGGGTAACCAGAGGTGATGGGGTGAAATTTAAGCTGAATTTATTGTCCAGACGATTTGCTGTATCTTCTGTCTGGGGTATAGGTGATGCCATCTACAACTAACTCTGCACACTGTTGGGTGTTGCCCTTAAGATTGCAGACATAACTGCCCAATGTCTGATATTTATCCTTTGCTTGGGAGGCTATTTTTGTCTCAATGTTGGCTTTTGAAGACTTGACTCATTCCTTAATTTGCTTGTTTAAACTAATTAGAGAGTTGTTGCCCTGTTGTGCATGATCCCTCCTACTTCTGGGCAAAATTTTCTTTCTTTTATTGTACAACCTATTTAGACCAGGGGTCCATCAGGGTGGCTTGTTTTTGCAGTTTGACCTGGGTTTATTTTGGTCTGGTACTGCCATTTCTGTATTGCTGTTTATATGGTTGTACAATGTTCATGTGATCCTATCAAACCAGTGAAGATATTACACTTGGTGGGTGCAGCACTCCCTCCTGTTTGTGAGTACCAGGTCTAGGATATTTGTACCCCTAGCAGGGGTGTAGATCTAGCTGTTCCAGGGCATTTGCTCTGAAAAAGTCTTGAAATCTTTCAGCCTGAATGTTAGTGGTCACATGAGCTTCCAATGTTAATGGAGGTGCAGTTGAAATCACCCATGAGTATTGTTTTCACTGAATGGTAAGATATTTTAATTCATTCAGGTATGAGTTATGGTGTTCCTGAGTCATGTGGGAACCTGTAGCTAGAAAGGATATAGTCATTTATTTTACCTATGGTTAGTTTGACATGGAGTAGCTCAAGCATGTCATGTCATATTGTCTGACCAGTCTTAAGGTGTGCTTATCTTTTATGTAGATAGATACATGTCCACCTTTTGTCCTTTCATATGCTGGGGATGGTCTGAACATATAAAAGGCATTATATCCTTGCACTTTTGGCATGCTTTCTATAGCTTTCACTTGTGTTTCCATAACTGCATATATGTCAGCATTCTCCAGGGTGAGGAGTGCTTTCAAGGAGTGTAGTTTTTTGATGAGTCGCCTAGCACTGAGCAGTAATACCTTTAGCTTATCATGAGAGATTTTGCTGCTTTGCATTGTTTATCTGTTTGGCAATGCCTAACAAAGGCACTATAGATGTAAATGATGATTTGGCCAATATCCAAAAGCCTAGTGGTGACAAGTGGAGAACATCCCTGGCAAAGCAGTGTAGCCTTGTCAATCATGTTATCCCAGTCTGATAAATATTTGATCCCCCATTTGGAGTGACACCATTAGCTAAGACAATTATTAAAGTCAATTATTTTCTGTTGGTATTGTGGTGTAATCCTTGGAGAATATAGAATGCTGCTCAGTGCTAGGCTGATATCAGCCTGTGACACATATTCTGAGATCTCAATCGTGCCTGCCTTCGCATAGTCCAGGGGGTACATCTGAAGTCATTTACACCTACATGGACTATGACTGAGTCATACTAGTACTTGTGATTTAGTGACCTGACTGCTTGCATAATCTGGCAAATCCTGGCCCCAGAGAGGCAACTAACTGTGACCTTACATTTAGCATCATCAGAGAGGACATCAGTGTGTCTCACAATGGAATCTCCTATGACCAAAGTATTGGGTTGTGTGGTTTTATGCCTTATGGGCTCAGTAGTTGAGACATTATGTGGAGGAGTTTTATGTGTTGTGGAGGGAGCTGCCTTGTTTGTTTCCATTCACAGTTGCTCATGACAGCGTCTGCGAGGCCTTTGAGGTTTGGGTAAGTTGCATTTGAGCACCACCACATATATGGGTCTATGTGTCTGGTCCTTAGTGTGGTGAGTGGTATGTGCGCTCATGCACGTGTGTGTGTGTGTGTGTGTGTGTGTGTGTGTGTGTGTGTGTGTGTGTGTGTGTGTGTGTGTGTGTGTGTCACTGACAATGTATTTGACATTTTTTTGTGTCTGTATGCGAGAGTCTTGCCTCCAGTGGCATTATGTAACTCTATCTCTTAAATACTACATTTGTCTGTTTCAAAATGAAGCTGTTGACAGTAAACATGACATAATTGCTACATTGCCTCAGCATGCCAGTCTTCCAAGATGGTTGCAGTAATAGCAGGAAAGTGAGGGTTGCTGGTCCTTACTATGTGTTTTACAAGGGGAATAGAATGAGGGCTGTTTGCTATTGTGGAGGTTTGGTTGTGTTAAATAATTTATCTACAGCTAACTGATGTGACAGTGCTGCTCAGCATGCAAATCACTTGCTCCTTGAGCATCCCAAGACTATGGAAATCTCTGAGAGTGTTCTTCTAGAGAAAAATATAACTTCTAGATGCTTTCATCTATACAGGGTACTGCCAACAGTTGCTTTGCAATGCACATTCTTGCTCAAGTATTAGTCTTATATACAAGCTTATAAAAGGAATTATTAAACTAGGTTTGCCCACGGGCAAATCAAACAAGAACATAATAAGCTTTCCACAAGCAATTCCCGGCTCAGATAGGTGAAATCAGAACTATCCTGCCTCAAAAGTGCAGACTTTTAACCCTCTTATTGTAAAATTGACTGGTTTGGAATACAGTTAGGATAACCACAAAAAAGCACTGGCAAGAATGGATACAATGTATTTAGAGCATTACAATTGCAGAACTGCAGTCCTTATAGTAGTGGAAAAGTGCATCTTAAAAATGTAAGCAAATGGTGGTAAAATAATAACTAACACAAGAATCTTCAATAATGCAGTGAAAATAAGCAGTAAAAAGTGCAAAATAATACTTAAATATTTTTTCTTGCTGGGAATGGCTTCAGATGCAAGCAAAATTCCTCAAACTCTGGGGTGGTGACAACAAATGCTAAGTCACTCTGATTAAGTGAGCCAAGACTCACATGAAAGTGAGGCTTATATACAAGTTGATAAAAGCAACATTTAAACTAGGCTTGCCTGCATGCCAATCAAATAAGCACACAATAAGCTTTCAAGACATTAATCCCTAGCTCAGATAGGAGAGATCATCCATCTCCTACCATGACAGTAGAGACTTTTAACCCTCTTAATGTAAAATTGACCGTTTTGAAGCACAAATGTTAGGGAACCACATAATAGATTCCTAAAGGCAGGGATGATTATAAGGATGACATGTGTAAGTGCTCAGCATTTCACCAGTATTGAAGAAGCTGTAGTAAAGATTTGCAGGAAAAAAGTTCAAAGTAATTTCCATATTTATAAGGCAATACAAGTTAGTGGGTTCTACTAAAGAGGAAAAAGATTTAAAAATTGCTAATTCGGGTACATTGCAGCAAGACAGTCATTTATTTAAGCTAGAGAAGATAAGAATTAACTATCTATGTTCTATGTTTAAACTAGACAAAGCTGAACAGAGTAATGTTCTGGCAGAAAATTAATTTATAGTGCTGGGAGTAAATTACACTGAAAATAGGGTAGTGTACACATTACTGTCGTATTCAAACAACTAAGACAATGTGACGTGTACCATCCTATTTATGATAGTAGCATGAGCATCAGAAATTTAATTCATGGAAGTTATTGGATTGCATTGCTTGTGAAAAATTAGGCATGAGGAAATGTATTTACGGTGTTCAAGCAAAGAGTAAAATTCTACAGAACCAGCAGCACACTTACAGAACCATCTTGAATGCTGTACATTTCCATAATAAGTATAATTTGTGTCTTGTATGATAATGCTGATTTATTTAATGACTTAGGTAGCTTACCAAGAAAACATGGTATTCAGATAAGTCCTGATGCTAATTCAGTAATGCACACTTCAAGGAAAGGGTCAGTAATCTCAAGAGTAAAAGTCAACATGAATGAATACGAACATGAATGAGTGTGAATGAAAAAATCCTTAACTCATTCACTCCGGAGCAGCTCAGAAAATGCTGCCTGCTTACTTCCACCATAGGAACAACAGTGCAGCCTGAGCTCACTTTCGGAAAATCCATTTGTAGTACCATACAGAAAACAAATGTTCATAACTCTTTAACTATAAGAGCTAGATTAAAAATGTAAATATGAAAGTTGTTCAGGAGACACTGTCCTTTCCAACAGTATAAATGTTGATATTGCGTATCAAAGTCTTTATTAAATACTTGGCAAGGAATGCAGATATTGTGCATATTTTTTACCTTTTTGGAAAAGCAAAGCACAATATCTTGGTCATTGTGCCATGTAGACCCATACAATTTGTATTTAATTTGTTTGTATGAATGTCAACTTTAAAATGATACCCTAACCATTCCTGTGTGATGCTCCTTTATGGAGATATTCACAGAAATAGGATTAATATTATATTTCTCATAATTGATAAATAAACAAAGCATAATATCTCATCACCTGTAACAGACACAGGCTACATACCAGTGTACAAGTGGTATGGTTCACTGTCAGCTTCAAAATGATCCACCATTTGTGTCATCACCATGCTCCCTTGCAAAAATATGGGCATTAATTATGAGAAGTATTGGAAATGTATAATTTTCATAATCCTACAAGACTAAACAAACTGTAGTATCTGTACATGTGTACAGTACAAAGGCACAGTTTTTTTACCATGTTGTAAGGAGTAATACCGTCTTCAAAATGAGGTATTACTTGGCACACTGACATGCTCCCTTGCAAACTTATTTACCAAAATATGAAAAAAAAATCATAATTTCCATAACCTAACTCCTAAACAGACTTTGATATATATAACATGTATACAACATACAGACACAGTTCTTTTACCTCGTTGGAACTATTAATACTGTCTTAAAAATGAGGTATTACTTGGCACACTGACATGTTCCCTTGTAACGTTATTTACCAAAACATGAAAAAAATATCATAATTTTCATAACCTAAGTCCTAAACAAACTATGATACTGTACATGTGTAGAGCATACAGATGCAGTTTTTTTACCATGTTGTAAGTACTAATACTGTCCTCAAAATGAGGGATTACTTAGCACATTGACATGTTCCCTAGCAAAGTTATTTACCAAAATATGAAAAAAATAATAATTTTTGTAACCTAACACCTAAACAAACTGCGATAGCTACATATGTATACAGCATATAGACAAAGTTCTTTTACCATGTTGTGCATACTAATACTGTCTTCAAAATGAGGTACTACTTAACATGTTGACATGTCCCCTAGCAAATTTATTTACCAAAATATAAAAAATATATATTTATTTATTTATTTATATATTTCACATTTGTTAACCTTGGTCCAGCTGAGCACAGGCCCATTTTCAGTTGAGTCCCTAGGAGAAAAGCTCTAACAAAATGTACAAATTATTCAATTATACAATTTTTTTATAAAACTGAGTAATAATAACAGTTATAAATGAATCACAAAGTTGAGTAATAGTAAAACAGAGCAAGTAGCAGGTATAATAAGACACACAGTAAGGTAGGGTCCTGTCAGGGGCATATCCATGACTTACAGAGGGAACTTCTTAATTCTTTTTTGAAGCATAAAACCATATGAACCATATAATCACAATGGTTACCTTTATCTGTATCTTACAATAAAAATGATGGGAAAAAGAAAAGAAAGAAATTGGGGGGGCTTCTGCATGACTGTACATTGACAGAAACCAAAATCAGGCATGTGCATCTGGCATGTGCATTCAACAATGTGATGACGAGATTTAGTAATCTGAATAACAGTGGCAGCTGCTGAGGGTTTTACCTGACAAGTGATAATGACTTAGTGTTGCATGGTAACTGCACATATTGTCGATTAATAATGTGATAATGACTTGCAGACTGGGTTAACACAATGTATAAATGCTGCGCTCATAGTAGGACAAGGTGTGTACTTATAATGATCTGCAATATTTGAATAAAGTGGATAGAAAAGAGTATCCAGCTGCTGCTTACATGTGAGAAAGTGGTCTTACCTGTGCCGAATGTTCAGTTCCTTTCTAAATTAGACGCAAGCCAGCAATGACGGTAGCTAAGGCTAGATAATAAGTTCCAAGCAGCACACATTTCATGCAAAGTTTAGACAGCACAGATTCTTCATACTCACATTTGTTTTATATTTGCACTACAAGTATTTAAAAGATAGCTCAACTAATTGCAAGCTTGGAATGTGCTAGAACATATGTGATGATTGACTGGTCTTGCATCACATATAACTACACAATGAAAGAGAATATCAGATGCTAAAGAGAGTTTGACGATGAATTTTGAATTTAAGTAAAACCAAGTGTAAAACAGGAGTGTCGAGTCTGAAGTATATGGGCCATACTCTGTAATCAGAGGGATAAAAGTCAGACTCACAGATTGTTAAAACAATAGTGAAAATACCAACGCCAGAAGACAGAGTCATTATTGAGATATTGTGAATCATACTGTTTGTTGCAGTGCTTAATGTGTCTGAAATAGTTATGCCTGTTAGAAAGATGCTTTTGTAAGCTGTAACCTGGGAATGGAACAATGAAGAGGAAATATTTTTGAAATAATGAAAAACTAGTAGCGGAAGTAGCCACACTGAAAAACTGATATATAAAAGTCAAATTGCCAGTGGATATACATCTGGATGGTATGGGAGTGTGATCTTACAAACAGATGTACCAGTGACTTGTGGGATGAGAGCAGCTGGGGGTAAATGAATTTTTATGTACAGATGGAGAAAGACATTTTAGCAAAAGTGTATAGGTATGAGAAGTTACTTGAATATAAATATGGTATAGTTTTGAGTGGGTTTTGCACAAGCTGTTAAATATGGGTTGCATACCTCCAATATCTCCAAATGTTAATTAGCCAGCTATAGCGATTAGCATGTATTGTGGTACATAAATCTTCTAGAGACTTCAATTTGCAGTACAGTCCTCTTGCAGATTAACACTTGCTTGGTTTTATTCATTAAGCTTTCTGTCATGTCTTGGTGTCAAGAGTAGAGAAATATCTTCCACAGCTGAAGAAATGTATTTGCAGAAGTGAAAAATTATATTTGTTTGAAGTGTTTGGAACTGCAAATCTACAATTCTCAGTGGAAAATGGTCCTGCACATACATAAATGCAACTAAGGATACAAGTGAATGTATCTATCACTATGTTGTTTATTCTAAGAACAAAGAGGGATATTTTTTAATTTTAATTTTAAGATCTGTTTTTAATAATTGTTTCATATTGTAAAGTCACCCTGACTTAATAGAACACCTGCCTAAGTCAATGATGTCCTCACATATAAAAGCAAGTAACCTTTGTGTAATATTAACTAATAATGCATTTACTCTTGCTGAGAACAATGCTAGAAACTGTTTATATTCTTTATATATGGCTACTGAAGTGTGTACTGTTTAATGGAGGCAGTGAAATCTATTTGCCCTAACAGTCATAAGTATTGGTTATACATTTTATCAGACTTCAGTCATAGAAATTTTGTATACAACATTAAATGTAATTGTGTTCCTTCCCAATAACATTCATTGAAGACTGTTATGGAACTGAAGGTTAAATTGCAATAACATGCAGAGGTTGAAAGTAGCTCTCTAGTTAGATCTTTGGGTCAGAATGTTAAAGAGATTCATGCTAGAGATATTACAATTGTAATGTGCTTTGGTTGCACAGTCTAACCTATATAGTGATGATATTGAAGAAAGTTTATTAACCTGTAAGTCACAATCATTCTAAAGTATGGAATTATAACATCAATAGGCCTTAATAGTTAATATTCTAAATTATGGTATTATGATACAAACAAATATTGAAATTTGCTCATATTGTATGACACGCATAGCTTGCATAACTTTATATATGAGTTTATATTTTTTGTCTTTAAAAGCTTAATTATATAAAGAGTGATTTTGAGCAAAATCTAATATTTAATGTAGACATGTGAACTATCTCATTCATGGCAGTGGAACTGCTAGGAGGCATTAATTGACCAAAGACACCAGAGTGATCTCAATAACATTTGATTTACTGCTTTCATAATTTTCCAGTTTTTAGTTGTTTATGTGGTAAACACGCAGACATACATATAAATATGTATGCATATTGTTGTGTTATTACGGTTCCACTTCATATCATCAAATTACCATTTCATCGAATTGCAAATCATCGAGACCAAATCGTCGAAAACTCATTTCATCGAATCTCAAATCATTGAAAACTATGAAGCAACTGTTGTTGTGTTTTATCTGAATCATAGCTTTGATTGCTGTACATACATATTGTAATTTCAGTTTAGAGAAACACCAACATGGAAATGATAGCATACAGTCGACAAGATTCTGTAAAACGTATGTCTGATTTACTTTATGCAAGAGTAAGGTGCTTTAAATTAAAAGATATATTCATAAAGGTGGCAGCGGTAGCCCAGAGCAAGTAAGTTAAAAACATAAAGATATACAATTATGGCTCTGAGATAATCCAGGGATTTCTGGTGTCTGGAGTATGTGCTTATTTAACTGAATTGCAAAAGAATCAGCCAATAATCTGTCCTACTTGCTGAATATCCAGCTGGTGGAACAAAGACAAATATGCAGTTGTTATAATGCAGAATTCTCCATTTACATGAAAACCACATGACTTAACCAAGTGGTTCATATCTGATTGTGCTCTGAAGTTTGGGACCTTACTATCGTCAGGACAATACATTTGACGAAAGCATTAAAATCACCACCTGTAATAGTCAGATTATTATTTGGTTTGAATATGTTTAGTTCATTAAAAAAAGACAACAAAGAAGGCTGTCTTGTCACAGTTAGGACTACAGAGTAATGCTGAGTTTAGGCCCACTGTGTGATGCAAGAGTGTGAAAATAGACTTCATATCCACTCCCCCTCTGAATTTTGTTTGTGGTGTCTCAAAGTCGATTGTAGGGTTTGTACGTAAAGAGCACAAAGCATCTTTTAGGGGATTTAGCTAAGCTTCAAAGTATGATACCCACCCGACACCTCGATCAGTACTTCATATTATATATTGCAGTTTTAAAGGGATGCAGCACCACTGCTCACATTGTTTCCTGGCAGTTCATTGAAAGATAGTATAGTGTTTTACTGGAGTACTAAAGCCTTTAGCATTCAAAGGTAAAGACATCACTATGGTAAGTGGAATGGAAAATGCAGGGTGTGCAGCAACTGTAGTTAGCTGAGTATTGCAGTGCTGTACTGATGTCCTGCTCATTGGGACTAGGCCTATGAGAATAGGTTTAAAAGTTAAAGTACTGCAAACGCTAATAAAATCAGAATTTGTCTTAAATAAAAGAATCATTTTTAAAAGTGTACAATTATAAATGAGTAGCACTGTCAACAAATAAAGCCATCAAGAGAGTGGCCCACTTGTTAAGGACTGACAATCTATGAATAAAAAAATGGAAGTTATAGCAACTTAGTCAACTAAACGAAGAGAGATATGTATAGTACAAATGCCACATATGTTTGACTATTGCAAGGATACAATTCACAAGAGAAAATAAGAGAGACAGAGAGAGAAAGAGAGAGAGAGAGAGAGAGAGAGAGAGAGCTTCCCATAGGTTCTGTACATAAACACTGGTAATGTTGAAAGTGATATAAGTAAGGCTTACAGCTAGTTGTGTGTTAAAAACAGTACTGAATGAATCAACACATTTTTTCCTATGCTGCTTTTGTATTAGATTTTGCTCCAAAAACTTGCATATTGTTTGTGCTGTTGGTAGAAGGATGAAGCACTGATTTCTGCTCAGGTGATCAATATTGAAATAATGGTTCAGGCAATCAATAGCACATTCATGTAGGATTGATGTGCTCTTGTCATGAGGGTTGGAGAGGTCCATGCGTAGGGGTACACCTGTGAGGGTCAATTTTTCTGGGGAAGGCCAGAGAAACAATTGTATGATGCCACCTTTGGGTGGACAGAGCAGTCCTGCTGATGCCAGCCTGCTGTGGAAATGAAGTGCAGTTCAGTGCTGACAGCTATTGCACACCCCAACATTGAGTAGTTACTGGGTAGGAGCACAGGGTAGGGCATACAAGCAACATCCCAAATTACCTCTAATGCATAGTTAAATAATAGATCCTTCCAGATGACTCTCATTTCTGTTGATGGGAGATCAAATAGGTCAGTTGACTGGGATGGTACTGATGATCATCAGGCAATATGGAGAAAGTGGAACAAAAAATATGTGTTGATGGATTTTTTTCTTTGCTGACATAGTGTTCCCTTTGCTTTGAATAACGTTGGATGCTAGAGAGGAATTATTCACATCATCAATGGTTGGCTTAATAGAGAGACCATAGCTATTAGTGTGGAGGGGGGCATCTGTGCTCCCCTTTTCTAGTCATATTCTCTGCAATCTTTCCTATCGCCTGTAGGTTGTCTGACGAAGGTAGCTTATCTGGAATGGTCACATTTGTTCTTTAGGTTTCACTGCACATTTTTATTGTTAGCTAGTTCTGGCCCCTACAAAGCGTGTACTGTTAGAGTAAGCATCTCTGGATTTAGTAGTGCTCAGTTGTTGGCCATTTGATGAAGAACATTCTCTTGCAGGAATGTCTTTGTAATGTCTAGAAGATCAAATATCTGTTGACCCAATTTCTACTTTGTAATAAGAACTGCAGAATGCCACAAAAAATATTTCAACGTTTATAAAAAAAATTGTCACATTTGAAAAAATGGTTTTGCTTCTCTGTAATTTCATTCAAAAAACATGAAACATATTTACTGTGCACTCATTCATATTAAAAAAAAATCATCTTATCTTATTGCTAGATTTTTTTGCTTATTTTTAGAGTCTAACAATTGGAATATGATTTCCCGTGAAGTCTTAAGATGGTACTTATAGTTATTGTGTTTAGCCGTAAAGGCAATCTGCACAGTCTTAGCTGAGGGCAGCTCAGATGTGGTTCATAGAGGTGAGCTACATTTATGAGCATCAGGTTTCAATGAACTTATGCAAATGAAGACTTAATGAGATTGAAATGAGAAATGGTTTAGAATCTTTTATGCTAATGTGCCCTCTTCCAGTTTATTGCAGTTCATAGTTGTTTTTTGATACATTTTGGTGCCGTATGCAGACGTAAGAGTAAAAGTTGTACCTTGTATATCTACTTTGCAATAGAAAAAGATACTTACTGCTGCTACCATTTTAACTATTTCTCAATGCAACATACTTGTCTTGGACATAGCCAAAACAATTGGTACCCAATGCAGTTGCCACTGGAAACTCACATTTGATGAAATATCACTGCATTGTACATCAAGAAAATTTATTCATGAAAGCTTTAAAAAATTATAATGTTATGCAAACCATCATCAAAACTATGAATTTCATAATTTCCAAGGAACTGAATCATTACCAATTGCAAGAGATCCTTAAAAGTATGGACACTTATTTTGGTGATATCATTTATTTTTCTAAATTAAGGTGGCTAAGTAGGGATAAAATGCTGAAAAGATGTTATAATTTGCAAAACAAAATCAAGTCATTTATGGGATCAAAAAGAAAATGTGTGCCAGAACTTGAAGATAAAAAATGGCTCACAGATTTAGCATTTTTGGTTTGATTTGACCGCTCAGTTAAATGAGTTAAACATGCATCTTCTAGGTGAAAATCAACTTATCTGTGCCTTGTTTCAAACAATAACAGCATTTGAAATGAAACTTAAATTATGACAAGCTCAAGTTATGGCAAATGATTTTATGCATTTTGATACATTGTCTAAATACAGTCCTATGAACAGCAAAAAATATGCAGCCTTACTTTCTGTTTTGATACAGGAATTTGAGAATAGGTTTCAAGATTTTCAAAAAAATCATCAATTTTTTGGTATATTTGTGACTTCATTTTCAGTCAACATAAATACATTACCCACAGATTTTCAAAGGGAATGTATAGAGCTGCAATCAAACATTCAACTCAAAGAAAAATTTGATCTTGTCTCTTTACTAGACTTCTATAAGACTTATCTTCCCAGAAAAAAAATATCCCTTGCTTCACAATCACGACTTATTCATGTCATGGCTATTTGTTAGTACGTACATTTGTAAACAGCATTTTCAAGGATGAAGTACTTGAAGAGCAAAATTAGATCAAAAATTTCTGATGAGCACCTTCAGAACTCACTAAGAATTGCAATCACTTCTATCGGACCACACATTGATGCATTAGTTTCACAAAAAACAAGGTCAAATATCCCACTAATGGCTAGACAGATCTACTGCAATGTAATTGTAAACACAAGAATAACTATCAATGAAAGTAAAGAAATAAAACACCACCAACTGAAAATGAATAAATGGCCGATTATAGTCTCCTACGTCAGTGACCACGTCTTGGCGACTATAGTCGCCTATGGCGTGAATTCAGAAAGCTTTGAGTGACCCATTCCAGGTTGTGGTCTCTTGTTAATGCTTTTCTTCCTTTGTTGCCTGTAGAAATAGGATCAGTCATCATTTTTTGGGTTTGTTTATTAATGGCTGAACAGAAATCATAATTAAAAAATATGGCTACTTGGATATGCATTCTGGAAAGATATAATGAAATTAAGAACATGACAGAAGGAATGAATATCTTTAAGAAAACAGCAAAATCAAGAGGTATGATGTCTTAAAAATGGAAGGGTTCCATATCTGTTTATCTGAAAAAAATAGTAACTAAGATATTAGAGAATTAGAATTTTAAGGCAACTATTAGGTACTCATTATTACATTTATTGCTTGAAAGCACCTAGAGTGGAGCCAGGAGATTGACTTTCATTGCCTATGGCAGCGAAACAGTTAACTATATTATATACTTTATATGTGATCCCAAGACAATTCCTCTTCACTCAATGTGGCCCAGGCAAGCCAAAAGGTTGGACAACCCTGCTGTAAAGATTGTGCTAACCATCAAAGTACAATGTGCATGCATGAAGAACTTGTATCCCATATCCACCTGAAACTGCACTGCTATGTGCCACTGCTATAATGTTGCATACAGCTAAAGTCAGGGTGTAGCAGACACACGCACCCTCGGCAATAGATGCATACATAATTTTGTGTATACATATGTCTGTCATATATTTTTTATGATCTCACTTACACAAACATGGCCATGTGTATAGGCTGCCATGTTAAACACTAGAAATGAAAAAAAATAAATAAATCTACACACACACATATGCATGGATCTACTTCAGAAGGTTGATAAACTAAAAGACTGAATCCCAAATTACTGAAAACTCAAAATATTGAAAACATTGTCAATGTAGGGGGG
The DNA here is from genome assembly GCF_019279795.1 of Protopterus annectens. Taxonomy (NCBI): domain Eukaryota; kingdom Metazoa; phylum Chordata; order Ceratodontiformes; family Protopteridae; genus Protopterus; species Protopterus annectens. Next base: position 310,209,968 of record NC_056729.1, read on the forward strand.
CAAGCCCCCTTGCACTCCTCATGTGGGGGGGGGGGTTCGTCCACCACATCCCCTGCTAATTATATATACCAACTCCAATATTGCACAAACAGTGTAAAAGGGGCAAATTCCATCCTTGTGTATCTTGTGTTTTCAGTATTTTGGGATTCAGTCTTTTGTTTTGTCTTCTGAAGTAGAACCATATATGCATGTGTGTGTATATATATATATATATATATATATATATATATATATATATATATATATATATGTATGTGTGTGTGTTATATTCACAGAGGTGTTTGCACTCCATGTAAAGGTGGGTGTATTCTGTGAATGACTTTGTACCATAGACTCATCCTTCAGATTTGTAATAATGATAGAGAGAAGACGTGAGATCAGTAGTTGCCAGTGGCTGATATGCAGCACAAGCATTCATTTCAGAAGCTCTGCGTGATATCTAGGCTTCATAAATAAATGTCAATACTGTATCTATGCCTTATTTAGGAGCTCAATGTGCTAGATACTTAATAACTTTCGCACTTTATTAAGGGTTTTAATTCAACTGTAGTAGGGAATTTGTTTATCATTTTTTCCTCAACTTCAGGAACACATTTTTGGGGAGCTAGCCAGGGAGGCAGAATAACTGGCAATGGTTCTGCTATCAGTTTTTCAAAAATGTAGAGCAGAATACTCAGGCTGCTAGTGCTCTGCACCTTTAATGCAGTTGTACTATTTGTGTAGCAACCACACACACACACACACACACACACACACACACACACACACACACACACACACACACACACACACACACACACATATGTCCACCACTCTTGGCAAAGGTGGTAAGCAGAGAGTAATACTGTACCTTTACTAAAATACTAATTCCCCCGCCATACACACACAACAAAAACAGGCACTCATATAGGTTGCTGGTGTTTATATGGGTGTGTTTGTTTTAAACATATGTCCATGCATGAGCGTGAGTCTTGCCTATGTGTATGTGCGAGTGTGTGTGTGTGTGTGTGTGTGTGTGTGCATGTGTGTGCATCTGTGCATGTGTGTGTGTGTGTGTGTGTGTGTGTGTGTGTGTGTGTGTGTGTGTGTGTGTGTGTGTGTGCATGTGTGTGTGTGTGTGTGTGTGTGTGCATGTGTGTGTGTGTGTGTGTGTGTGTGTGTGTGTGTGTGTGTGTGTGTGTGTGTGTGTGTGTGTGTGTGTGTGTGTGTGTGTGTGTGTGTGTGTGTGTGTGTGCATCTGTGCATGTGCGTGTGTGCGCATGCATGTGCATGTGTGTGTGTGTGTGTCTGTGTGTGCATGTGTGCGTGTGTGTGTCTGTGTGTGCATGTGTGCGTGTGCATGTGTGTCTGTGGGTGCTTGTGTATCTTGCCTGTGCATGTGTCTGTGTGCGAATGCCCTGCATAAGTAAAGAAATGTAGCACTGCTTCATTCTTGTTGAAGGTGGATAGGATGCTGTATGTACACATATATGTCATTAAATATAAGGGCTCACTGCACTGTTCTAATGAGAGACACATAGGCTATCATGTTGTTTTATGTGTGGAAGTTCAGGGCTTATGATCTGCACTTAGCAGCGGTCAGTGCTATATATGACTGTAGTTCATCCTGTACATGCTTAGTATTTAAGTCACCTCTCACGGAGGTGAACGGCTTATGCAGATTTGAGTGCACAATTCTGTTCTTGAAAGATATGCATGGCAGGACATCATTTGCACTCTGACCAATATCCAGGGCTATCCATTCTTATGAATCCTCCAGTAATTTTCTGTGTCCAGTTTCATTCTAGAGTTACTGAGGTTATGTAGTGTCTTAACAGTACCAATCTGGCAGATCAAAGTAACAAAATTTTTTTTTCTCTTCATTGGGAATACTCTTCTTTCATATTGCTTTAGAGTGATCAGTGTTAATATTAAAGTAGGTGGTACTAGTGAAGTTTTCTCTTTTAGAAAGTCTCTAATCCTTTGCATAGATGCACATGTGTTTCTACCGGTTTACTATTAAAACACTGAACATCAGAATGTATACTGTTCAAAAGTGCGGTTTACATGTTCGATGTTTGGAATACTATGTAGGTTGGAATATCAGACACTAATTCAGGAGAAGTAACATTTGACTTCTGAAGTCTGATATCCCCTTTGCAGCAGTACATACAGACCACATCCATACTGCACAGTGCTGAGCAGTCATGTATTTGCATGGGGCAAGCCCCCCTGCACCCCCCTGTGGAGAGCTGTGCCCCCCACAGTCCCTGCCCTTCTATATTTCAACTCCGAGATCATACTAAAGTGTGGAAAAGGGTAAATCTCCCAATCCTCACTGTACCGCGATCTCAATCTGGAACATCATCCATGTATGCACCATCTTCCATACTACGTATTACGCCAGCGGTGTATAGGTCGACTGCATAGTAATGAATGCTGTACTAGAGTTGGTCTTCCAGAGTCAACATTTCAATCTTCTTCTAAAGGTATCTCTGCATTCTGAATACCGCACTTGTCATTTTCACACAAAGCACACTCGACATATTAATAGTAATCCGTTTCTACCACTGTGTGCAGGCAGCCTGCTATCATGACTCAAGTCCTACCTCAGTAGTCAGACTAGGCATGTAAATGCAAGAGCAGCATTTATCCCCTGCTTTCTGTTAATTCCTAGTATTTTTTTTTTATATCTGCAGACCATAAGAAGCAATACAGAACAAAAGCAGAGTACACAGGTTTGCTTCTGAGTCCATCTTCCCAACTCTTAATAAAGCTGTAGAAAAAATTGTCTACACAAAACTCTTTCACTACATCCAGCAATATCACACCCTGTCCCCCAAACAGCAAGGATTCTGGATCCGTAACTGATGACACCCTGCAAGACATTGATATAAGACCTTCTTACAACTGCCCTATTTAGACACCTGACAAAGGCATTTGACCTCATTGTCCACTATCTTCACCTAAACAAAGTGAAGCTGGTATTAGCCTAGACTACCTACTTTGCAAATGAATCCAGCTCCAGAGATTTACCCCCTTGCAGCTAACAACCTAAGACACTACTTACAAAACACACCCACACTCATTACCCATAAAACCAAGCTACATGGCACTGCACATATGCATTTTTCTCTCAGACAGCTTCTTTGTGGCAAGTTCTCACTATCAACTTAAATCAAATCAGCACTTACCCCAAATTCAGAATGCAGTTGAAAAGGCATCTCTTTCATCCATCCATCCATCCATCCATCCATCCATCCATGACCCCTTTTTTTCCATTTTTGCACATGAGGTCATGGTGTCACGTCAACAGTGACAATCATCTAGAGCCAAGGCTTAAACTGCTGGGTGGCTAGCCCTGCTGTAGTAATTCTTCCACACCAGAAACTCTCATGCACACTTGTATCTAAGGCCAATTTAGAGTGTCCAATCTGCCTACTGCATGTCTTTGGAATGTGGGATGAAACCAGAGGACCCTAGAAGAAACCCACGCAAGCACAGGGAGGATGTGCAGACTCCACACAGATGGCACCAGAAATCAAGCTGACTTGAAATCCGTATTACCTGTAACCATCAACATGTGAACTTTGCAAGAAGAGGGGGACAACAATCTGAATAAGGTGTACACAAATGTGAAACTGGCCTACAAAGCAGCTCCTTATCCACATCTGGGCAACTCAGACCATCTGGCCATCATGCTGCTTCCTGCATACACACCAGTGTTGAAAAGGGGCAAACATACAACCAAACAAGTAAGGATATGACCTAAGGGAGCAGTCTTGGCACTACAGAACTCCTTCAAATGTTCAAACTGGTCGGTGTTTAGAGAGGCAGCTGTAAAGAACCACCATATTAACCTGGCGGAGCACATGGAATCTGTAATGGCCTATATTTCAAAATGTGTTGATGATGTAACAGTCAGCAAATGTATTACCATGTGTGCTAATCAAAAGCCCTGGCTATCTGGTGAAGTATATGAGCTTCTAAAGGCATGAAATGCTGCATTTAAATCAAAAGACACAGATGTTCTAAGAGAGACCAAAGCAAATCTATGTAGAGCTATAAAGGGTGCTAAGAGGACCTATGGACATAAAATTCAGGGACACTTCTCTGACCAAAGGGACACCAGATATCTCTGGCAAGGCATACAAGCCATAACCAACTACAGGCCTGCATCCTCCCCATGTGATGACAACACAGAATTTCTGAACAAACTATTTATCTCCTTCAGCCAATTTGACATGGACAACAACACTGTTCCAAATAAGCTCCCTGTCAAACATGGTGAGGAGGCGCTATGTCTAAGAACATCTGATGTTCTGAGGACCCTGATGCGAATAGACCTGAGAAAAGCAGATGGTCCTGATAATATTATGGAAAGTTTTCTAAGAGACTGTGCTAACCAACTGCCACTGTACTAGCAGATATAATCAGCACTTCCCTGTAACTAGTCATTGTACTCAGTTGCTTCAAAAATGCAACAATCATCCGCTTACCCAAGAAATCCCAACCGACAAGCCTAAATGATTACTGGCCAGTCTCTTACATCAACAGTAATAAAGTGTTTTGAGTGGTTGATCAAGAACCATATCTCTTCAAGCCTACGTGCAACACTGGATTTATTACAGTTTGCTTATACATCTAACCATTGCATGGCTGATGCAATAACTATAGCACTTCATAAATCCTTGGCACATCTAGAGAACAAGAATTGCTATGTCAGAATGCTGTTCATTGATTTTAGCTCTGCCTTTAACACTGTCGTCCCCCAGAATCTGATATCAAAGCTGATCCAGCTGGGCATCAACATCCCCCCTATGTAACTGGATACTGGACTTTCTCATCAACAGACCCCAAAATGCATGTGTGGGAATCGGTATTACACCGAGCATGGATGTCCCTCAGGGCTGCGTCCTGAGTCTTCTGCTGTTCACCTTGTTGATGCATGACTGCATGGCCAAACATGAATCCAACAAAATCATCAAGTTCATGGATGATACCAATGTTGTAGATCTTGTCAGAAATGCTGAGGAAACAGCCTACAGGGTTGAAGTGGAGCATCTGATAGGCTGGTGAGACAACAACAACAATCTGGCCTTAAATGTAAGCAAAACCAAAGAATTAATAGTGGACTTCAGAAGGTCTCAGAAGATACATCAACCTCTGGAAATTAAGAGGGTGACAGTGGAAAAAGTCAAAAACACCAAGTTCCTGGGGGTGCACATCTCAGATGACTTACCCTGGTGAACTTATTTTAGCCACACAGTGAAGAAGGCACAACAATGTCTCCATTTCCTATGAAAACTGAGGAAGGCAAGCCTGTCTTAGTCCATCCTCAAAGCCTTCTATAGGGGGACCATAGAGAGCATCCTCTCAAATAACATCATAGTTTGGTATGGTAACTACAAAGTATCTGACCACAAGGTTCTCTTGAGGGTAGTGAGAATATCAGAAAAAGTCATTGGTTCCTCACTCCCAACCATGGATGATCTGCATGAGACTCGATGTGTGGGAAGGACTAGGAAGATAATCAATGATCCCACTCACCCTGCCTATGGCATATATGTATGCCTTTCTGTAGGCAGGAGGTATTGCAGCTTACACTGCAAAACATCTAGACTGAACTGGAGCATCTTCCTTTTACCTGCTGAACTTGAATACCAGACATGACAGCAAATAATCAGATCAATATGCCACATGGTGTGAAGTATCATGTATAGTAATCACTCTGACAAATTGCTTTGGTAACTGGTACAGTTAGCCTGATTGTTATGCAATTACTTCCTGAGTATGCAATAGTCAGGTATGAGTCACCACTCCATACATGTACAATATGAACAGATTATATCATACTACAACTGATGAAGTGCAATATTCTAAGCAACCACAATGTGAAGTCATAGTCTTGTGGTACCTACTAGTATAATATTGTCTAATGTCATCCTGTCCAATTGTGGTAATTTACTGTGTTGTTAATATTTTAACTATTACTGTATGTGGATTAGTCTTACTGTCACTCAGATTATGTATTCATTGTTATGTCTTGCTCTGGGACCAAAGCAACATAATTTTGTTCAGCTTGCACTGTGTGTATATCTGATTGACAATAAAGTTTACTTTGACTTTGACCATTGCCAAGTATCGAACTAGGAAACCTCTTGCTGTGAGGATATAACACTCTCTGTACCTCTTCATCCAAGTGAAATGCTCCTACTTCAACACTGGACATATCATCTAACACATTATCTCTCTCTCATTTCCACTTCCCTGTACCACTCACAAAATTACTGAAGGTTGTTCCACTTTAGAAACTAACGTAAATATTGTAGATCATACTCTGCATATTTACTATAATAAACATATATAGTTTTTGTATCTAACTAAACTGAGCAACTCTGCTATTGTTTACATTTTTGCCTTTTTTGTTTGTGAACTGTTTTGTATTTCACCCGGGCTGAGCCTGAAATTAGTCAATATTGATCAGTGCACTACCCCAGTAAACAAACAAATAAACGAAGCAATGCACGAATGAATGCATAAATAAATAAATAAATAATGGCGCATGTGTGTGAGTGTGTGTGTGAGAAAGAAACAGTGACATGAACCTCACAAATCACAGCACTTAAATGTATTGCTTTGATAAAATATTAATCCAACACTTCATTCTAAAGTAAGCATCTGGCTTCTTTATGATTTCATGTTATTATAGTTTTCTAAAGATCAATACAGGAGTCCCATCCCCAGTCAGAACATTTGATAGCCTGATCAACCAAGGTATTATAACAATAAGTGGGAAAGGAAAGCATAAAATGAGACTTAATAAATCATAATCTTCTACTAAAAGGCATCAAACGCAATGCCAGAAAGTGCCTTTTTCTCTTACAGCTTTGTGAGCTGGTATATGAGCATCTTTATCATTTTAAGAATATATACATTGATAAATAATGCATGACATTAGCAGATCAATTTATTGATGTCTGCAGGAAAAAGATATACAATTCTGTGGCTCCAATTCATTAAGCCGTTGTTCTCCGGATGGACATGACAAGCTGATAACAAATCACAGGTCATAAAATGTTATCATTCCTGGTGCAGCTAGTGAAATATTTCTATAAACATGAATAAAACGATACTACCACCGGTTTTGTCTGCCAATAAAGTGTGAGAAAGAGCGGTCTGATAAGAAACATGAGTGAGTATGTGGCAACACACTTACTGAAGAGAAACAATAAGACAGTCAGGGCCAGTAATCATGCAATATATTTTATTGCACTGCAGTGGATCTTTTGAAAAATGTAATCAGTCCTATTGCTCTTAAGGACACATACATTTTGGTTTCAGTTCTTTTTATTTCCATTATGCGACAGTTACACTCAAGTAGTTAGTCAACCATATCAAAGTATCTCAGAAACAATAAACATCTCTTACTGAGAGCACGTTAAATGTATTTTCTGTATTCATTTTAAGACCCATGACAGCAGGTTTAAAGCAACCAGTGAGAAAAGTGGATGTATAATGAAACATGCTATCTTCCTTATCTGGGATGCAAAATATTGAAACTAGGCTCTTTAAGCCTCTGGAAAGTATACCACACTATCATTCCAATTTGAAAAAAAAATGGTACAGTTGTAGTCAAGCATAGTTCTTCATGGGGATGTTTCCCTACCCACACCCCTGTGGGGGATCTCCATTACCCCTCCCCCATCTCTTTATATACTACCACAAATATGGTGCCACCTCAGAGAAAAAGGAAAAGATGATAAAAATATATTTTCCCTTTTCCATGTCATGTAACCTTGGAGATATCATTACACAACAACATGACAAACCAGTATAGAATATACTGACAAATTAACATCACCAACTGTTCACTGACATGTAAGATACTTCAATCATTGATAAACTGGTACAGAAGAACACAAGGTATGCCCCAGAGATGTCTACAGTTAGCAGTCCATCTGATTTATTTTATTGTTTCCAAACCTAATGTTAGGAACACATTGAATCCTGTCTGCATTATCTAAGACTTGCCAGTATTTCATGTTTGATTTCCAGTATTTCATGTTTGATTTATTATATAGTATCTCATTCTACAGCTTGTAACTGGCTGTATTATTCTATTTCATCATTAGCTTGATATACTTCCTATTCTAATCTCAGGTTTTGACCATAGAGATGCCCTGTCACAGACATAAAAGTCAGACAATCTCACCATGTGTAAACATTTATTAAAATGATAATAGTAACACGTCCATAATGTATCGACTGATAATAAAGTGCACTTCTTCTGTTACTTAAAGGAAACATGTTAAGGAAGCTTATAAATGATTAAGTAATAAACACACATTACCTGACTGTGGAGGCTCCATGTATTCCTACCTTTCATGGCCTTCCTAAAATACATAAAGACCCTGTTATACCCCCCTCAGGCCTATTGTAGCTGGGTGAGGATGGTTAACTGAACCATTCTCTATTTATATAGAGAAACAGATCAGACCTCTTCTAGATAAGTCTGAAGTTGTATTGAAAGACTCTAATTTTTTACAGAATTTATATGAGCATGTTAGTACTTATGTACTACCTACTGATTGCCTATTAGTTACGATGGATGCTGTATCATTATTTACCATTATTCCTAATAAGGAGGGTTTAGAATTAGTTTGTGCATACCTTAATGAACATAGTATGCTTGATAGAACACATATTGATTTGATTTGTTTATTTCTTGAAATTGTACTTGAAAACAATGTTTTCTTGTTTGACAATGAATATTTTCTGCATACCTCTGGAGTAGCTATGGGCACATCTTGGACACATACCTACACCAATATGGTCTTAGCCAAATGGGAGAATACTTATGTGCTGGGTTGTCATTATTTTTCTAACTTTATTAGTTTCTACTCCCGTTTTGTGGATGATATATTTATGTTGTGGATGGGTATGGTTACTAACCTTTTGGGTTTTATTGAATATTTACATAGCACTACACCTTTTTTATGTTTTTCTTTGAAATATTCATTTTTTTAATATTGAATTGTTAGATGTTGAGGTGATTAGATGTGATGATATGTCTTTTGATACAAAATTGTTTAGGAAGGGGTGTTATAACAACTCCCGTTTACATAAGACTAGCATGCATCCTCAGCATGTTTTTGCTAATACTTTGAAGAACCATTTTATGCACTGGGGATATAAAAGGAAAGAAGTGAAGCAGAGTTTAGTGTTAAGTACTCATGCTGAGTTGAGGTAAACTATTACTGGTGCCAGAAAGTCTGCTGTTCAGTTTTTCCCTTAGATTTTGCTAGTTCTTTATGTTTTGCACTTCAAGTAGCCTAATTGCTTTGCACTTCAACAGGTATTTGTAGCAATTATAACAGCACACCTAAGAGCCATCAGCACTAGTCGTTCTTCACAGAAATAGCTCCAGTACTTAGTAGTTATGACCACCCCTCCTGGCATGATTAAAGGGCAGTTCCCTGTGCTTTCTCTTATTAACCTGGTGCACTTGGGTATTCTGAGGCAGTATAGCAACTGCCTCATGTACACAGACAACCCTCTCCTCTTACTTCCCAACACTCAGACTTGTGAGAGATGCACTTATATCACCAAATTGGAGGCATACTCAAGACCGGACTAGCTGGTCAAGAGGAGAAGCTCAACACCTGCACCACACCACATGGAACACATAGCCCTCCAGAACACCCACTATCACAACTCTCACATAAAAACACAAACCACCCACCCACCTTCATGGAGGCACTCAATAAAAATTTACCCAAATAGTAGAGATCTCCAAGATAGAAATGCACATGACCAATGCAACACAGCACAAACCACAGGACACATAGGTCACCTACACAGTGTGCTCCTCAACCTAAAACCCTAAGGCTAAACATCTTGCCCAATACACTAATCATAGGTGACTCAATAGTGAGGCACACAGATGTCCCACTCGCTAGGTTGAATAAGGAGAAGGAAGCAGTCAGCTGTCTATCAGGTGCCAGAATCCAACACATAACACACGCACTCAGGTCACTCCACAACAAGTACAATGACTCTGTCATTGTTCATGTTGGTGTGAATGACCTGAGACACACCTCCCTGGACTACATGAAAAGAGACATGGTGGAGCTCTCGGATTATGTGGCCCAGACAGGTATGATACCAGCCCTGAGCAGTATCCTACCATCACACAAAATGATACTACAGTACAAACAAAAAATGAATGACTTCAATAATTGGCTAAGTTTCTGGTGTCATTCTATGGAGATGCGGTATCTGTCTGCTTGGGATGACATGAATGACAGACCTCGATGCTTTGCCAGAGATGGCCTGCATCTGTCACCCCTGGGTTTCCGGGTACTGGCTGAGGTTCTTGCCACCCCTATAGTGTCTTTTTTAGGTGGAGTTCCAAAGAGCAAATTACCACCGTAACAGCTATAAACAAATGCAATCTGAGGGTTATGCTGCTCAGTGCTAGAAGTCCAGATCTCAAGATGCACTCACTCAAAACACTCCTCAAAATGGAGAAAATCAACATTTGTGCTGTAATGGAGACCTGGTTTAAAGCAGCAGAAAGCACCCCTGCACTACCAGGCTACAACTCAATCCACACCTTTCAGCCCTGAAACATGGACTGAAGCTCCAAGGGCAGTGGTGTCTCCATATTCATAAAGGATATGCACACCTCCAAACTAGTAGTCCAGCATAATGCATCTGAGATACTTCAGGTACAACTAACATTGGGTAAGATTGCTATCTAGGTCATAGCCTGCTATAGGTCCCCGATCATGTCTCTAGACTCTCACTCCATGTTCCTAAGCACCCTGGAATCTGTCAAGGTCCAGCCCAACATTCTCATACTAGGAGACTTCTACTACCCCTCCATCAACTGGGAAAACTACTCAAGCATCAATGCACTGGCACAACACTTCTGGAATTCATCAATTCTAATGTCCTGGACCAGCTCATTCTTACCTCCACTAGAGGAAGCGACATCCTTGACCTGGTTATTGCTAACATGGGGAACCATTGCTCTACACCAGTAGTCAATTCCTCCCTGGTTAGATCCAACCACAAACTAATCACCATGGAAATCCACAACTCACCCACACCCTTCGCAAAAGTATCCACCATGAAAAACTTCTCCAAACCTGACTTTGAACTCCTAAAAACAGAGGTGGCTAACTTCATGGCACCCATGCAAATGGAAACTAGATGCATGACTGAGGAATCATACATCGATGCACAGTACGAACACATACATAAATGCATGGAACTAGCCATATTCAACAGAACCAAGACGCTCTCCTCCAAAAAAAGGAAGCCAGTCTGGTGGTCCCCTGCCATTAATAAACTCAGAAGAAACTTTTGCAGAAAAAGATGAAGTCCCAAGACTGGAAAAATTCCCTGATTAGCCTCAACAAAAAGTTGAGATCCCTCATCAAAACCTCCAAAGCCAGCTATGAAGGCAGAATTGTGGCAGACACTAAAAACAACCACAAAGCCTTGTTTGGTTATATCAAGAATCTCCATGGAAATACCCAGATTTGCTCTGAGTTACTGCACAATGGTACCTCCTATACTGAGCCAACAGATATTGCCAACATACTGGCCGACAGATTCAGTGCCAACTTTACCCTTCTCTCCCCCCTAAAAGACCAATCTCAATACCGGAAGAATGCCAGGCTCTCCTGCATTACTGCAGCACAGGTTAAAGCTGCATTGTCTAAGGCCAAAAATACAGCTTCCATTGGACCCGACAATATCCCTGGCTGTATTCTACATGAATTACAAAGTTAAGGGGCACCACATCTATGTGCTCTGTTCACTCACAGCCTCACCTCAGGCTTTTTCCCTACCAAATGGCACACTGCTACAGTCATCCCTCTCCATAAAGGATAAGCAACTACAGACCCTGGAAATTATAGCCCCATTAACCTGATGAATCAGATATGTAAGGCTATGGAGCACATCATCATGGACCTAATTAACAAGGATATAGGGAATCTCCAAACATTAGATCCCACACAATTTGGTTTTGTGAAAGGTAGATCATGCCTGCTCAACCTGGTTGACTTCTTTGAGTCAGTCACCAGAGCAGTGGATGAAGGTAAGGCATTTCATACAGCCTACCTTGATCTGGCCAAGACCTTTGATACCATTCCATACTCAGGAATTATTGATAAACTCACCAAACTAGGCATCAACTGCTATATTGTTAGGTGGGTTGCAAATTGGCTCACAGATAGAACACACAGTGTGAAAGTAGTGGACTCCAAGTCAGACTGCCGACCAGTCACGAGTGGAGTCCCACAGGGATCAGTCCTGGGTCCTTTCCTGTTTTGCATATACTTCTCAGAAGTCCAGGCCAACACGGAGGGACTCTGGCTGACCAACTACATAGATGACTGCAAGCTGGGAGCCATTATTAACTCCTCAAGTGATGTAGATATCCTACAGAAAGGCCTCACCGAGACCAAAGACTGGTGTCAAAACCATGACCTTAAGTTTAATGCCAAAAATTGTGTCATCATCCCCTTTGGGAAAAACTCAGTTCCCACTAATTACCACATTGATGGGAGCCCACTGAACACTGAAGGCATTATAAGAGATCTGGGGACAAAGGTTGACAGCAACCTCTCCTTCGACTACCACTGTTAGAAAAATATGTATTTGAACATGTATAAAGTGCTAGTTTTAAAGCAAATAGTATATAATGCATTTTATTCTATTTACAATATGGCAATAAGAATGATTTTACATGTAATTGCTTGAAGCTTTGGAGCTGCAGTGTGTTTGAACTCTGACCCTGGCAGTAGCCAGCTCAGCAAGCTTATGTTTTTCACTAATGATTATCTGCTGGGTCAGGAAATTAAATGTATAAAGCATTGAATATTCTTATTCCTTCCTCTGAGATAATTGGCCTTGTGAATATTATCAAAGATAAGGCACAGCTGCTAAAGTAAAGTTGCAAGAAGAACAAAGAAGTATATTACAAGATTGAACCGACTATTGTATTCGAGCAAGCCTGAGACCTTGAAAGAGTAACATTTACAGAAAGACATTATAATGAACCAGGTGCTTTGCAAGGCTGTATTATTCCCATGGGAAAACTTTTAAAATGTATAACATCAGCTTTTTCTTATGAATAGAATATTGTAGACCATAGTGATGTAGGTGCCCTGTGACTAACCACGTCAGTAAGGTGGGCACAGCTTGAATGTAAGACTATATAAAATTGTGTATTTCCTGCATCATGTCAGACAAAACTCTGTACTTGTATGGTTTTTTGCCTCCTGGTGTACACTAGTAAACTTTTGCATCTGAGCCTCCTGTGTTGTTATGATTTGTTTTTATTTAACAGTTTGGTCCTCCTTGGACCGGAATTCCCTTGGTAAGCTGCAGATCAGAGTGTATCGGAGGTCGAATACTGCGCAGGAGAAGTTACCGAAACGGTTCTTCTTGAAACACAAAGACCTCCGACTGAATTGTCGTCTTGAGAGGCTGGCCACTTTCTGATCTGCGGCCAAAGAGCGGTCTCGAACTGGTCGACCCAGGAGGCTCAGGTAGGAAGATATTTGCATTTTTTCTGTTTTAGATCAGGGACTAGGTTACAGTAAATGTCATTGTCAGAGATTTGTTATATGGATCAGGGACAAAAGGAAATTACTGTATATTTTGTCAGAGATCAGGGAAACAGTTTATTCTAGGTAAACTGTGTAAGGAACTGAAATACCACATGGTGAAAAGGGTTACGTAACATTTTCTTTAGAGTGGGAAATCAGTGCACTAAAAAATCGCGAGATCCGCCCCTAACTGATGACGCAAAACATATGCAATTACAACGGACTGATAATGTAAGGTATTATACAAAATGGGTTAATAAATACGGATTTGACGGTAAATTAAACAAGATTTCATTAGTTAAACTTTTAAAACAGCTTAAATCTGACGCAGAAGGTCAGGCAAAAAAACAACAGCGATTAGGCATTCCTCAGGCACACAGGTGGATTGAGGAAGTAAACCGAAGGGAACAGAAAACTAAAAATGCAAAAACATTATTTTTAGACAAAGAGGATAATAATACAGTAATAGCGATGGCCCCTCCCCCTCCGCCCCCTCCAATGCCTTTTTCAGGATATGAAGCAGGAGGACAAGCTGGTCCACTTCCACGTTATCCTGAAGTTACAAGAGTACTAAAACCATTTGTTAGAGATCCTATTGAAACTAGGTCCCGGACACGTAAAACACTTGGGGACACAGACTTATATCAAATAGGGAGAAACACACTAGAAGAGAGTGAGGAAGAAATCTGTCCACTAATCGAGGTACCAAATCCTCAGGCAGGACAGGAAGGGCAGGACCCAACTCTTCTAGTATATAGACCATGGACACCGGAAGATATTCGGAAAGCTACAGAGGGAATCCCTCATCCAAAAATCAATTACACAAAGTTTTTACAAGATTTGCAAGGTATGAGATTAAGTTACCACTTGAATGGGGAAGAAGTAGAAAAGGTAGTTAGACAGATTGTGGGTCCAGACTGGCACATGATTTGTGGCACCTGGAATCCTCGAAATGTAGAGCTTAAACCACTCCCACATAATGATGCAGAATTAGACAACAGAGTGAAAGGTCTTACAGACTGAATTTCTGAAAAATGGAAACCTAGAGCAGATTGGACTTGCATTAACCAATGCATACAACAAGAGAATGAAACTGTAGATGGGTATTATGGTAGATTATTGGAATGTTTCAACAACCATAGTGGTATGGCTATTCCTGAAAATCAGACACATGATACCTCGTATGAACAGCAACTGAAAAATGCGTTTTTGAAAGGTTGCATTGCACCTATCAGTAGCTTTATTACAAAGCATATGATAGATCACCGAACAAGTAGGCTACAAGCCTTACTTGAATATGCCAGACATGCTGAAAGACACTTTAATACTAAAAAGAAAAAGAAGACACAGGTCTTCACAGCTGAAGACGGAGCAGAGGTCTTTATAGTACAGTCAGGTAAAAAGGGTAAGAAAAATACCCAGGGAAATAGACAATCTGACAAAAGGTCAGAAGATTTTGAAGAAAGAAAAAAGAAAGGTGAGTGCTTTAAGTGTGGTAAGAAAGGACATTTAGCAAGGGATTGCAGGCTAAATAAAAAGGTGACTACAGAAAATAAAGGTGATGAGGACTGACTATATGATAGTGATGAAAATCAGAAATCATCAGGGAAGGAAAACAAACAAAGGGCAAATGTAAATGTAGTGGAAGGAACAGAGGAAGTGCAAGCAGATGTAGAGGATGAAGAAAGTGAAATTTTAGATTTGGCATTACTGAGCTTGGAGCTCTATTTGGCAGACACAAAACCGGAAGTTACACTTCTGGTGGAAGGAAGGGAAGTGAAATTCTTGTGTGACTCAGGAGCATCACGAACTTTGATACATCCTTCAAAGTTACCAGAAAATTCCGAATCACCTGACTATATATTAGTGAAAGCAGCAAATGGACAGCTATATAGTGAGCCACTCTCCCATGATATAGCAATAACTGACCCTGTTTCAGGTATGACTCAGAAAAGTAAAATTGTAGTTTCTGCAAAATGTCCAGTAAACTTACTGGGAAGAGATCTTATGCAGATATTTGGCATAGCGGTAGTTCCCACTATGCAGGTTATGGAAGCACAAAGACAAATGGATACTTTTGTGGTGCGACCGGAGGGTGAAACCTTTTACTGGTACAGCCAGGACCTAGTTACTACTGGTCCAGGGGCAGTAACCGGAGAACTGATGAATGTAGCCATCAGTAAGGCCCCCTCCCTTGACACTGACCAACAGCATTTGTTACATTGTACTCTATACTACTGTAGCATGCCAGGACCTGATAAAGAATATGAGCAAGAGTTGTTCAAAAATCCTGCTAACAGATTAGTATTACGAACCTTGTATTGGGATACTGAGGGAAACAGTGTGGTAAGCTGTTCACTACCTCAGGAATTCATGACACTGTACAAATCTAATAGACTACCACATGTCAGCCTGACAAAGAATAAGGATGTGAGATGGGCAGACTTGGGAGAAAAAGTAACAAGATGGGAAAAACAAACTGATTTAGAATTATCAGAACAGGGAATACAAAAACAGAAATTGAATTGGCTAACACAGACACATCCAGCTGTACACTTACAAACTAGTGAAGACAGCTGATTAGCATTCTTATTAGAAGAAGAAGAAAAAGCCTTGTGTGATATACCAGATATTCTTTGGTCAACAGGTAAATCAGATGTAGGACTTATTCAAACAGCAGGACCAGTAACTATTACACCAAAATCAGCATTTAGACCACAAAAAAGACATTACCCCTTGAGGAAAGATGCAGAGCAAGGAATCAAGCCTATAATAGCAGCATTACTCAAGGAAGGAGTACTGGTAGAATCTCTTGATTCACCATGTAACACCCTCTATTTCCTGTTAAAAAGCAAACGGGAATGGCGGATGGTACAGGATTTACAAGCTGTAAACAATGCAATAATACCCAGAGCACCTACGGTGCCAGACCCACACACCTTGTTGAATGATTTGAAACCACAACAAAAATATTTTACTGTGGTAGATATAAGCAATGCTTTCTTTTCAATACCTATACATCCTGATAGCCAGTATTGGTTTGCATTTACATTTCAGGGTAAAAGATATACCTATACTGCTACCAAGAGGGATATTGTGAAAGTCCAACGATATTTGCACAAGAAATGACAAGCAACCTGGCAGGGTTTACTCCACCAGGAGGTAGTCAGATTCTACTTTATGAAGATGACATCTTGCTAGCAGCCCCTACTCAGCATCAATGCAGGGAGGATACAATAGCATTATTGAAATTTTTAGCAGCACAAGGACACAAAGTAAACAAAAGTAAATTACAACTTTGGAGAAAACAGGTTAGATACCTAGGATATGTAATATCCAATGAATATTAGACGAAGACAGAAAAACAGCGATTTTACAGGTACCCAAACCAGCAACCAAGAAGGAAATGATGTCCTTCTTGGGAACGACTAATTTTTGTCGAAGCTGGATATCAAACTATGCTTTAGAATCTGCTCCACTGGCTGATTTAATATATAAAACACCAATGGCAGCTTAAGATGTATTACAATGGACACCTGAAGCAGAAACAGCTTTCTGCAGACTAAAACAATTGATAGCTTCATCATTAGTTTTAGGACTTCCAAATTACCACAAAAGATTTTTTCAGACCGTAGATTGTAAACAGGGATACATGACGTCAGTTTTGATGCAACAGCATGGGGATAAGCTTACTATTCATCACGGTTAGATCCAGTGGCACGATCATTGCCTCACTGTGTGCAAGCAGTAGTCGCAGCTGCAATGGCAGTACAGGCTTCGGCCTCAGTGGTGTTGTTCCACCCTCTCACATTGAGAGTGCCTCATGCAGTCGCGATAATTTTACTGCAAGAGAAAATAGCATATCTATCTCCTGCTAGACATCTTTCATGTATGACCATACTGCTGAGCCAACCTCATATGGTAATTGAACGTTGTACAACATTAAATCCATCAACGTTACTTCCAACTCCTGTGGATGGCACACCACACAGTTGCCTGCAGGAAATTGAGCAAATAACTTTGCCCAGACAAGACCTTACTGATATGCCCTTGGATGATGCCGAGGTGACATTTTATGTGGACGGTTCATGCAGAAAGGGTCCTACAGGGAAAAATCTAGTAGGGTATGCAGTAGTCACAGATACAGAGATTTTAGAAGCCCAACCCCTACAGCATAACCTGTCTGCTCAAGCAGCAGAACTGATAGCCTTAACACGGGCTTGTACTCTAGCAAAAGATAAATGTGTGAACATATATACTGACAGTCAGTATGCTTTCTCTACAGTGCATGTTTTTGCACAGCAATGGAAAAATAGGGGAATGATAACATCTACTGGCAAACCGATTAATCATGCGCAACTTATTTTGAACTTGTTAGATTCCATTCAGTTACCTACTAAAGTAGCTATTTGTAAATGTTTAGCTCATACAAAACAACAGGATGCAATTTCAAAAGGAAATGCAAAAGCTGATGCAGCTGCAAAGCAAGCAGCCTCAGACTCAGAAACTTTACTTTTAACCGAGGAATTACAACCCTCTGAAATTTTGGATTTAGAAATGTTAAAAACGATGCAGACATTAACTACAAAAACTGAGAAACAGAAATGGGAGAAATGAGGTGCAATCCTCGAAAATGGACTGTATATCTCCAAAGAGAAAAAACCAATATTGCCGTCTAATTTATTTAGATATGCAGCTTTGAGCCATGGGCAGTGCCATGTCTCAACAGGGGGGATGGTACAGTTAGTAAATCGAATATTCCAAACATATGGATTCACAAACTTTACACAAAAATTTTGTGCAGCATGCCATGTCTGTAACAAACATCATGCACAAGGAGCATTCAAACCCAAGCAAGGGAGTTTTCCTATACCACCATATCCGTTCCATACTATCTGTATGGATTTCATAGAACTGAACAAATGTGAAGGGAAAAAATACTGTTTAGTAATTATAGACATGTTTTCCAAATGGGTAGAAGCTTTTCCAACTAAAAATCCGGATGCAGCAACAGTGGCAAAGGCCCTAATAAAAGAAATAATTCCTAGATTTGGCATACCGGAAAGAATCTATAGTGACAATGGGACACATTTTGTGAATCAGACGATTCACCAACTTGAGAGATTCTTTGGGATCTCCTTGAAGAATCATTGTGCTTACCACCCACAGTCTGCAGGACTTGTGGAAAGATACAATGGAATTTTAAAAAGCAAGTTGAGAAAATTAATAGATGATACACAGAAGAATTGGATTTGCTGTTTGCCTTTGGCACTGCTGAGCATGAGAACAGTTCCAAATGTAAAGGGTTTGACCCCCTTTGAAGTGATATTTGGAAGGGCATATTATGTGCCACAGTGGAAAGCTCTCATGCCTGTGGAACTAGAGGCTGACAGCTCATTAGCTAATTATATGAGGAAACTGTTAACAAATAAAACTGTTTTGCAGTTGAACTCTTTTTCAGATAAAAGACAGACAAGATCGTTGGAAGCAGTGCTGACCCCAGGGTCCTGGGTGTGGTTGAAGGTCACGAAGAGGAAGAATTGGGCGAGTCCAAAGTGGGAAGGACCGTACCAGGTACTGTTGACGATGCCTACTGCAGTCAAAGTTGCTGAGAGGTCGTCCTGGGTCCACCTGATGCACTGTAAACTGGTAAAGAATTTTCAGCTTGATAAACATTTTGTGACTGACACACAACAAAGGCAGGATGGCCAAGAGTGAGATGAGTAAAAATACAGATCAACCCCGAAGATATTGTTTAATCATCTTGCTAACTATGCATTTATTGACTATGATTGTGATGACTTTCCTTTTGTTGTGGTTCTTCCTACATATAACCACACAAGTGAAAGTGGAGAAACGTGATGAACTGTCTATAGACTGGCATCCAAACTTTAACACATACCTAGCTATGCAGCGTGTATATGTAGAGACTATGAACATTTCAAATTGCTGGGTTTGTACTGCCATACCAACAGCATATGGAGGACTGTTGATGTCCGCTGTCCCCTTGGGGATAAATGAGACTTGGGAAAATTTACTTTTGATACAGGTTCTGTAAGATCACAGGACAAAATTGCATTGTATTTGCCTATTACACAGAGGGAATTGTATGTTTCTATAAGAATGATACACTCCAAGTGGGTTGGAGTAACTGTAACATAACTATATCTTATAAATGCTATATTAAAACTAAAGATAAAAGCACTATTTGTAACGCAAATTATGATTCATATTTGAGCTTAATGAAAACAACATTAAGTGAAGTGCAGAGAAATCCTGTCTTGCATAAACAATTGTCTGTTATAGACAAGAAAATGTTTCATTCAGAATTAACCCGCATCAGTACCAAAGTAGAAAACTGTTATTTTGTTTGTGGGAAAAAAGCATACAAATGGCTACCTGAGAATTGGTCCGGCAGTTGTTTTTTGGGTTATCTGGTTCCAGCTATAAGGCATACTGCAGAATTACCTCTAGGTAAGATACGAAATGTAAGAGATATAGCCCGAAAACCTGAAGATCCAATCGGGAAACCTGTATATCCAATGGGAAAGATTGAAGCTGGTTGGAAGAACCATCATTCCGTGAAATATAAAGAAAAATTGACTCATATGGACTTGAGTGACAGCGTTATATCCTGGGCTGGAATATTTCCAGCATACGGAGCAGTCAAATCAATCTAAGAGTTGAGAAAACTGTTGAAGCTTCTCGAAGTAATGAGTAACGCAACTTTTTCTGCTCTCGAACTAGTGACTGATGAACTGAATGCAATGAGAACTGTTGTGCTACAAAATCGAATGGCTCTTGACTTCACCCTAGCGGCGAGAGGTAGTACGTGCACGCTTATCAAAGAAGAATGCTGTGCGTTCATACCAGACAATCGACACAAGATTAATGATCACCTAGAGGTAATACAGCAGGTATCGACCATGACTGAACCAGGCCCAAACCCACTGACGAACTTTTTCCAGAGTCTGTTTGGTGGGTGGGGTTCTATCCTAATGAATATTTTGATTGCTATTTGTGTTGGTCTGCTCCTATTAGGAGCATGTGTTTGTTGTGGGATCCCCTGTATGAAAAGATTAGTCAAAGATTTTGTTGATATATCTGTAACTGAAACTTTGTACCAAGACATTGAATTGGAACTATTGATTCCAGACAAAACTTTTTCCGAAATATAAACTAAATGACTTGCCTAGTTGAAAGTCCTTAAAGGAGAAGGCTAGGGGACAATATAACATTGTTTATGTTTCTGAATAGAATAAAAAGTATTAAAAGGGAGGAAAATGTTAGAAAAATATGTATTTGAACATGTATAAATTGCTAGTTTTAAAGCAAATAGTATATAATGCATTTTATTCTATTTACAATATGGCAATAAGAATGATTTTACATGTAATTGCTTGAAGCTTTGGAGCTGCAGTGTGTTTGAACTCTGGCCCTGGCAGTAGCCAGCTCAGCAAGCTTATGTTTTTCACTAATGATTATCTGCTGGGTCAGGAAATTAAATGCATAAAGCATTGAATATTCTTATTCCTTCCTCTGAGATAATTGGCCTTGTGAATATTATCAAAGATATGGCACAGCTGCTAAAGTAAAGTTGCAAGAAGAACAAAGAAGTATATTACAAGATTGAACCGACTATTGTATTCGAGCAAGCCTGAGACCTTGAAAGAGTAACATTTACAGAAAGACATTATAACGAACCAGGTGCTTTGCAAGGCTGTATTATTCCCATGGGAAAACTTTTAAAATGTATAACATCAGCTTTTTCTTATGAATAGAATATTGTAGACCATAGTGATGTAGGTGCCCTGTGACTAACCACGTCAGTAAGGTGGGCACAGCTTGAATGTAAGACTATATAAAATTGTGTATTTCCTGCATCATGTCAGACAAAACTCTGTACTTGTATGGTTTTTTGCCTCCTGGTGTACACTAGTAAACTTTTGCATCTGAGCCTCCTGTGTTGTTATTATTTGTTTTTATTTAACAACCACATTGTCACTGTGGTCAGAAAGTCCTTTTATGTGGCACATCATATTACCAAGGGTTTGCATCCAGGAATAAAGAGGTCATCATTTCTCTCTACTCTTCCCTCATTAGACCAATCATAGCATATAATGCCTCATTTGGCATGTACCTCACTAGGCATGTGCAACAGCTGGAGAGACCACAAAAGTACCTCATAAAGAGGATCCTAGGCCTTAAACACATGTCCTACATGGACAGACTCAAAAAACTCCAGCTATTCTCTGTCTCATATCATTTACTAAGAAGCAACCTCTGTTTGACTTACAAAGCCATGTCTGACCCAGCTCTATTAGAATTGCTACATCTAAAGAAATCCCAGTCCCTCCACACCACACACTCCAGAGACCTCAACCTCATTACCACAATCAACAGAACATGCTGGAGGGACAGGTTCATAACCCAGAGACTGACCATGCTCTGGAATAGACTTCCATACATGTAAAGCAGAGCACCTCACTGGCCCTCTTCAAGAGAAATCTTGATGATTGGATGGGAAACAGAAAGTTCACCCCAGGGATCACGCCAGTGTCTCTACTTGATAGAGGCACTGGGAACTAACAGCAGATGGCACAATGCCAGGGCTCTTTATGGGCTAGGCTTGTAAAGGCCCCAGAGCCATTAGCCTAGTACACACCCCTATGAACCTATGAGATCATCACATGCTAGACCTTATTTTTCGAGAGCTATTAATAAATTTTGTATAAGTGATACTAATGCTAGGAAAGAGAGAGGTTTTAACTTCTCTCTCTCTCCAGTATAGTAAACTAATGTCTTTTGGCTTTTTCCGGTTAGGGGTCGCCACAGCGGAACTCCGGTCTGCTAATGATTGGCAGTAGATTTTTATGGTGCTGAGGTGCTAGCCTGACCTTCAAAGAAGGCACACCCATTCATGCACACACCTACCTACATGTCTTTAAACATTACTCAGTCATGGGGAGGACATGCAGACTCCACACAGAAGGCACTCCAGCTGAGAATTGAACCAGAGAACTGCTTGCTGTGAGGTGACAATGCTAACCACTGCACCACCGCAGCCCTAATGTGTTATATTGTTTCTAGCATTATTAGAAAGCATTGGTCTATACTCCTTACAGATGATAAGATTAAAGGTACTGTAGGTGAATGTAGGGGCATTCACCTTTAAAAATAAGACAAAGCTGAAAATGTTATTATGTTACCCAGGTAGAACTAGGAAACCTAAAGTAGTGAGAGATGTTTTCGATACCTTTCCCTGCAATATCTGCTGTTACTATACCTATATTGATAGTAGCAGTAGTTTTGCCAACCCGGATACTGGTATTAAGTTTAATTTTAGGATCAGAGCTGGTTGTACCAGAAAGGATGTTGTATGTTTGGCCCACTGTATCACCTGCTCATCTTTCTATATTAGGAAGAGTAACCGGAGGTTCAAAGAATGTATTAGGGAACATATCTACTGCATTAATATACAACACATGTGTAATGCTTTGGGGCTGCGGTGGTGCAGCGGTTAGCATTGTCGCCTCACAGCAAGAGGTTCTCCCGTTTGATTGTCGGCTGTATCTGCATGTCCTTCCTGCGGTTGAGTGATGTTAAAGACATGCAGGTATGTGTGTGCGTGAATGGATGTGCCATCTTTGAAGGTTGGGAGTTGGGCTGGCAACTCAACACCATAAAAATCCACTGTCAATCATTAGCAGACCGGTGTTCTGCTGTGGTGACCCCTAACTGGGAAAAGCCGAAAGACAATTTATATATGTGCAATGCTTTGGCAAAACATATAGTTGAAAAACGGGCCTCTCATGAGTTCAGGTTTTGTTATAGACAGGGTATATATGAGTTCCAGGTTAGGTGATATAAGGAATAAGACTGAAACAGCTGAACTTGAATGGATTTTTGAGGATGTGGTCCAATAGGGGGTCTGGACATAATGAGTATGTTTCCTTAAAACCCATTTTGAAATCGTGTAGGTTAACTAAGAAGTGAATATAAAATGATTGCACATCTTTATATTACCCAATATATTTTTTGATCATTATTGTGTGTTTTATTTGCTGTCTTTAAGACAATTTTAAAACATTTTTAATTTACTCCATTTTCTTAATACTATTTCTTATGTCTGATTGTTAGGGATGGGTGTATATAGCTGTTATTTGATTGGGTATGACAGTTTTTATGAAGTGAATGCTTAAGATTTGGTTTTTGGCCTGATGAAGCGATTTTTATTCAATCGTGAAAGTGCTTACAACAACAAATATTGTTCTACTGGTTCTCCATGCTTCCATTGTATGTATTTTATTTATAGTAACTGATAATTTTACAGAGGGATGCCTAAATGCATATTTACACACATTTTGTGATATCATTGCGTTGTTTAAAATGCAACTATTCTCAGCATTGCTAATAACATGTGAACTGCTGACTGTCCACTTTCACATTATTTGACATTAACTACATTTCTGAAAATTTGAGACAGAAATTAAATTGTTGATATATCAAGGAGATGTGAGAACAATGACAGTGCCACTGTAATGCACTTCTTGCTGTGGTTGTTGCTTGATATAACCTATACTTCAGTTAAGTTTTCCTTTCAATTTTTGTCTTTATCAATTAATTTATTTCTTTTTCTAAAGCCTCAAGCATTTACTCCCCACTAG
This sequence comes from Protopterus annectens, assembly GCF_019279795.1. Taxonomy (NCBI): domain Eukaryota; kingdom Metazoa; phylum Chordata; order Ceratodontiformes; family Protopteridae; genus Protopterus; species Protopterus annectens. Next base: position 310,234,245 of record NC_056729.1, read on the forward strand.
GCAGTGTGCAAATTGGTTCACTTCCTAAGGAAAAAAAATGACAAATTTAATTTAGTCTGCCTTCTGTAGCACAAACCAGTGGGACACCAGTGTGTGGCCATCAGCACACTGGATAATACTTAGTAAATAAATTCCACCTCTCAACTACCTGCTAGTGTGGCAGAAGGTATAAATGAGTTGCCTTTAGAGAAAAAGGACAGCTGATGCAGCATTTGAATCCAGTTAATCAATTTACAGTGGGGTGTCTGAATACATATTTACATACTGTAATTTTGTTAGATCACTGTGGTGCTGTATAAAACTCAACCATTCTCAGAACTGGCAACAGCATGTGACCTGTTGTCTGTCCACTCTCACATTAATTGGCATTAATATATGCCACAAATTACATCTCTTTTGTTAAAAAAAGATGTGCGAGGGAAGAATATGTCACTTGAATGCCCTTCTTGGTCTGTGCATTGCTAGACAAACCTATTAGTTAAATACATTTTATTGTCAACTTTTTTCTCTAATTTTTTTTTCTAATGCCTTTTGGATTTTCACTCCACTCAGCAGTAAGGAAACATGGTCCACTGCCTAAGGAAACAAGTGAACATTTTAATTTATGCTGCCTTCTGTAGTGCAAATAAGTAAGACAGTGGTGTGTGGCCATCAGCAGTATGGATGGCACTCTAGATAGCACTGAATAAATTCAACCTGTCAGGTAACTTTCCTTGTGGCACAAGGTGTGAAGATAGTGATCATAAAAACTGAAGACTGCTGATGCAGGTTTTGAATTGAGTTGACAGATACTTTTACAGAGGGGTTCATAATGCAATTTGTCTCTACATTTTGCTCAGGAATGTCACACAAAATGCACATCATTATTATAACTCTGATTATTGCAAGGAATGTGATATTACTGTTTTCTATAAAAGCCCAATATACTGTGTGTACATGGCACTGGTGATATTTAATGTAGAAAGCACATATGTAGGTATGATATGCACAATATTTTTACTGTAATTATTGCATTATCGCATATCATAATTATGTGTTTATGACAATATGTGTTAGGATGTATGTATGTATGTAATCTAACCCATCATGTCTTACTCAGGTCATGCAACTGCATGCATGTATGATGTATTTACAAACACAATTAATGCCTTTCACATAGAAATGCAGTCCCATGACTTAAGTAAAGTCACAGACATAAAGGCATTTTCTAAGTATTTTTACAGTCAGTCTTACATTTCTATGCTTGTAATTAACATGTTAGCAAGTAAGCTGACCTGTGGCACTGAGAGTTAATCAGTGAATTTTAACATGCTGTCCTTTATTTTTTTCTTGGGTTTGATTACCAGGTGGTGCTACTGAATATTTCCAGTTTCTAACTCTCAATATGTCAATATGCCACAAATAGGATCATAGGGGATTACTAGGTATTGACCCAGAGGTCATTTTAAGCTTAGCTGTTTCAACCCAATGTAATACCATAGAAGTTCTAGTCAATACCCAATATTGCATTTAGTGATGGCTAGCCACGTCCATTAGAGTTGTGGGTGCTATCCCTGGTAAGACTTTACGGTGCCCCATCCACTTGTCCAGGTTCCTCTTGAAGAGTGTCATAGTGGTGCTTTGTTTCACATGAATTGGTACCTTGTTCAAAAGACGTGGCAGTCGCTGGGAGATAAATCTGTCCCTCCATCATGTCCTATTTAAGTTGCAGGCCATATTTAAGTCCATGGAACAGGTAGCCCTATATCTGTTTGATTTATGAATATGCAGTAAATTCATTAGGTTAGGACCTTGGATTGCTCTGTAGGCCAGGCATAAGTGTCCCCTAAGAACTCTATATGATATGGAGTATAGTGACAGGGACTTTAGTTGGTCAATGTAAGGCATATGCTGGAGGCCTTTGATTTTCTTTGTTAGATACCTCTGAGGTCTCTCTAATTGCAGCAGGTGCTTCATATGGTACATGCCGAATGGGGCATTATACTCAATTATGGGGGTGGATAAGTGCTGAGTATAGGGGGTTATAACCTCATTTACTCTCAAAGCGATACCTTTACTAATCAAGTGTGCTCTGTGGAAAGCTTTCTTTACTATGGTAGACATGTGATGGTCGAAGTTATGGTCACAGTCAACCTGTGATCCCAGGTCCCTTACCACTTCATGGGAACTTAGGGTATTGTTGTTGATTTGATAGTGTGAAGGGACATTGTTTGTGCTGAAAGGAATGATGATGTATTTCTTTGCATTCAGTTTGAGACCCTCCTGAAGTATACTGACATCATTTGGGGTTTCAATGATTGCACCTAGTTTACAGTCATCTGCAAACTTGGTCAGCCACAACCCCTTAGTTTTGAACTGAACTTCTAAGAAGTATATACCAAACAGTAGAGGGCCCAGCACAGACCCCTGTGGCATCCTCCTGGTAACAGGTCTGCTGGTTGATGTCGAGTCAACCACTTTGATAGTGTGTGTCTGGTCTGTGAGAGAATTGGCAATCCATTCTACAACAAAGGGGTTTACATCCAGTTTGCTAAGTTTATCAATAATGCCTGAATGTGTGATTGTGTTGAAAGCCTTTGCCAAGTCGAGGTATTGTGTGTGCACAGGTTTGCCCTCATCCATGGCCTTGGTCATACTTTCAAAGAAATCCACCAGATTTAACAAGCATGATCTGCCCTTCACAAAACCAAATTGAGTAGGATCCAGGGTTTGGAGATCACCTATGTCTTTATTTAAGAGGTCCATAATGATATGTTCCTTGGTCTTACAGATGACACTGGTCAGGCTTATAGGTCTATAATTCACCAGGTCTGTTGCTAGGCCACCTTTGATTCTTTCTGGTACAGCTGAGTTTATGCACTTATGCAAATTATTGTACAAGGCTTTAGTGTAAGCTTCGGCATAGTTACCACTTTCAGCTTAGGTTCAGGCTTGGAATGCATTTATACCTTCATCTAGGAGGGTATAGTTTGCCTTGGTGAAGTTTTTTTAGTCTGATTTCACCCTTTGTGAGTTCTGGTGTCATACAAATTTTCTTCAAGCATACCATGATTATAACCAACACCATAAAGTATATCAGAGTTTAACAATGTAACATGTCTCAAGATTCTGAGCATCTCTCTTAGTCAAATATGAATGCCATTTTTGACACCTTCTGTGCTTCTTGATGGACTCATTGTGATGTTTCTAGCAAGCCATTGCTGTGATTCCAGTTGTGCAAATGCAATTCGCAAAGCTGTTACACATGAGATCAAAATTGGGTGCCATTTCAGACCCATATTTCTGGCTTGACCACTGCAGACATGGCTAGTGATGGTAGAGATGTTGTACCATTTAGAGCACAAAGATGGGGTGTTGAGGAGTCCATGATTTTTGTGGAACTCTTTATGAAGTGACAGCCAGAGACTACTGCAGGGGGAATACAGCATGTCATAATATAAGGCTGAGGCATGGAATATCTTGGCCAAGGCTGTCTCCACTGCAACTGGCATCATACACACATGAGGGAGCAATGTTGTCACAAGTACTGTGACATGAAGAAGCACAAGAGGGACCTCCTTAACTGACAGTAGAATTAATTTAGGTCTGCAAACATCCCTCAAGTTATTAAGTATACTGACCCATAATCTGGCTGTTTCGTACTGTACAGTTGCAGCAGAGATTGCAGAAAACCATGAGGCACATCAGGAGAGACTAACTTGCCTCAGAGATGTCTGATAAAGCTGTTGTTAACAGTGAAAGCACTTACCATTAAACTTTTTTTTTTACTTTTAGTGCACTTTGGTTTTTCTGCCTACAGGAATACCACATTGGTTTTTAAGTCCCTAAGCAATCACTTTACTGTAAGAGACAGCTTAACAATGAGGAAATAAGTAAAACATCCTGCAAATGGTCCTACGTGCCCTAAAAAAATGTTGCCTTTCCTCTCTCCATCTGCCTCTCTCTTTCTCTGACTTTCTCTATCTCTCTCTGTTTAGTAAGTTGTCATTGTCCTTCAGCTGTGTTATTTAATGTATTTTAAGGAGGAGTTCCTTTGTGACATGATGAGATAATGCTCAGATCTATAGACATATTTTGCATAGTCTCAAAGGTTCTAATCCAGGCATTAGCTAAGTGTTACTGATTAGTTTAGTACACTGTTTTATGTCTACCTGTTCCCTAAATAATGTTTTGAGCCAAAATTATCTGGCTTCTGTTATAAGCTACTTGGTCCCTTCCTCCATCTCACCTAGTCTACGGATCTTCTCCCTTCTTTGTTACTATTACTCCTCATCCCCTGCATTTGCACTATGTCTGGCACAGACCACCAACTGCAACTAAGACTAAATGCAAATACACAGCTTACATTAAAATCTTGTGAGCTTTTACCTTCGGTCACATCACTTTGGTGACCTTTGTGCCGCTATGCTTAACTAAGTATAGTCAGGTTAATCTACTTTTCAAGAAGCTGAAGCGTTGAATGTACAGTTTGCAGTTGTCTACAAGATAATGAGTAATACATACATTCTCATATTCTGTATTTTGCTGTCACATGTAAACTTTGTGAAGTATGACTTCCAACATTGTGTGTTTAGACAATACTCAGGTCTGTATACTTTTCTTGGAATACTCTCAAGGTTTGAATCCAGATGAATGCAAAAACTGTTTCTGAATATTTTGTGACTCCTGTAGGTGTCATTTTTTTTCTTTGCATACTATTATCCTGCTGCTATACTAATGCACCTGCTTCCTATTGTGAAGCCTGTCTTGTACACACATTACATGCATAATTATGCTAAAAAAGCAAACCATAACATAAGTATGTGCAGAAATGAAGCATGAACTAATCTGTTAGTAGGTCTATACTATGCATTCCTGTCACCAACTGTCCACCTCTTCCCACCCCTTGTATATCTTCCAATAAATCTCCTTGATTCCAAACTGTTTTTATAAGCCATGTTCCATCACTTGTTTCATAATACAGCTCTAGTATACATATAAGGATTTAATAACTGCAACTGTCATGACAACTGTATAATTCATGACATCTGAAACATGACCATAACACATATCTGTTCTGCAAACCATCAAATTCACACATGGTTCTATGTGTATAATACTCCTTTGTATGGAAGTCACAAGAGCACCACAGACTACTGCTAATTCCCATTTTAAGTTCAACACCTCTTAATATGATTATGTTTGCACTAATACTTATCCATTAGCAGTACAATTGAGCTTATCAGTGCTGCATTTTAGGCATAGAGCGAAAAAAAAAATTATTACAAATAATTCTTTGTTTAGGATGCACAAGTCTATATGTCTGTGTTGAATTTGACAAGTTATGTGGATTTCAGGGTGTTGCCTCAATGAAGTCAGTCTTTTAATGTATATCTGCACTCCAATGGTTACACTTGCAAATGTGTTATAAGTGAACCATTGGAGTGCAGACATACATTGGTTCAACCTGCAACTGTGTCATACATAATCCATCATGCAGTGCACTGTCCTATTTAGGAAGCATCTATTTGTATTGTCAATGCACATTGTGCAAGCATGAGTCAAGACAATTAATTGATAATTAATTGATAATCTAGTGGTATACACCTGCAATTGTCATTGGCATCCCATACTGTGAAATAGGTACATGACCGTCAAAGTAATGCAATGTATATGAAGGACAGCATATAAATCTTAGCATTGAATGATGTCATTGCATGGAACAATCACAGTTCTGTTACACCAGCCTGTCCACACATATGCATTTGTCACAAAACCTGGTGATGCACAGTAACATCTGTTTCAAACAGGGGATTTTTACTAATTACAATTGTGCTTTTTCACATCATTAAATTCAGACTTCTCCTAGGATGCTTGTGACCAATTCTGTGCTCTCTAAATTGTGCAATTATATAGGTAGGATGTTCAGTTCTCATGTTGGGGAACCTCTATGTGTGTCTGCACTATCAGGTACATATAGATTCCTGAACCGACATGCTGTATCAACTTCCAGTCTGGGGAAATTTTAACCTGAGCAAGTATTCCACCATCCCCTTATCCCAGACAGTGTTTGGGTTAGGTAGTTGATTTTACTCTTACAGTGGAGAATTTGGGTGCCTGTGTGGTCCTACTTTTACCACATTGTGTCACCATCCCAATGATGAGGTTCAGCATGTCAAAACTGCACACTCTACCCTAAAAACTTGCAGTTCTCCTGTGGTTCTTGCAGCAAATTCTGTGATGTATAGATTGTGTAAAAAGATAGGCAGAGGATTCAAATCCAACACTGGGTAAATAATGACAGTTTGTGTATACTGTCATAATCATTTGTGTCTGTAACAGCAACCCTTATATAAAATTTCACTTAGGAGACTCGTTTTCCCTTAGCAGAGGATTTTCCTACAGATTTCTATTATCCGCATGCAATAAATATTTTTGAAAAAAAAGTCTTACACCACGCTATCAAAAGTGGTCATGTGAGTTACCATGTGGTGTTGGCTGTTTATATTGCTCTGTCTAGACTGCATAAGTAAAGAAGGAGGAGGTTTGAATCTAGTGATGACCAACTACTGTCCTTGGGTATTTGCCTCTCATACTGTGTAGAGATGTCTAGTAATTCATCTAGTATGTGTAGCTGTGTAGTGTTACTGTGCACTTCAAACACTTTCTAACATTTTTAGAAGAACATCACTGTTTGAAAGAATGGTGATGTCATCCATTTAAATGTGCACTGCCACAAATGCAAAAGAACATCTCATGTGGTGTGTATGATTCAGGCAGTGTTTTGTACCTTATGATTTTAGGTAGTGTGTTCAAATCTAACCATTGTCATTAGACTCACTTCAGTCACTACTGTGAATGAGCAGGTAGGTGAAAATGTTGTTACCCAGCTACCTGATGTGTACATGTATGGATGGGGATTCTGATTACAATTACTTCTACTAATTTTTTCACACATTCTTTCCAATATTTTCTAGCTTCTGTCATCACATAGTCAGGTGTTACAAATCCACATTGGTGGACATTTAAACATTGCATGTCCTACTGCTGTTATGCATGTATGACATCTACAGGTGTTTTAATGTGTACAATAACATTAGGAGAAACCTCCACAACCCTTTTATCTCATACAAATTGCAATACGTTCATTTGATGCAATGATTTCATGTAGGTAGAGTATCAGAGCTTTGTTAAGACTTCCACTGTGACACATTTGATCCATACACATGTTTGTATTTGGTGGGCTTTCTGTTCAATTCTAGGCAAGGATAACATTCTATGAAAGTATTGACATTACACAAACAACACTGTTTGAAGTTATTATTCTCAATTTTTATTTATTTATTATTAAGGCCAATAATATGTGCTTGTTTTGTTTATATGCTGTTATAACAGCATTCACTCTAATGTCTTGTGAGCATGCCCTGTATGATCCTGTATTAGATGCTCTCCATTTACAAATGGGGACCTTGAAGAACTACAATGTCATCATTTCTGTGCTGTTATTTGTCAGTTGTGTTTCTTGATTGGTATTATATTACTGCATATTATGCATATAGCATATGCTTGTCTAAGACATGAGTCAATGTACAATACTCCCTTATCTATGGTTGTCCACTGACAACTGTTAATAACATATCCCTTTGGGCTGTGCATGACATATCTGCTGTATGGTTCATGCTTTATATATACAGGATAGAATAGAGGATACAGCACTACAATCAGTTATCACGTATAAATTCCCTGTATATACATGCCATGTTCAAGAATGACACTGTATGTGAATGGCCTATAATGCAACTGCTATTCTTGGTAACTATTATCTCATCTCACCATGTTCTCAACATTCATATCACATTTATTTGCCTTTCTTACAATGTTGTATTGTGTTACTCTCACATCCATTGTTAGCATCTCTGTTTTTAAGTTATGTATATGAGTAAATAGTTGGAAACAGAATTATTTATTATCGCCATCAATATGGACATCTTCCTATAGAAACATGTTTCTTTCTTGCATGATCACATTTGAATATATTGAGTGCATTTTTTTTTCCATTTACCCTCCCTTCATAATTATCCCTGCACTGTTGACATTGTTTTCTGTTTAAATTAGTCCAGTTTCACATCCTCTGCATCTACATTCTTAAAAGTTACTTGTCTTTACCTATATAAGCAGCCTGCAAGTGCTCACATAATACGTTTGCCAACAGGCAAGTATTTATGTTTAAACTGTATGTCATGAAATGGTGTTTAGAATAATGTAAACACAATGAACAGCATGTATATTCAATGAGTGCTGCTGCTCATTGTATTAACGAGCTACAATCATGTAGGCTTTGTGCAAAGCCTACACAGTTATTTATGAATCCAGGGTATATGTTTAACATAATGTTTTTTATTCTATTTACTAGCATTTTATGTTCTTGTATTCCTGTTCATATGCTTTCACTTTCCTAGCTTTTATAGAAATGGATACCACCTAGCAAGGGTAATTCATTGACCAACATGTGAATAAATACATTTACATTTTGATTATCTAATAAATGGTTATACTGTCTACCTTGTTAGGAACTATTAAAAAAAAATTCTCAGGCATGTGTGACTTAAAAGAACTGGGTAACCAAGTGGTTTAGTTAGACAGGTGTGTGTGTGTGTGTGTGTGTGTGTGTGTGTGTGTGTGTGTGTGTGTGTGTGTGTGTGTGTGTGAGTGTTTGTGAATACAGATTATGTATATATATATATATATATATATACTTAGAATGCTGTTCAGAAATGCTTTTAACTTCTGTAAAGCATTTGGTGCCTTTAGCAGATGCTTTTTCACCAAGTTTTACACATTGTGGCTAAAATTTGCTTGCTAGGGACATGTTTTGTACTTTATTCATAAAGGTGATTTTGAATTATCATATTGCCATAGAGTTGTTTGTTTCTGCACAGCAGACTGAGATTTAGGAGCTGTGATTTTCTTCATAAGAAGAAAGTCATGTATTTATCACAGTGATAATAACACTATTGCACAACAGAGATTTATATTTGTGATGTTGCACAACAGACATTTCTGCTTGTGATGTAGACTTTATTAAAAAGCAGAGGCACACTTTATTTGCATCATAACATTAATAGAGTCATAGTTTCAAAATTTAGATATTCCTGTGTTTGGATCTTAATAACCAACCTGGAACACACCCTGTGATACACAAAGGTTTAGCTCAATGGGAAAGCCATATTTCAGAAGATATCTATATTGTGCTAAGACTTTTCAGTTCAGAGATTATTCTGACATTAAGATTTTCTCATCATAGGGCTCTTAGCACAGTGGTCTTGCAAACAGACCAGATACTAATGCAGCAGTCTATGAGAGTGGCTAAGTCTAATTAGCTATATGATCTCACTCAAAAAAGTTCCTTGGTCCTGAATCACTTGGGTGAGTCTTCTTCTTTTTCTTTTGGTTGCTCCCATTAGGGGTCGCCACAGCAAATCATCTGTTTCCATTTGTTCCTGTCCTCTGCATCTTGCTCTGTCACACCAACCAGCTGCATGTCCTCTCTTACCACATCCATAAACCTTATCTTTGGCCTTCCTCTTTTCCTCTTACCTGTAGGTCCCTTGAGTGTGAAGGTGGAGTTAAGAATTTTATGGCTGTGTGAGCAAGGTCTTAAGCTTACTTCAAACACAAGTCTAGCACAGGGATTAAGCCCACTACTCAAATTGGGATAACTAGGGTTAATATTAAAGTTAATACTAAAGTTAAGATTGGGATACAAGTTGCAGTGAGGGCAAATTTACACTTTGGTAAGGACTTAGTTCAGACATATCTTTAAACATTAAAGATAGTGGGCAGTGATTACAGTTAGACTAGCTATGGGGTTTGGTAGCTAATACAGGTTTAGGGGGACAAAATGAATGATGTTTCAGCCATATCTTGCTCTATGACTGTAACCACAGAAACTGAAGCAGTAGGACTAGTGCTAGGACTGCTAACCAGAGGAATGACTTAGTATAGGGAATCAGTTTGAGTGAAAATGGATTCTTACACCAGGTAAAACTTAAAATCTGTCCCAGTTATAGCCCCAAAACTGGGGCAGTTATTGAATGCATGCATGTTGCTTGGAAAATTTGGTCCCCTCCTTAGGCCACTCCAAGTATGAGAAAGTAAAAACTGTGAAGTAAATGTAGTATATTCAACAAAATGTTTTGTAAACTGAAGAATGACAATGTCCTCTCTTGATATATGATGAAAGAGATGAAGTGTATAGTGGAATCCAAATATTTTCAAGGAGATGTTAGTTTGGAGCGAGAATTGGGCATCCATGATATTTCATGGCCAGGGAGTAAAGAAACCAAAACAAAGTATCATGGATGAACATTGTATAAGTTTTAAATAGTTTGAAGTCATAGGGATGAAACTTTGGGCTCTGAATGGATTGTTTGCAGCACACAGAGGCATAGCTAGTATGGGTCAAAGAGGGCTGCAAACCTAAAACAAGGCATTGGGGGGAGAGATCAGCAGATGTCGATCATGCCATAGTCTTTCATTTCTCCTACTGGCATACCTGATGGTCAGTATGGAATGAATGTGAATACTGTCTTTGCTGTTAGGACTAAAGCATTTTAATATAATTTGTAGCAAAGAGTAGCAACCAGTTTGCTACATTGTTTAAAAGTAGAAAGTGTTTTTTTTTTATGCTGCTCAATTTATAGTTGATGACAACAGAGAACATATCGAGTATAATGGACCTGGCTTTTTTTTTTCTTCTCAACTTGGGGTTTTGGGCCATCAAGTCAGGGAAGATCATCTGGCGGCAGACTCTGGCAACATGTATTAAACATCCAGGATTGGCTGTAGTAGATTCTGACCAGCTCACAGCCATTAAGCCTATAAAGCAGCAAATGAGTAAGATTTGTGATAAAGCAGATGAGAGGGTAATACAAAATGAAATGGCGGAGCAACATGTAATTTAAATGGAGCATAATGTAATAAAGTGGAGGAATCGCAGACTGTGTTTTTCTGAAGAATGCATGGAATGATTTTATGGAATATGTGATAATCAGGATGGTAGAGTGGGGGAGGTCTGCAAAAGATTTAATTAGGATATTATTTATGAAATATCTATCATTGTGAGGCTTGGCAGTTAAAGATGAGAAATTAAACCAGTCTTGTTAGAATTTTTGACAGGGTGAGGAAAAAGAAATTAAGAACTACAAAAGCTGTGACAACTAGAGAGAATGTTATCTGTGGTCGGATGACCTCTATTTGTTGAATAAAATTACTTGGGGGGATGCTGAAATATTTTTTTTTTGTTTGTACATATGACAAAGAAGTGCAAACAAAGAACTCTGCAATACAAAAGGACATTCCTTGCTATATTGATATCATTATGGAATGGTAAAGTGTTATCTTTTGTTATATAATACTTTTTCAAAAATAAAATGGCCTGATTGTTGACATTTTATGCTTGTATTAATTGTCCGCTTTGGCAGTAACTGAAAATGGTCTTCTCAGATGAGAGTTTTACCAAGTCTAACAAAAGTAACTCATTCAATCAATCAATCAATCAATTAACTAATCAATCAGTCAGTCAATACAAAAGTTGAGGAATAGTGGCTTTGAGAGATGTCTATCTACAAGAAAAACAAACAAACATAAAAAAAACACAGAGACTGTCATCTGATAATTACATATAATTGAAGAATAATAGAAGACAACTGACAGGAGAAGTCAGATTTCAGTCATAAGAAATCCTTGTTTGTGAATACATTTCATGGGCACACAGATATTCTACTTGATTCTATAGTCTGTATAATAATGCAGGTATTTACATTCAAGTTCATTTTATTGAAATATTTACTCATTATAAATATGAGAAAGGCAATTGTTCTTCAAGTTTATTAACAGCAATTCTTGCAACTGGGAAGGATACTGCCTATATGTGTAAATGTTCTCCTTAAATGTATGCCTGCTTACAGAATTACGTGTTTCATGCTGTTTTGAGTTATGTGAATCAAGTGTATTAGATAATAATGGTTTTGCAAATAACTGTGTGTGTGTGTGTGTGTTTATGTATATATATATATATATATATATATATATATATATATATATATATATAAAATGCTATTCACAACAAAAAAGTTAACTACCTTTCATTTAGAACATTGTAACAAAGTTGAGTATCAACCACTTTAGCCAGCTATAAGTTGGAAAAAGTAATAGTATAAAAAGGGATTTACCTTGTTCACTTTGGGTTTGGTTTTTTTTTGTTTTTTTGTTATTTTGATATAGGAAAAAATGCAATAAATAGGTATTTACATTCACTAAATTTTGAAAAAATGTATATTTCTGTTACTTGGATGTTTCATGCTAATATCATGTAAAATGAGTCTACCATGTAATATAGTAATAGTTCCACAAATGCCTGGACATATTCATTTTTCTAATATGTCATTTCTGAAGGTTAAACCAAATGAAAATGTAAACCGTGAGTGTCAGTTCGAACCTTGTGAATAGCTACCCATTTTAGTAAACTACAATTTGGAAACGAAATATTAAGCTACTTTCTTAGTTTTTCTGATTGTATGAGATATAAAGAAAGCACATTATATAGGCATTTGCATTCAGTAAGTTTGGAATGTAGTAAAACACTTCTATTAAATATTTATCTTAAATAGATTTAAGATAAATATTTATTACAACTCGTAGTTTTCTAGGAAATTTATGGAAAGTTAATGATATATCGATAGGTTAATCAAATGACTACTTTTATTATAGGTCATATATGTCTTTATATTAATAATCTGTTCATTTTTTGTACCATGTGGTTATGCCTAATTATAAGGAAGTGGTAAGCTAAAATATGTTTAAAGAGCACAAAAAGATGCTAAGAATATGAACTTCTTTGTCACTAAGGAATAAATTGATATGCAATATAAATGCAAAATACTTTATAGAAAGTTTTCTCCAGTATTGATAATATTACTAATCTACTCATAACAAGAACACAGAGTAAACTGAACTAAATTAAATAAAAACATGAGAGTTGTTCCCTAACTAGAATATGGTGACATAATAATCATTCAAGAGAATAATAATTGGGAAAAGAAATACAATGTGAACTGATTTTCTTATCTCATCTTTTTAACAGAATTGAAATTAACAGCTCATTAATAAACACTTACTATGCATTGGAAATGCTATGTTTCTTACAGGGAACTGAAATAAGGATCATTAGTACTCAAGGTCACATATAAAGGAGTACAGAATAAATTATCTCCAGTGTAAAATAATGTGAAGGATGAAAAGCTGGATACATCATAAAGAGATACACTCTCAGATGAGGGTTCATTGAAAGCTGCTATTTATGTGACATGTAGAGGATACACTAACATATGAAGAGTGATGTACCGACACTAGGATTAATATATTCCTTTGTTTTTCTTTAGTGCCATAGGCATCTCATTGAAATTGTTTTACCCTGATGGGCACATCATGGTAAATGGAGACTGATTTTAAAGAAAAAGCTCTCAGTGTGCAGTTTGAGCTAAGTTTTGTCAGTCATGCTAGCTTTGCTCTATTGACTAAACATGTACATAATGCTCGATGCATTTAAGATGTATGCATGATTACAGCAATAGCATCATGTTTTCTTGTCCACTGTTGAGTATGTTGATAGGTGGATGAGGGGGACACTGTGGTCAAAGCAGAGGCATGATACAGACTGGTACATCATGCAAGGGTGATGACATTTGAATTTATAAGAAGATAAGGTGTGCATGAAGAAGATGCATATTAGATATGATGTCACTGTCAAGGCTGTGATGTAAAAATGTTTAAAGGAAGAAAATCACATTTGTGAAAGGTAGAGATAGATCTGACAACTGGTGGAATGTGGTTACCTTATTGTATGGGATCAAATAGTTGAAAACTAGTGTAGGGGTGTTACTGTTAGACTTAGCCAAGGTATTTGACTTAGTCTCTTGGTACTTTCTATTCAAAACATTGGAATTTTGGAAGTGTGTGCACAGATTCAATGAGTGAGTAAGGGATCTATATTCCAACCCCTCATTCAGATAGAAGACAAGTGGGATACTTTCACACAGAGGGGAAATAAAGCAAGGTATGAGGTAAGCCTACCATTAATCCCCAGTAATAATCAAGTCAAGCTTAGGATTTATCTGAGGGACATGGATGAAATGTAAGAGATCTGCAGCAGTTTCAGACTATATGCAGATGACTGAATGGTACTAAGCAACCATACAGACAGGTTCAAAGGAGGAGTCATTTGAGACCTTCAGTATAGCATCAGATTTAAGCTGTAACTTTGCCAAGTCAGTTATGTTCCCCTGCTCCCCTGGCGTGCTTACAGACTGCAAGCTAATAATTAGAGTGATGATGCACAGATATGTAGGCCTATCAGTGGGGGAGTCTCTAACTACTGGGAAATAAATTATCTGACCTGGTAAACTAGTTAGGAAGACTCATACTGGCTAAATCATCTGAACGTATTCTGGCAATACAAATGATGATAGTGTCCTACTTTATTTGTATACTGTAGAACAGAGTAATTCCAGGTAAACACATGATGGTGATATCCTTGCAGAGGCTGACAGATGAGTTAGTTCAGGGGAATTCCTGAAGCATAATTGCCTCATATGTAGCCTATATGCCCAAAGTTCAGGTGGAT